>NC_084469.1:2122190-2425360 GCF_027409185.1 Cynocephalus volans | reverse complement strand
AACCTTCTATTACCTCATCCTTTTCCCACCACCCCCTCAGACTTTAAACTGAGCCCAGGACAGCAAGTATATATTAAAATCTGAATCTCAAAGCCTCTCTCACCATGTTAGGAAGGGCCTTATACAATAGAAAGGTCTCTTGGTATCACTTATCCTTGGCAAAACTAGCACCTGAGACTTTACCCAAAGAATCTGTTAACACCAAGCCAGAGGGGTCCCTCTGCTCAACCCCCAACCCAACATCTCCTTACACTTCGTCCATTTTAGAACCCACAAAACTAAAAATTTCCAGGCGCTCCGCTCTTCCTTCAATCCCAGAAGAGGATGATCTTTCCCCTGGCGATTATCCTCTCACTCTTGATGGCCCACTTCATGTCCTTCACACAGGAGCTGCTCTACGACTGGTCCCAACCTGCTATCACTGGTTTGCCATCGTGGGACATGATAAGTATATGCCACCCCGTGTCCCTAACCTTTATTATACTATCTGTTCTAGTACTTGCTACAGGATTGGCCAGTGCGGCCCCAAAGGAGTGTAACATTATAGGAAGATTTCTCCTGGCACTCCTTTACCTCCTATCAGTAGGATGCTTCTTAGCAATTCCATTGTGGCAATGTGCCCTTTAAATTCTTTTGGCTCCCTAACCCTTCACATCCTTCCCGTGTTTTTCCTCCTATCTCAATGCTCCCCCTTACCTGGAACATGGAGGTTCCAGGTCCACAGGGATGATGCAGTCCTCAATGAATCAGACTGGTCCCCTAGTGACTCATCTGTCTCCCACTTTGCAAGAAACTTTTTGTGGCCACCCCCTCCCTGTTGATGCAGCCCACAACGTTTCCACAAACATCTCTTCACTTTCCTCTAATCTCACCTCAGTGGGGACTGTCAGCGTTGTGTGGGTCCTGCTCACACTCTGCCTTACTAACACCACCAAAGGCTACCACTCAACCACTCCTCATCTATGCCCTACAACCAGAATATATTTCCTTTGTAAAACTACGTTATCCTGTTGCCTGCCCCCTAATGCGATTTCTTGCATATTTGTTTGGCTCCAGACAGATGGAGGGATGGAGACGGGACTGGGGCTAACTTTGGGCTCCCCTCTCAGGAACTGCCCCCCTACTCCCGTAGGGCACTAACTGTACCTTTTTTAATTGGGACAGGGATCCTTCCTGCAACTGGGACTGACATAGAGGACCTTGCTACTGCCTCTCAATTCTATCAAAACCTCTCAGAAGAACTACATATAGATAGCATCTCCTCTCTCCAGCAGCAGGTCACCTCACTTGTGACAGTCACTTTACAGAACTATTGGGCCCTTGACCTCCTTACAACCAAGAAGGAAGGCACCTGCCTCTTCTTGGGGGAGGAATGCTGTTATTACATAAGCGAGTCCGGGGTGATCCAAAACAATTTAAACCATTTAAAGGCAAGCATTGGTCGCCAACGCAAAGGGTTACAAAACACAAGCACACCTTGGGGGCGGCCCCAGTCACTGAACCCTTGGATACCCTGGCTTATGCCCCTACTAGGACCCCTAACTGTGCCTCATCCTACATTTTGGTCCCTGTCTCTTTTGGTGTTTCTCTAGTTTCTTGCAGGAATGAATGCAGACCTTCACCAACCAAAAAGTCACCAAATTGTTCCTGCGAGGAGGATATCAGCCCCTCAGAATCAGCGACCCTTCCCCGGAAGAACACAGCTTCCACACATGAAACCAATACCCCGCCACCTAATTGTTTTACCTGCCAACATAAATCTTTTATTTTTTCCATATCTTCACCCATCTCCAGCAGGAAGTAGCTTCAGAAGAATGAGACCTTCGCCCCTTTTCCCTTCTCCCTGTACTTAAAAGGCAGAAATGATGGATCTTGGCACCATTGTGCACACAATAAGCATAAAATAGCTTCCAGCCTTGTCTTTTACTCCAGCACCAAACCCCTTCCCCCATCCCTTTACGAGAAGCCTTGTGACTTCTGCAAAACAGAAACCCTTTTGCTTCTTCAAGGACACAGTTCTCCACCCTGGTCACACAGCTTTGGTATTAGCATAATGCCCGCCCTGATGGTATCAGCCAGCCCTTGGTGCCCTATATAAGCTCTCTTATCCCACATCTGGTGCTGTCCTCCATCTTGAGGGCAGCCCTGGGCTGCCCTCCACTTTGAGCGCAGCCTGGTAGATTCTTTTCCTTTAATAAAGCTTGATCGGTACCCGGTGTCTCAGCTCACTCTTTCAAGAGCCACTTTTTTTTTTTAGATTCCACATGCGTGAGATCGTTTGGTACTTGTGTGCCTGACTTACTTCACTTAATATGACGGCTTCCATTTCCATCTATGTTGCTGCAAATGATAGAATATCATTTCCTTTTATAGCTGAATGGTATTCCACTGTGTATATTAACACCGTTTTTTTAATCCATTCATCTATTGATGGGCATTCAGGCTGATTCCATCTCCTGTCTATTGTGAATAGCATTGCTAAGAACATGGGAGTGCAGGTGTCTTTTTGATATTTCATTTCCTTTGGGTTTATATAAGAAGTGGGATAGCTGCGTTGTATGGAAGATCTATTTTTAGTTCTCTGAAGAACCTCCATACTGTCTTCCACAATGGTTGGACCAATTTACATTCCCACCAACAATGTAGGAGCGTTCCCTTTTCTCCACATCCTCACCAACATTATTATTTTGTCTCATTGATAAAAGCCATTCTAAATGGGGTATGATGATATCTCATTATGGTTTTAATTTGCATTTCCCTGATGGCTGGTCATCATCCTCATTTTACAGCTCAGGAAAATGAGGTAGAGATAGGCTAAATGGCTTGCCCTGGTCAAGGCAAGTCCACCAGGGATCTACCAAAATCTGATTTTACAGCCTGTGCAAGTAGAGCTCATCCCTGAGAGTGGGCAGGATTCTGTGACTTTCATCTCCCCTTTTACTTACTTGGAAAAAAATACACACACACACACACAGAGTTTATACTTATACAAAATGAATCATATTATAAACATTTACTGCACCCTCCACTTTGTTAGATTAAATATATCTTAAACTCATTCCATATCAATGTATCAGGATCTACCTTATTCTTTTCATGACTGCTCAGTTTTCCATTATGTGGATGTGCCATGATGACACAGTCCTCTCCAGATGAGCATTTAGGTTGCTTCCGTTTTTTTGCCATTACAGTGCTGCAGTGAGTGTTCCTGTACACATACTGTGAAATATTTTTGCATGCATACCCATAGGGAAAATTTGCAGAAATGGAATTGTTCATTCAGAGGAGATATGCATAACTGGACAAATATTGCCAATCTGAGGTGAGCAGAAATCTGAAGAGAAAAGGCAAGCACTCTAGAGAGAAAAAATAGTGTGACAAAGGCTTCCTGGTAGGAAAAATTTAGGGTTTGAGTGTTACAGGAAGCCTTGAATGCCAAGTTTTATCTTTTTATATATACAGCACTAAGACAAGGCTGCTCACACCTGTTGACTAACTGGGTGACAAGTGGTTGTTTCCTTCGGTTTCATCATCACTGGATGAGTATTTTCAAGAAAGAGGATTCTCTGTGCTATAGTATAGGGACTGAAGTGTGGCTTATGAGACTCCAGCTGTAGACAGATAGCTCAGAAGCTCAGTAGACAGCAGAAGCTGAGATAGTGTATACATTCTACACCTGTGACATGCTGCCAGTCACTTTCACATACACGATATTACGTTAAAAATTCTATGACCAGGCCGGCCCGTGGCTCACTCGGTAGAGTGCGGTGCTGATAACACCAAGGCCACGGGTTCGGATCCTATATAGGGATGGCCGGTTGCTCGCTGGCTGAGTGTGGTGCTGACAACACCAAGCCAAGGGTTGAGATCCCCTTACCGGTCATCTTTATAAAAAAAAAAAAAAAAAAAAATTCTATGACCAACCCCCTTTCCTTCTACAACCTCTTCCCACACAGAACTTCTCACTGTGCGCCCTCCAGCTCTGAGCCAGGCCATGTCCTCTCCATTCTCGGCCTCCCTTTCTTCAGCAAACCCCTTCTCATCCCCTAAGACGCAGATCGAGCTTCACCATCTCAGTGACGTCTTCTCAGCTCCTCCAGACAGCTGATTGCTCCCTACTCTGAGTAGAGACTCAAAGCCTTGCTCTGGCCTTAATCTGCTGATAAGTGTGCCTCCACTAACTGGAAGTGAGCTCCCAGATAGCAGAGCCCTGGCTTGACCTTGTAGTAACCAAGCAAGTAATAAACGTTTATTGAAGGAACTAGCTGTTTATAAGATGACCACACGGTTCACCTCAAATGCTCCCTCTTGGGCTCCCCACTCCCTGCCCAGTAGTGACCTGTCCCAGTCATACCTCGGATGAGAACATAGAGGCACAGGTCCCAATGCACCAGCAGACCACGGGCTTGGTGATGCGGCCCTCCTTGATGCCCCGGCAGATCTTATATTCCTCAGTGCCCCCTATCTGTCAAGGAATGAGTAATGGCGAAAAGCCCACAAGTTAGTGGAGCCCATCCTGAGTTGTTCCAGAACCAGCACCGCAGCAGGAAAAACTGCCCCAAATTATGCAGGGGCCAAAAGTCATCAAGCGTCGTATGAGATACAACCTGGCTAGAAAATGAGGGGACATGGGCTTCGGCCAGATAACAGAAAGGGAGTTTAGTTTCAACCTGGAACATTCAGACTGCATGCAAGGAAAAATTCTAAAGAGATAGCATGTGTCTTAGGGGAGTCCCTGGGACCCCCGCTTCCTGATCTAGGGGTATAACACGATTTAGAATCAGACCTACTCAAGAGGTACAAGAAAGGACGTGGTTACGGACTCTCCCAAACTTTAAAAAATGCATTTCTTATTCTAGCTGTCTACTGCCCACCAGGCAGAGACTAGGGCCAGCCAAAGCAGAGCTTCTCCTCTACTGGCCCTAACACTGCATGACACTAGGAGGTAAGAACTCTTTTTTCAGGAACATACGGGGCTGTGCCAACAGTGACAACCTCTAGGCCCCAGATTCTAAGGGTGGGATTATCAGGAACTGTCACTTTTAAGTTATATATACACAAAATGTTGAAACGTTTTAAAAACTCAGTTTAAAACACTGAGATCACGTATGACTTTTACAACTGAACTTTTTTTGAAGTAACTCACCTCCCCAAGAACCACAATCATTTTGACTCCTGGAGTGTCCTGGTAACGTAACACATGATCCATGAATGTTGAGCCAGGGTACCTGTTGAGAACAGGGAGGACTATAGGATGAGAAGGCTTGGGGAGGTGTATGCAGGTGTAGAAAGCAACATGTGCACTTGTACTAGGCAAGCTAGATATTTTTGAGTTTGTGGATGGCCAATGAAGACCCAGAGATGCCCTAGGAATAATGGGGAGGTGGGAGGGGGAAGGTAGCAAGTGGAACAAAAGGGAAGGGAGGGAAGGAGAGTTATTTAACTTGCAGAGGAAGAGACTGGGCACAAAATAAGCCCAGAGAAGTTCACTCAGCAGTAAGAGATGCTCTGGAAAGCACACGTGTGGTAGTTGTAAAATATGACCACAAATTCTTTGAAAAAGGTGGAACCTGACGCCTCTTCTCCTGGATATGGGTCAGACTTAATAATAATCTCATGAACAGAATGTGGCAGAAGTGATTCTATGACACTGACTTCCAAGACTAGGTTATAAGAACACTTATACAAGAGTGCCAGGCAGCACTCTTTTCTGAATCACTCACCCTGGGGGGAACTAGCCACATGTGCTCAGGACACTCAGCCTATGGAAAAGCCCACAGAGAAAAACCAATTTGCCAGACATGAGAGTAAGCCACCTCCAGCCTGGGGCAAGCCTTCAGGGACTGCAGTCCTGCTGACACCTGACAGCAACTTCACGAGACCCCCCCACCCCAAGCCAGAGCTGTCCAATCAAGCCTCTCCTGAGCCACAGAAACCTCAAAGATAAATGTTTATCATTGTTTGAAGCCACTTTGTTTTGAAGTAATTTGTTTTGTTTTTACAAAGCAGGAGATAATTAATACAATGTGTTGAGCTATGTCCCAGGATGGCAGGCTATTATTAGAAGTTCTATACATTTTCTCTTTTCTTTTCTTTTCTTTTCTTAAAAGGATGACTGGGGTAAGGGGATCTTAACCCTTGGCTTGGTGTTGTCAGCACCACACTTAGCCAGTGAGTGAACCGGCCATTCCTATATAGGATCCGAACCCATGGCTTTGGTGTTATCAGCACCATACTCTCCCGAGTGAGCCACGGGCCAGCCCTATACATTTTTTCTATTTTCTACTGACTTACGAGTTTGCACAAGGATTACTTAATGCCAAGCAGGTTTCTCTGCAGTTTTTTTTTTTTATATGCTCAAAAGCATCATAAATATAAGAGGACGGTCTGAAAAGCAGCATTTCCTAAACTTATTTGGCTTGGAGCCTGTGGTCAAGGAGGACTCAGGGACTAGGGTTCCCTGAGCCACACCCCTGGAGATCTTGGCAAAAAGTGCTTCACTGGCACCCCATCTGAAATGATTTGGTAGAGTCAGGAAGATGGACAAGGTGACTCACTCTCCAGTAGCTTCTGATTTCTGAGCCAAATAGCAGTAGCAGTAATACTAGCGGTAATAATAAGAAACAGTACGGCTCACACTTATTATGGACTTAGTGTCAGGCATTACTCTAAGATATCACTCTTTTGATGACCTACTGATCACTATTCCCACTAACAAACACAACAAAGATACTATTACTAACTACAATTAACACTAACTGAGCACCTGCTAAGTTAAGCGCCAGGCCCTGTGTTAGCCAGTTTACGTATATCGCCTTATATGTCCTCCCATATGTCTGTTGTCCTCCCAACATTCCCACAAGGTGGGAGCTATTATTTTAGCCATTTCATATGTAAGGATGATGGAAGTATTGGGAGGTTGGCCCACCCAGAATGCCCCCTGTGGTAAACAGTGAAATTGGGATTTGAACCGCTTTGTTCTGATTTCAGAACTGGCCCTCCAGCCCACCACACTCTGCTGCCTCTCTGAGGCCACATCTCAGACAACAAACAGAAATACCCCCAATGCCCTGAAACACATTTAAAAACACATTTCCCTGTGTTTTCTGATTTCCTGCTCTGTCACTCCTGAGACAAGAGCAGACACGCCCCATTTTATGGCCTTAAGCAACATTCCTCTAGGCCTGGAACTCAGTGGTGGGCAGCAGACTGGAGGACCCAGTGTCCGGTCTCCCAACCCACACACTCTCAATGTGGGAGGCCCCTTCTTGGTCCCCAGCTGATTACCTGTCCCCGCCAATGGCCACGCCTTCATAGACGCCATCTGTGGTCCGAGAGATGATGTTGTTGAGCTCATTGGACATGCCTCCAGAGCGTGAGACGTAGGCCACGCTGCCTGGGCGGTACAGTTTGGAGGCCAATATGTTGTCCAGCATCCCACCCGTATTCCCGATCTTAAAGCACCCAGGCTTGATGCCTCCAACCTGCAGGAAGAGAAAAAGCAGTCAGGGAGGAAGGTAGCTTCCTAACTGATCAGAGGGCTCAGGGGAATCACAAAGCCCCCATAACTGCCCTGCCCCCTCTAGCCAGGCCCAGGAGGAAATGGCCAAGAGAACCAGAACCTACCCACTGAGTTTTCTGCTTAGGAAGAACATGGCTCACTATGCTCAGAGTGAAGTTACCTCCCTTGCTCCAGAGGGGCCACAGCAGCCAGCAGAGGTATAAAACACAGCTGTGCTCCCCTGCTCAAAATCACCCCTGCCTCTGAGATGAAAGGTCCCTTGCTTAGTTCAAAAATCCTAGCTTCAACTTTTTAATGCAACAACTAAGAAAAAACAAACAAAAAGATATTCAAAAGATCTTCTTATGTAAAGACCTCTGGGTCAAAATATAAAGCCTCCAAGAAGTTTTTGGGGTTTTTTTTGGTTTATATTTAAAGTAATAATCAAAGACTATGCTACGGTTTTATGAAGGTAAACAAATACTACAACAAAAACAACGTCTTGTTAGTCCCTTGAAAGTATAAAGATAGTTTATGGAGAGAACCCTTTAAAAAATTAACTGGAAATGAACAGACTGACTTTCAACAGGTACTCCCTAAATCTTTTCAACCTAGGAGAGAGACAGAAGAGTCAAAAAATGAGATTTCAAAGGGCCTCAAACTTCATAAGATAGACTTGAACTAAAAGGCTTTTCGGAGGGGAAGCTCACAGTGGCAGGTCCGATGATGGTCACGCCCTTCTGGTCTGCTTTCTTGATCAGCTTCCTTGTGAGGGCTTCAGGGATGCCTTCAGCTATGATGGCGATGGTCCGGATCTGGAGGATGAGATCAGTTCCTTCCTGCTGACTTTCTACCTCACACGGGAATGAGGCAGCACTGTTCAAGGGCCCACCTCCCATGCCCCCTTCCAGGGTCCAGAACAAAGTCATGTTAAGAATATGCACTTCCTTCTTCCCACAGACTTCTGTTCCTACCCTGATCACTCTAACCCTCTCCCAAAAAGAGAGGTGGTAGACACCCGAAGCTGGTCACCATTTACCACCGTGATTCAGTAAAGCAGCAGATGTTTCTGAAATCCTGCTATAGTCAAAGCTGCAACATTCTCTCTCTCCCCAAAATCTAGACTACCTGTTCCCTACCCTGTCCTCTTGCTTGCTCATAAAGCAGCTATCTATGGCTTTTCTCAGCAGTACCCTCTGAGTCTTGACTAGGTCCCCACAGGACAGGGCCTGTGAGAGAAATGAGCTACTTCCACACTCAACCCAGAGAGTGGGCTGGAGCGGGGGGGCAGGATAGATCCAAGAATCATCTCTCTTTGGCTCAAGACCAGGGCCAGCAAACTTCTATAAAGAGTTAAGATAGCATTTTAGACTCCGTGGGTCATTGTGGTCTCTGTGGCAGTCCTCTGTGTATGAAAGCAGCCATGGACAATATGTAAATGAGAGCATGGCTAAATTTTAATAAAAATTTTTTTACAAAAACAGGTTATAGTTTGCCAACCTCTGCTTTAGACTAAAAGAGCAGCTCATTTTGAGCAGATGTGCTTTCTTTTTCATTCACCTAGATATCAAAACAATTTTATGTTCTCCAGTCAAAAACTGAAATAAGCCATTGTAGGAACAGACAATAATTTTGAACAAAAGACTCAATATCCTAATCTATAATGGGCTTTTACAAATAACAAAAAAAAAGCACAAACACCCCGATAGAACAAAAGGGAGGGAGCGCAAGTCATAGCCAATGTTTTTAAAGCTCATCTTAGTTAATAATCAAAGATATGCAAATTAAGCAGCATGCCTATTAATTTTGCAAACATTTACTGTTGGCAAGGGTATGGGGGATCAGGCACTCTCAAACTACCAAAGGGAGTTTTACATTGACACCTTTCTTGAGGACAGGATATCAAAGGCTTTCAAATCTGCACATTCTAATGCAGCAGTTGACTTCTAGAAATTTATGCTAGGGGAATAATTAAGGATACATGCGAATGTTAACCCGAGATGCCCATCACAAGGCTTGAAAAAGCAAAAATGATGTTGCCAATAAATATTTATAGGTGTGGGAAAAGTAACTGAAGAAAGCAGATTGTACAATAGTTTTGTACAATATTAACTGATTTTGTTCAAATCCAGGGAAAGGTGTGGATAAGGACATACTCAAACAGCAGCAGCCAAGTATTTATTTTCTTCTTTTTATTTATCAGCAGTTAAAAATTTTTATATCATAAATAGGTAATATTTGGGGCTGAGCCCGTGGCGCACTCGGTAGAGTGCTGCGCTGGGAGCGCGGCGACGCTCCTGCCGCGGGTTCGGATCCTATATAGGAATGACCGGTGCACTCACTGGCTGAGGGCCGGTCACGAAAAAACGACAAAAAAAAAAAAAAAAAAAAAAAGATAAATTTAAAAATAAATAAATAAATAAATAAATAAATAAATAAATAAATAGGTAATATTTGTGTAATAAGAAAGTGCTTTTTGCTGTTTTCCGAGCCAGTCTTGGATAGCATGGAGAGGATCTGGTGGAGGCAGATAAGCCAGAACTGACTTTGTAAGCCCAAGTAAGCAACCCCACCTGGTCCCATCTGCCCTTGGTCACTATCCTGACTCCTGAAGATCACAAGACTCTAACCGCTTTCACCAAACCACTGGCCTCTCCCAAATCCCAAGCGTTTTGTTCTAGGTGGCAGGGACTGTGGACACCATTTGGGAGTCTCTCCTGCCTCCCAGCCCTCCACCCCATGGCCCAGTGCCTACCTGGGCATAATTCATGGTCTCCAGGGTGCTGTCGTAAGCAGAGCGGAGGGAGGCAAAGTTGATCAGCACGTCTACCTCTGGGTGCTTCTTCATGGCATCAGCCATGTTCTTGAAGACAGGGATCAGGATCTCCTTATGTCCCCAGTAAAATTTCTGCTTGTGGTCCCCACTGTGAGAAGGTGGGAGAAGGAGTTAGGATACTCTCAATCTGTCAGGACTGGGGAGGGGGAAGCTGAGGGGAGAAAGTTCACCTAGAAGGTGGAAAAGGCAAGGTCTCTGCCCTCAAAGAGTTTCCATCTAAGGGGAAAAAGATTCCCCGGGAATATCAACTCAGCAAAGGAGATGAGCCGGCTGACTCCCCAAGCTTTGTCTGGGCAGAGAGAGATTAGGTGAGGAAACCCTGCATGTCAGCTCTCTCCATGCTTCCTGCTGCAGTGTGACTCACGTGAAAGGGTAGACCATGGCGGCCACCGAGGGCTCGTCTCGGGAGCAGACGTAGTCAAAGTCCAGCATGCCTTGCACAGCCCGGGTCTGCATGCCCCACACAATGGCCTTGGTGTGGCAGCTGAAGAGGGTGGCACTCTTTCCTGGTGGGCAAAGACACAGCGAGTGCACCCAGAATACACACCCCAGGAGACCCGCAGGGGCTGTCTGCTAGACCCCTTCACGCCCCAAGTCCAGGATGGTGGCTCATTAAAACCACAAAAGAATGTCAAGATGAAATTTTGAGATCTCGAGGAGGAGGTGCCTCAATTTTTCTGGAAAGAGGCAGCAGAGGAAGCAAAAAGAGCTAAGAGGACCTGACTGGCTGGTAAATAGCTCAACAATGAGCAGAGCAAGGACTCCCCATACAGAGAACAGGCCCACAGCCGAAGATGCCCAGGAGAATTCCTACAGGACCTGATTAATTTCACGGGCAAGACGTAAACAGGTTATACACAAATGAGGTCTTGATAAATTATTTTTAAAGTCACTGGAAAAATGTTAAGTTCTCTCAATTTTGGTGGCCTCAGGACTTATAAACAACACCCTGACAATACTTATCACCTGTAAATCTGGACATAAAGCAAGCCCTGGTCAGGGTTTGAATCCCCAGAAATTCTCAGTCAGTGTAGGCACAATGAAGAGGTTTGATGCAGCTGGGGCTGAGGACAGGGCAGCCTTTTCTCCAACTGAGGTTGTAGCCAGGACTCTGGCACAGGCAGGAGCTGCCAGCTGGCAGCACAGTGCCCCCACTTTCTCTCTCCTTTCTTCCATCCTCCTCCCTTCTACCAGGTGGCTCTTTCCTGCTTAGCACAGCCTCTTGGACAGGCTCTCCTACAGGCAGGAGAGGTGAGGGGCAAAAGAAGGGAATAAAAGGAGCTGGCAAAAGCACAGGCTTCAGCCTGAAGGGAATGGACCCTCCACTATCCTGCAGGGAGGGGGCCTTCCCCTCCGGCTCCCGGTAAGTCCACGTAAAGGAAAGCAGCCCTCGGGAGGTTCTGAGCTTCCCCAGAGAGAAAATGCATCTAGCCCAGTGGCATCTGGTATTAATTAACTTATTATACTAGTGCAGGCTTAGCTAACCAAGTTCAAGATCTGATTAAATCCCTCTACAGGGATGGCACATGGCTCACTCGGTAGAGTGTGGTGCTGATAACACCAAGGCCAAGGGTTCGGATCCCATATAGGGATGACTGGTTAGCTCACTGGGTGAGTGTGGTGCTAACAACACCAAGTCAAGGGTTAAGATCCCCTTACCGGTCATCTTTAAAAAAATAATAAATAAATAAATAAATAAATAAATCCCTCTACAGGCTTGCCTCTTCCATCACACCCATAAGCTTCTCATGACAGAAGGCTCCTGGTGTTGCAAATACCTGGATTTACTGTCACCTGGACCCACCAGGGTTCTGATGAGACATGAGATCACAGAACAAGGGAAGCCACCTAATCCAGTTTTTGTACTTTCCAGTCCCCAGTAATTGATGCCCAGAGATGCCAAATGACTGAAGTCCTAGGTCATCCAGAATCAGAGCCAGGATTGCATAATAACTTAAGATGCAGCTCAACTGTGCAACTGAGGAGGAAGAATATAAATCAGCACGGCTGAGACTTGCCATTCTCAGGGGGAGCCCACACCCTAGTCAGAGTGCGCGCATGAGCACACACACGTGTCTGTCCCCCCAAGAGGCCAGGGAAATCAGGACAAGGCCTGGAATCTCTACAAGCCAGGCACACCTCTAGCACAAAAGGGAAGAGCTATCGTGCAGATAGCAGAGAAACCAAAGCAGAAGCGGCCGATCCTCAGCCCACCAGCAGCAAAGAGGCCCTTAAGAGAATCTCTGCCCCTTCAGGCTCCTCCTTTCCCACTGAAGGGAAGACTCCCTCCCTGACCCACCTCCCTTTTCCTTCTCTCAGTTCTTGGCATGGCCAAGTGACAGAGTAACGAGAAAAAAATCCTGTCCCCACAACCTCCCCGCCTCTGGTAGAAGAGCTCTCTGAGAACTGGAGTCTGTCCCTGTTCTCTCCGCATGGGGCTCAGACTCTGGTCTTGCCTTTTAGGTAA
The DNA here is from genome assembly GCF_027409185.1 of Cynocephalus volans. NCBI lineage: Eukaryota > Metazoa > Chordata > Mammalia > Dermoptera > Cynocephalidae > Cynocephalus > Cynocephalus volans. The sequence continues at coordinate 2,412,556 of NC_084469.1, read as the reverse complement.
CTTTGGATCTTGCCAGAGGCAGACAATGCAGGGATTAAAGACAGGTGGTCAGAGGCTGCGTCCATGGCCTTATCAGAGACCCTGCATGGTTACTCCTTCCCCTCTACTTAGCAAGGAGTCAAAGTCATCTCAGAACACTTCCCCAGCCCCACAGCTGTGAATGTCAGCAAGTTAAATGTTAGCCCTGAGGGGCCAGCCCGTGGCTCACTTGGGAGAATGCAGTGCTGATAACACCAAGGCCACAGGTTCGGATCCCTATATAGGGATGGCCGGTTAGCTCACTTGGGAGAGTGTGGTGCTGACAACGCCAAGTCAAGGGTTAAGATACCCTTACCAGTCATCTTTTTAAAAAAAAATAAATAAATATGTGTTAGCCCTGATGCTTTGAAGTGATTAATCTACTCACCTGGGCCAGTGGGCAAGTGTGTGTTTCTTCATGCGCCTGTGGATGTGTGCGTGCACAGAAAATGTCCATTGTAAAACATGACCTTACACATCAAAGTGCAGATCCTTTCCAATTACCCTGTCTATAGATATACCGCATACCCTTCCAGGTTTCGATCTCTCTCCTATATCTATCCTGTATACCAAATCCCTGGGGAAAATCTAAACTTGACCCTGGTATTAAGAGCTCTGGGGTGAAGTTGGCAGTGGTAAAGTTGAGGCAGGAAGTGAGAAGACAATGACCTCCTGAGATGTAAATGAGGAGCAGGGTGACCTGTGACTCCCCTCCTGCACACCTGAAGTGACAGATGCCCACTGCTCTCTGCCACTCCTCTTTCAGTCAGAGGGCTCTCTCCTTCCAAGGCAACCCTCCCTCCTTGACACCACCCCACTCTCCAGAGCTGTGGGTCTGGCTCCCGCTTCTTCCACCATCTCCACCCCCATCCCAAGTGCAGAGCCCAAGACAGCCACACAGTGAGGAGAGCTGGTGGGTGTGTGTACTCAGCAAGGGTTGGGGGGAGGAAGAGTGAAGATTAGGGCTTGGGGGCGAGCCACACTGAGGCAGGGACAGAAAATATACCAGACAACACTGCAACCCACCAGGGGAGGGGGAAACAAATCACACAGGAAAACTGCAACCCGCTAACAAAGCCACACGCAGAGTTGGGGCAGGTGGGGGAATCCTACCTTGCAGGGATCTTGGACTTGGGACTGAATCTGTCAAAGAAAATGACCAGAGCAACTGAGTGACCCACTGATGGCTGGAGGCTTTGCAGGCAGAGGGTGGGAACAGGGAAGGGTCCCATGGACAAGTCTTTCAGGACTGACACCCTCACCATCTCTCGTCTATTCCACAATGGACAGGAGGAGTAAATCCAACAGAAGAGGTGAGAACACCACTGAGCAGAACAGAAGCAGGAAAGGGCAAAGACCAAAGAGAGCAGAGAGGGGGCAGGAGGATACACCAGTGACACCTCCCCCAGGCCCTCTGGAGGGACAGCTGGGTGACTTGTCCTCCCATCTGGGCTCTCTGGCTGGCCAGTCCCACCCTCTTCGTGCCAATCCCTTTCTTTTTCCAAGAGGCACAGAAAGATGAGTAGAACAGCACGGGTTTGCACCCGTCATTCTGTGCTGTGGATGAAGCTGCTGGTCTGGGGATTGCAGGGCTGTGTCTCCTGATCTTGAGCCCCTGGAGCTAGTGTCACTGTTTCCCAAAATGCCTTAAGCAAAGTCTGTCTGTACCAGGAAGAGGATGCACAGGCCACATCAGCCCACTGGTAGCCACCACGGCCTACCTAATGCTGGCTACAAGGGCTGGTGGGCAGGGATCACGTCTAGATGGATCAGAGGATGGACAGAAGAATGGGGTGAAGTACAGACGGGCTGGCAGACAAGGTGTTTTCTCACGTGGGGCTCCCAGAGGAGGGAATGTCTTGGTAAGAGCCCTGGGGGCTGGCTGGTTAGTTCAGTTGCTTAGAGTGCGGTGTTATTAAGACCAAGGTCAAGGATTCAGATCCCCCAGCCGCCAAAAAGAAAAAAGAGTAAGAGCCCCAGGATGGTGGGACTGGGGTGGAAACTGCTAGTGTAGGAGCTTGCTCTGCCATCCCGAGCTCCCGGCTCCTGCCCTCCACTTAGGAGGAGAGTCTCAGAGAACTTTTCACCTCTGGTATTTCTGTAGCCCCATCTCCTCAACAGCCTCCCTACCCACTCACACCCCACAGGAAGAATGGGGGTAGAAGGGGTGGAGATAGAAGTGACACAGCATGGTGGGGGCCCTCGATCTCAGAGAGCACATGGGGAAGGATTGAGTCATTTCGTCCTCATGTCCCACTCCCAAAGCAAAGCCCCAACCACCTTCCATCCACCTCCACCAGCCCAGGTGGGACGGGGAAAGGGAAGAGAGAGAGGGAGCCCTCCAAAGGTCTGTTTGCTACAACATGCCTGAAACCTCTGGGAGTTACCTTGTGGCATGGCAGGCTTGGCCTTCTTTGCAGGTGCCACCTCATCAGCCCTGGACTCAGAAAAAGATGCTGTCCTGCTGGGGGCTGGAGTCTGGGGTGGGACAAGGAGAGAGAATAAGAGGTAAGAGTCACTGGTAGTAGCTTGGAAAAAAGCCACTGGTCCTTAAGGCCCCAAAGAAATCAGGTAAAAAAAAATTATGTACAGCACTGTTCTTTATAAAAGAACAGTGAAAAACTTTTGTTTGTTTGTTTGTTTTAAAAGATGACCAGTAAGGGGATCTTAACCCTTGACTTGGTGTTGTCAGCACTACACTCAGCCAGTGAGCAAACCGGCCATCCCTATATAGGTGTTATCAGCACCGCACTCTCCCGAGTGAGCCACGGGCCGGCCCCAAAAACTTTTGTTTTTCAAAAGTACTATCCTAACAATCCTGAGATAGGAATTAATATTGTCCCATGTTACAAATGAGCAAACAGAGGCTCTGAGTGGGTAACACACCTGCCAAGGTCCTTCCCTCAGCAAGAAGAGAGTCAGGATTTGAACTTAGGTCTGACTTAATCTTTTCATTACACTAACTTGACTGGGGCAGGAAAAAATTGGCACAGAGAACCAGAAACCAACCAGGTACTAACTTCCCTATATTTCTCCTATGACCCCAAATGGCAAAAGAGCAGCACTGTGTCCTGGATTATGGGTTTGGGGGTGGAAAAGATGAGATGGTTTCTTCCTGTGAGCTGGGAGGAAGCCTGGCACCTACCGATGTGCTCCCACTGGCGTTGAGGAGGAAGTTTGCAGTGTGGGCCGCTGTGGGCGGCTGATTGGGGATTGGCCGGTGGCCCAGGGCCATGCCCACAATGGCTGTCATATGAGTCTCTGTACCAAAGACGTGGATGGGGATCCCAGTGGTCTTCCCTGTGAAGGAAGGAAAAAAACCCATCATTCAAGTCTTCAAGTAAGCAGCCACGTGACTCTGCAAAGGTGTCTTTACAGCCTTGCTCAGTCTGGCACTTTTGGTGCAAGACCAATTCTCTAGGACAAGTCAGCTGTTGAAATTTCACCACCATTGCCAGTTGTTTGGTGGTATTTTTGGTGGCTGGCCCTTGACCTTCATGTTATAACACCATGCTCTAACCCCCTGAGCCAACTAGACAACCCACTGCCAGTTCTTTGCAAGAAGAAGAAAAAAAATTTCACCACCAAAAGAATCTTTCTAAAGACCACCTGCTGATAAGAAGAGTAAGAAACAGCTTTATTGGCAAGCCTCAAGTGATCAGAACGAGCATTCTTCCTGCTCAGGACCCGGGGCTGGCTCTCCAACCCCCTCAGCCCTCATTGCCTGCGCGCACACACTCCAACTTGCTAGCATGGCCTAATTTCTCTACTCCTAAACACACATTTCCCTGGGGCTCTGGCCCTGCTCCTCCTTCTGCATGAAGCGCTCTTGATCCAGAGCTTCCCCTGGCTGCTCTTGTCACTCAGCTTAACCCAAGCTAAGCCGCCTCCTGAGAAAGGCCTTCCCTACCTGATGGCTACTCTCCTGCAAAGCCCTCTTCCACTGTTTACTTGTTCCAATTGTGAGAGCACCATCTGGCAGCATTTGTTGTGCTGTCCCCAGGGCCTGGCCCACAGTTTTACATGAATGAATGAAAACCAGGACTTGGTATCATTGCAAGTAACTTAAGGGGATGTAGTGTTTGCCGTGGATACCAAATTTGGAAAAATGGAGGATGGAAAGGTTTCCTCTCTCCAATCAGAGGGTAAGCTCACTGGACGAGCATCTTATATCTGTCGCCCCTCTGGCATGTCACGTGAAGCCTGCTCCACAAAGACTGCTCTGAGCATTGGGGGCTGCACTTAAGACCAAAGCTGCTGGTCACAAGCTCACTTGTCTCAGGTTCAATCAGGTTGACTTAGGGAGACACCATTTTAGTTCTGACAAGACATGGTCCCTGACTTCCTAAAACTCTGTGTTTGAGGTGTCATAAACCTGCACGAAACACTCAAAATGCAGAAGCAAGAAAAGAAACCAAAATGGATGCCACCCCCTCTTCTCCTGCATCTCAAGGAGCAACTCTCTCCAATTTTACCCGTTGCTTGGCCCTTCTCCTCTTGTCCCCGCATCTAGGCCACAAGTGTTCCACCTCCTGTCTCCTGCCACCCCCGCCTCCTCAGTGCAGGCCACCACTCTGCCATGGCCTCCAGAGTAGTCTCCTTGCTTCTACCCTGGCCACCCTGCCCTTTACTCTCCACCCAGCAGCGAAATAACCCTATTCCAACCTAAGTCAAATTATGTCACTCCTCTGCTCAAAGTCCTCCCATGGCTGCCATCCCAGGGTCACAGCCAAGTCCTCCCAGGACCTAAATGGTCCCGCCCTGTCTGCTTCCGCTGCCTCTCTCTCGGCCCTCCCTGCTGGTCCCACACACACAGGCCCACTCCCAGCACAGGGCCCTGGGACATGCCCTTTCCTCTGCAGACAGTCACCACTGAGCTACTGCTGCCTCTCCTCCAGGTTTCTGTTCAAATGTCACCTTCTTGGTCAAGCATTTTCTGATCACCTTATTGAAAGCTGCCCCTCCCCTCCTACACATGCTATCCCTCTCCCAGCTTTGTTCTTCATGGCACTCAGCACTCCCTGACATTATGGTTAAGGTCCTAAGCTCCACAAAGTTGTGCTGTCTTTCAGGTTTGTGGCTGTAACACAAGTGCCTGGCATAGTGCCCAGCAAAGCAGACATTCTGTAAATATTTGTTAAGTGTACAGCTGAATAAAAATGTTTTCCTGCCCATTCTGAGATTTAGGACAGGCACGGGGGGGATGGGGGGCAGAGAATGGAAGAAGAAGAAAGCTGAATATCCAGAAAGGGGAGTAGGAGAGCATGAAAGAGCCCAAAGATGAACTCTCTTTCAGGAATCCCAAAGAGGCAAGCCACCCACACTCAAGGTGGGAGGGAGAGAAAAGGCCCCCCATCTTACCGACTTCTCCCATCACTCGTAAGCCCTCCTGATAGTTGGGGCCACCTCTTCGGACAAAGATTGTGACTTCATGCTCCTTCAGGGGGCCTTGGTAATCTCGAATCGCTCTCACAATGCCCTGGAAGCCCAAAGGGACAACAGAGACGTGACTAAAAACACAAGGTAGCATAAGTCAATTATTTATAACCATGATAAATAAATGTACCAGGTGTATATGACAAGCGCTACTTCTCATGAAACATGGCAGGCCCCGTGATCAAGGACTGTCTGTACACGTCAACTGGACTATGCACAAGCAACCCAAAGGCACAGGACATTCGATCATTTGTGATGTTGCCGAGGTGGCAATACGGGGTACCCAGGAATAACCCCTCAATGCACTGGGGTGCTGGACCTCTAACATCAGCAGGGCCTTGCCAGTATCTCTCTTGTCCCGTTGCTCTTATCTCTTATTACAATTTGGGGGGCAGGAAGGGGTGGGAAATCTATGCCAGGGTCCTATGCAAAGGTTCTCAGAGGCAGCAAGATGCAGTCTTCTTCAGTGTCAAGGTCCTACAAAAGCTTCTTCAAGTGATCTTGGGAAACTTTACAATTGTTATCCACTTTGGAAAAAATGGGAGGATGGAAAGGTGTGTACCATACCAGCTGTTTGTCCAGATGGAGAGCTAGTTTATGAGTCTGGAGTCTAATTTCTTGTCACCCAAGGCATTTCACACAAAGCTCTACACACAGTTCCTTCTCCAGACTTAACCACCCAGATCAAGGGAGCTGCCTTAACTGTAGGGCTGCTCAGAAGTTGAAACAAAGCTCCAGATTTGTCTGCTGAGTCAGGACCATTGAGGGAGACTTGTTCCAGGCAGGACTGATGAGGCCTGGTCCCTTACTTCTTGAGAGCTCAGACTTTCAAGGTTGACACTTACTTATACACTATTCTCGAAACTTATATGGAACTACTAGATGAGGCACATCCTTTTGAATAGCCTCACTGGGCATCTGATGATATGGAATAATAAATGGCCTCCTGAGGCAGCTATCTTGAAGGGGATGACTCTTGAGACACGTTAGCTGTCATCCTGGTGGACCAGTAGTCAGGTTTTCTTTAAAGCATGTGCACACAGCCCTGACCCACACACAGGGACCCAGGCTGACGGGACCCTGACTGGACAAGCAGGAGCCTCAGGTCATCAAACACTTTCCTCATTCCTATCTTTTGGAGAAGGAGCTGATGACAAGAGATAAAAGACCAGGAGTTGCAGAGAACCCAGCGAGTTTTACATGGAGTGCTGAAAATGAGGATCAATTGAGGCAGCTCTCCAAGAAATGATTCTGAGAGGAGGAAAGCAGAAAGTTGCCTTCTCCCCATGCTTCATATGGTAGAATTATGGTCCAGCGAGCACCAGCCGCTTGCTCAGAGACACAGCTTCAAACCTACATCTCCTACTCCAGTGTCTTCTCCTCCTCCAACAAAAGACCCTGGGGCAAGAACCCCTGCCCAGACTGGACAACTCATGGGAACTTGCCTCTGGCTCAAATCTTCCTTGTGAGACCCTTTCCCTGCTCCCCAAACCTACTCTCCCCAGAATCTGCACCACTGCTATGGCTGATTACCTTGAATGTGGCTGCCACATTGGTGAAGTTTGCAATGCTGCCTCCAATGATGAGGATCTTGCCTGGGTTTGGAGTAAATAAGAAGTCAGAACACAGTTAGAGAGATAGACTTGTATACCTTCCAAGAAATGCAAATCTTTCCTCTGAGTGACAGTCCCCCAACTTTTAGGAGGGGTCAGGGAATGAGTAGGATGGTCTCCCCTGATGTCTGTTCAGCTGTATCAGCCCAACACTCCATCATCTGCACCACTGGGCAGTAGTCAATCCAAACCCAAAGGCTCTCTATGTTATTCCTAGTTGGCATCCAGAAATCTGGTGTGGTTTCTAGATACCTCTGGTGGGAATCGCTCTCTGGCTTAAGGGACAGGGAACGGGTGTGGGTAGCTTCAAAACACTGGGCAGGTGGTAAAGGAATGCTGGGAGTTACCCAGCCCGGGTGATACCCAAGAGGGTCACTAAGAACTGAGTTTATAGCAGTCAGAGCAAGTACATGCCACCACCCCTCCTCCTCCCTCACACCTGTTTACAGGGCTTCGCTACAAATCGCCTCCTTGCTCGCTCACAGCCCCCATCTGATAGAAGCAGTCACTGCCCATTGTGCAGTCAGGAAAACTGAGATCCAGAAGTTAAATGACTAGCTCCAACTTGCAAAGGACTGGGACCACAGTCTCGGTGACTCCTAGCACAAAGCTGCTCCCACTGCAGCAGGCTAGGCCATTCTTAGAGTAGGGGTGCGGGTATGTGTGGATGGGTGGGTGTGTGTGCACACCCAAATCTCACCATCTGGGTGCTTCTCTCGGGTCATAAGGGAAAGGATCGTCTTGGCATAGTCATAGGTCTGTTGCTCGCTGGGGGCACCCGAGTACTCTCCATAGTTTGCCAGCTCGCTGACACCCCCTAGATCACAGATGGTATCACTGCCAGGGAGACACAGAAGTGAGTGCTGGCTCCAAACAATTCTTGGGGCAGAGGGTGGCAGTCTGGTGCCTGAGAGGACACCCCCACAAATACTGAAGTCAGTCTATGGAACCAGCCCCTCTGACCTCCAACCCTCAACCCCCATTCAAGTCTCACTTGAAAGTTAACTGTGCTACCTCAGACTCTCCTAGACAGTGCACTCTGCCAGCCCCAGCGCATCGGGGGGCCCTGACAGACAATGGTAGGTACAATGAACAATGTGCTTCTTCCTAACCTAAGGACAAGAAAAATCGGACACTGCAGGAGTCCCTGCCAGGCTGCCCAACAGAGAAAACTATGCTGCGGCCAGAGGAAAGAGTGCCAGCCAACCCCAGAAGGGAATGTGGCAAGTTATAAGTCTATAAATAAGCAGATATCTACTATGCTTTAAGTGATAAAATTGCTAATTATAGAAAAGGGTGTAGAATATGATCCTGGTATCTCTATAAAGTAAAAAAGTACAAATAAGTATTTACACTGGCATTAAAACACCTGGGAGGATATACACACAAATAATGTGCTCACCAGGGTGGCCTAGTTGGGGAGAGGGTGGCAACTTTCACTTCCTAGTTCGTTTTCTATATTTGTAGACCTTTGCATGGAGCACATGTCACTAATTATAAGAACTATAACTCATAAAATAAATACTAATTATGACAACTAAAACTAATAAAAATAACTCAATTTTGAAGCAGGAAACACCAGAGTCCCTCGAAGCCTTCTGGGATGCCACTGCTTTTGCCTGCCCCACTCCACAGTGAGAAAGCAGAGACCCCCCAGGCCGTGCACATGTGGATGCAGTGTGGGCCTGGCTGGCATGCCTTCCACAGCCCCGATCAGTCACCTGTACACAACAGAGGCACCACCCCCAGCCACCATGGTCCAGATCCTCCCCTTGGGGTTCAGCAAGGTCAACTTCAGGCTCGCCCCACTTTTGGCATCCAGGTCTGCAATGTAGGCTTCCTAAGGACCAGATGGAAACAGGTAAGCCCTTGGGACGCTCCCTTCACCAGGTCCTATGTCCCAAGACCTCTCCCCTTTCCCTGGAGGCACATGAAGAGGTCACTCTATCACTTTAAGGGGGTTGGGGAGAAGGGACATTGTGGGGCCTCACATGCCTGGGATGTCTCCAAGTACCCACAGCCACTGCCTGGGGACAAACTTCCCAACTCCTTTCTCTGACTTCAAGCCCTTGGCCCTCTGCCCAAGTCCATGGCCTTACTATCACTGTTTCTACCACACCTCCACCAACAAGCCTGCCTAGCTATCATCTGCCCTGTCCCCTCCCCAGGCCAGCCCAGCCCTTTCCTTGGCCTGGGTTACTTCACAGAAGGCCTGACCTCGCTGTGAGGACTTTTCAGAGGAGGGGGTGGGAAGGAGCAATTAAAATTCTCAGCGAGTGGCCGAGAGAACAACCTTCCTGACAGGATTAGGGGGGCTACTTGGAATTATCAAGAAGCAACAAATCACGTTAAGAGCCCAGGGAGGTTGATTGGGAGAGAAGTCTAAAAGGATTTCTGGCCAGGATTCAGGTTTGGCTGACTCCTACCCCCACCCCGTTGGGGTTTTAAGAAAATTAAATGGTTCTCAGCCTTCCTTTCCCTGCCAAATGTACAGCCCATGAGTGGGGACAAGTGCTGGTCTGAGATTGGTCATCCTCCCCCTGGCCCACCACTTCCTTCTCCTCTCCAACCCAGCCTTACCTCTGGGTACGCCTCCCGCCCAAAGGGTGGGGGGAACTCTATGTCGCCCCACTTCACTTTGCAGATGTAGTCAGCTGTGGCATCCACCTTGGCTGCCAAGTCAAGGACGTAGACACCATCTTTGGTCACCACTGAGAGCAGAGCAGAGGCAATGAGACAGAGGCTCCGGGCAGAGGAGACCACCCCGCTCCAAAACCCTGCCCCAGACTTCTCCAAACACCACTCCCATAGGGACCCACACAGACCTAACAACTCCCTGAGCTCGACAAGAAACCAGAATGGTCCTTAGAGACACAGTTTTTCCCTACTAAAGGAAAAACAAATTCTACAAGACCATTCCTCAGTCCCTGACTATAGGTAATGGGACAGGGAGGTCTGTATGGGTTGCCATGGCAATTTTCAAACATCTTGATAAAATGCTATACTCCCTGCTTTAAGTATCTAACTATTCGCCCAACCGCAGCCCTGCCATTTTAAGAAGTGTTTAAGGTACATGTTGCTGTTGGAAGACCCCCTAAGTATGTACATCTGGGTTTCCTGGGGTCCAGCCAGGGGAAAGGAAGCCTCAGCGTCAGGTGGAGTGAGAAGCCGTGGGGTGCACTGGGCCCCCTGCCAGGAGGATTCATTTAATGCCACCTCACTAGACATCCATCTTCCTTTCCCCCGGGGCCATTTAGCTAATTAAGTTACACAAGGCCATCTGGCCCATTAGAGGGGCTGCATCCATGGCTGCAATCTGATTTGATTTCTCAGCTTCCTGAACCTGGCCCTGAGAAGACCATGCCAGAGCCAGCCCACACTACTCCCCCTCACACCACCTGCCTCCTTTATAGCAGAACAGGCTTGGACCAAGCTCTTCCCAGTGTTGGGTGTCAATGATCGACCAACCAATTTCCCAGAGGGAGAAAAGGGGCCTCCGAATACACAGAGAGGAAAGAAGAGCCTGAAGGGGTTGGACCAAAGCAGAGGCAGCTCCCACTCCTGGTAAGACAGCCTAACCCACTGGCAGGAACAGCAATAGCATGCTGTCAGACCAAAACCAGGACTTTCCCATCACAGAACAAATTAAGACCAAAGAAAGATGAAATTGGTTAAAAGAGGAATAATTATAGCCTTCTGAGAGCTCAGAATCAGGAGGCGGCGCTAAATGAGCTTGGAGATCAACCTGCACATGCACACCTGTCCTGTATTGCCCTCTGGCAGATGGGGGTCTGGTTCTCTGAGGCATTGGGACTCTGTTATAACTGACCCTTGCCCCATGCCCCCCAGCAGAGCCAGTTACCAAGGGGGTTGATCTCGAGGTAAGTGAAGTACAGGTCCTCGTAGAAATTGAAGAGGCCAGAGATAAAACTGGCCAGAATTCTAGGGAGGGAGGGAGAGAGGGACAGTCAATCCATCAGGGAGCGGACTCAGCAGCACCCCCGGTGCCCCCGCAGCAATCTGTCACTGCCACTGACAGCTCTACTTCCCAACATCGCCCTGCTGGCCCCTTGGCCCCTTGCTCTCCTCTGCAAATCCTGCTCCCAGGAAATTGCTCTTCAGCCACTGAGGCGGAAAAGAGCTGTCAGGCAGGGAGCTGGAGGAGGCACCTGGGCAAGGAGACAAGGGCAAGAAGGTGAGGGACGCTGGCAGCATATTTCAGTCTGATTCTGAGTCAGCCCCACCACTGCACCCAGTTCTCTTCCCCAGGACAAGGGCTGTGCCTATCGCCTGCTGCCAACCCAAATAAAGAAGACCACTGTGCCCTCCCTGGTCTGTGCCCAGAGCTGTTGGTCTTCCCATTCCCACTGCCACCTCCCCACCATCCCTCTCACGCAACTCTTTCTTGTCGTCAGGGGCGTGGACCAACAGGTGTTTCTTGATGTCCTCAGGATTCAGCTTCTCATCCACACCAACAAGCAGCTTCTGGGCTTTGGCGTCCACATCACCCACGTCCATCCCCCCCTCATGGTGAAACAGGACGTAGTCCCCTTCTCGGGTGGCATAAATGCAGACATAGAACTCCTCCACCTTGCAAGTGAAGAGAGCATGAAGCTGGTGAGGGCATGAGCCAGGGAAGAGGAGGGCTGCCTCACACCAGGACAGGAACCCAACCCCTGTGGTCTCATTTCTAAAGCCCAGTAGAAAACAGTCACCCAGACGAGACGCATTCACTATCTTCCTCTTGGGGACAAGGAAGAAAAGAGGCCACTATCTGACTGGCTGACAGTCCCCATCTGGTGTGACTCAATCTGGAGAATGGTGTCCTGCCTTCAAGTCTTTCTCATCCCAGCACTGGCAAGTCCTCCCTATTATCAGCCCTAATTCCTCCATGCTGCAAACTAAGCCCCTTCTTTCATCTCTGTACTCCTTGCTCAGTAGTACCCTCAGAGCCTCAGTGCAGCTTCAGGGACCCTGGTCCCTTTGAATTTTCTCCATCAGCTTGACTTCCCCTTTCATCATTTTAAGGTGGGCAAACACAAAGCTTCAGCAGGAAAAAGACCCAGCTTGGAGCCTCCTCACACATACCTGACGGTGGGGGACGAAGGGTTCAATCAGAAAGTTCTTGAGGAAGCCTTTGGCCTTGCCAACCTACAGAGAAATTGAGGGAGATGAAGTGCAGATGCATGGCAGGTCTTGCTCCCCAGGGCAGAAGGAGAGATTGCCCAGATGTGAGGCCCAAGCACTACTACCACAACACCCGGTAGAGAGATGTTTCCAGAAACTAGGGCAATGGGGTTACAGATACCTAAGCTCAAGAAGTCCTCCTGAGATACCCTCTTTCATGCCCCTGCCCTTGTGCCAGCCACACTTCCACATGTACTGACCTTGCCCATTCTTTTTCTGCCTCTTCTGGAGGTTGATATATGAACTGCAACATTGTCCCACCCCAAAAAGCACAGAGACCAGGAGTCATCTCCCACCCTGCCAATCGCACAAATTAAAGGGCTCAGACAAATCAAGGCTATCCCTGAGCTCAGGCAGGGAGACCAGAGGACTCGGAACTTGGGTAGAAGAGAAGGCAACCATCCTGCTTTGTCTGCCTTGAGGTAGGCATACTGACCCAGCCTGAGGATGTGAGTCCAGGCCTGGGGAATCAGGCGGAGAAGAGGAAAGTCAAGAGATTTTCCTGGCTGAGGACAACAGGCCTGCAGAGCTAATCAGTTTGAGTGGGTCCCTGGTGGCAGCAAAGGCGAGACAGTCATCATCCTAGTATGTTCCAAACCCCCCGCCCGCCCTGTGCGTCACTGCTGAGTCAGGAACCAGACAGCAATCCATCAGAGGTAATGAGCCGCTCCCGCTGGCCCGATGCTTCTGCCAGCTCAGACATCCCTGACATCATCCTCCCGGCAGCCAGCTGAAGAAAGGGGAGCATGATGTGCTCCCTGGGGACATGCTTAGCCTCCAACCCCACTGTTCTCTCCCCAAAGGCCTGGGACATCAAGGATCAGATCCCTCCACAACCAGGCCCATGTGCAACTTCAAGGATCCCTCTTTATCCATGAGGGCCAGAAATTGGGAAATTAACATTAAGAGCTGCTTTGACAAAGCCCAACAAGGGAGGAAGACACCTCCACTGCCAACTTCATTGCTACTTCCAAGGCAGCCAAGGAAGAGAACAGCTCATCCCTGGGTCACATTCACTCCAGGCAGGCCCTTCAGAACCACGCACACAAAGCCAGGCAAGGACAACACATCGCTCCTAGGCTAAGCCACACCTCAGCCCACTCCCTCCCTTAGTTCTCCAGCTCCCTTGGGGAATGAGGAGAAGAAAGATGTTGTTTCTGAGCATCTCTCAGCCTTCCTAAACCTTATTTCACTTTAGTTCTCTCATATATACAGTTGAAATTAATCACCAAGCAGGGAGAAGTCAAGAACTGAATTTACCCTCAGCATTATTAGCTATTTCATCCTAGGTTCTTGGCCTAACACGTCTCTCCACCTAAATGATTGTGCATCTCCCCTTTTCATCTTTTTTTTAACTCACCCTCTTAGGTGTGCATGTCATCACAAGCTACCACAATAACACTTTTTGGAAACTGGAAAGAAAGTCTTTCACAGAATGGGCCTCGGAGTCCCATAGCTATGAGCGTTTTTAAAGACACAGACCATTTCCAACTGGCTCTTGAATTGTATTGGGGTTACTTTTGTGGTATATCTTGCCCAAACCAATAAAAAAGGAGTTTGGACTCCCTGATGGGGGAGGAGGGAATGAGCACCAAGACTGGCCCTGCTGCCTAAGACCACTTGGGTGGCTCAGCTCCACAGGACTCCTGCCTTCCCTGGACTGCAGTGTGACTGGCTTGTGGGGATGACCCACAGTGTTGCTCATCTGGAGGTGACCATGTTTGCTTCTGCTACCATAGCACATCCACCCCAACCCTATAGCCAGAACTCACCATGGCCTCCTGTCCCAGCCGTGGCTTCAGCCAGGACTTGACCCCATCCAGAGTAAGGTTGACCCCAACAAGGCCAAGCTTTCCACGACGTTTGATCAGCTGGTCTGGCTTGACTACCAAGCTCTGGAATGAAAGGGGTTTGTACTTAGAGCAAGGAAGGAGAAGACAGTAAGAGGTGACAGTATGGGAACCTAAACTACAGGACAGCCTGGGTGACTTCCAATTCGCCCCACTCCCAAAGCTAACCCTACTCATCCTTCAGGGTCAACCCCTGGAAGCTTCCCTCACCCTACCCGAGCCTATATCTTTCTTTTGAGAACCAGGAATCTAGAGCCATCTGTGCTCAGGATAGGGCCTGGCACACAGTAGGTGCTCAGCAAATACCTGCTGAATGAATAAGTGATTCCCTATTCCCCTGTGTGATATATTAGCTTCTTTTTTTTGGGGGGGGGGGCTGGCTGGTACAAGGATCGAACCCTGGATCTTGGCGGTATCAGCATTGCACTCTAACCAACTGAGCTAACTGGCCAGCCTATATTAGCTTCTTCATTCAACTGTAAACTATTCAGAATATGGACCAGCACCTGTGTTCTAAAAGGAAGAACAGAGAGACAGAGCTTTGGAGTGACAAAGGACCTTAGAGGTCATCTTGTCAACTCCATCCCTGTGCTTGAACCCTGTCTACAACAGGCCAACAAGCACCCCCTACCCACTGCTCATATGCCTCCAGTGCCAGGAAATTTACCACTTCCCAAGGCAGCTCCCTTTGTGGCTGGGCTGCCTCACAGTGGAAGGAAACCCCCACCATTGGCCCTCGTCCTGCTCTCTGGGCCCAGCAAAAGCATAAGACCCAACAATGGCACTGCAGGAATATCAAGACAGAAGCCTCTACTCCATGCTAACCTTCCAGGATCCTGGCCATCAGCTATTCTTCACAAAGTGCAAGGTCACACTTTCTAATTGCCCCAACACCTTCCTGATATGCTGCATTTGGGGGAGGGGAGGGCACACACCTACTCTTTGTTGAGCTTGATCTACCAAGTACCAGGCAGCACACTAAATAGCTTTCCGGACATTATTACTAATCCTTACAGCTCATAGAGTGACTGTTATCCCCATTTGACAGATGGGAAATCTAAGACTCAGAAATGTGAAACGGCTTGCCCCAGGCCACGTGGTTAATAAACAGAGAGCTGCAATTCAGATACCAATTTGTCTAGTTCTAAGCCCATGCCAGGGTACATCTGGCCAGGGTACTTCAACATGCAGGGCCCAGAGCAAACACCAGACCTCGCTCAGCCTACTGCACACTGCCCACTGATGCAGGCAGTCTGTGATTACATGACCTCTTTGGACATCTCCAATAAACCACTTGATTTCTCTTCTGCAGACCCTGAGCCTGGAGGAAGTTCCCATGGTGAGGGAGGGCTCACCTGGCCGAGCAGCCAGGGATGGTCCTGCAGCAGGCGGGCCCAGTCTGTGTCCGGGGTGACCCGGGCATATTTGAACCGGTTCTGGATGGCTGAGGTGGTGCAGATGTACTTGTAAAGGAGTTCCTTGCTCGTCTGCTCCGAAATCGCCTTGGCTGACATGGCTGCAAAGGGACCTGCTCTACCTGCTGGGGCGAGAGGAGCTGGTCAGTGGGGGCAGGGAAGTGGAAGCACCATCCTCCCCAGCAGGGCAGACCCACTCCCAGCTGCCCCCAGACAATAAAAGCAGACCTCAGCTTTCCCAACAGGGAGAAAAAGGGCTGCCCCAGCAGGAGGGATGGCAGGAGATCTCAAACGGCACTTTCATCAGCAGAGGAGGAGGATCCAGAGATGATGGGTGAGGAAAGATGATGGAGAAAAACACAAGTGGCATTTCCCCCAGGACTCTTGGCCTCAACTCTTCCTCTACTCCCTCTAGGCAAACTAGCTCAGCTACAACCACATTCATCTTGGAGCAAAAGGCAGCTGGACACAGACACCAGGAACACCCGTGCTTTAACCCAAATCTGAGTGCTGCTCCAAACCAAGGTGGACACAAACGCTAAAGCACACCCTGAGGTTCTCTGGCCTGTGAGGAGCACAGCCGGAATTGCACAAGGCTGGCCTCACTTTTCCTATAGGTTTCATCTCCCCAGACACATCCATACATACACACACACACCACCAGGCCATAGGTAGGCCAGGCCAGCAAGTTCACTTAGTCTTGAACAGGATCACACCTCCTAGGCCCTGGTTAGGTGAAGAGGAGGAAAGAGGAGAGTCATCTCAAAGCTCTCTTCTCCCAGGACACTAAACTTCAACCAAGGAGTACATAGCAGACACAGGGTGGGAAAACTGACCTTCGGTACATCCCACTGGCTGATGGGTCATCCAGCCGAGTCATCCAGCTGCTAACTCAGAGCAAAACCCACTAAGCAAAACAGAGGCCTCTCTGGGGACCACCCTGTACTAGTCACTTCTAACTGAGCTAGAGAAGGAGGGTGGGGCAGGGGGAGGCAGGAACCATCCTCTGTTCCATGTATAAATAAACTCATCTTATTTGAGCCCTGTGAGGTACACTGAGATTCATAACCCCATTTCTTAGATGAGGAATAAAAGTTGAGAGGAGTTAAAATAAGTTGCCCAGTAAGTCCAACTAATAAGCAGTGCTGTAACTCAAGGCTTGAACCCAAACCCTCTTACATCTGTGTCCCCAGAAAAATCCATAGCAGCCCAAGAAAAAAGACCATTTCTCCAAGATCCAGGCCTACATGCCCCCTTCACTTCAGTGAAGGGTCTGAATTTCTTCATCTCCTCTTCCCACGACCTTGTCCTGACACACCCATTCTCTCATGGGTAGCTTGAGGAGTGAGTTAGGAAAAAGGAACAGGGATTGGGGAAGACGGGAAAGGAAACCAAGTCATTCATGGCAAGAGCTTGGCCAGATCAGGAAAAGTCATTCCTGTCTCTCCCACAAAGCCCCAGAATCGAAGCTGTTGAATTTGCTGGGGGAGAAGAAAGTCAAGTACAAGTAAAGGAGGGTGGCATTAAGGAACTGGCTGGTTTACACATACAGGAAGGCTGCTCTTCATTCCCAGCTCAGGGAAGGCTGCTTTGCACCTCCCTCCTATCTGGACAGGTGCGGGGGTGGCACTTCAGGTTCTCATCCTGGCTCGGCTGCTCCCTCAGCCTCCCAGCTAGTCTCCCGCTGAGCACAATGAGCATATTCAGCCTGGTGTCTGGCCTAAAGTGGGGTAATTGGGAAGGGGCTCAGAGGAGACAATCTCTTTTCCGGCTTTCCCCTGGGATAACTTGTGACTCCTTCTCAATGTGAATTTCTGAAGGAGACACCCCAACCAGCCCCCCTGCCCACTCCTCCAACCCCCACCCACTCCAGCTCCATTTCCCAACCTTCTTGACTCAGACCAGAAAAACTGGTCCTGAAATCGAATGGGTACACCACCTTCCACCCCCCTCCCAAATAGAGGGCAGCCTAGTGCAGATAAAGCAGAGAGAGGAGGGGGCAGCAGCTGACCACCCTCTACAGTTCAGACACCGTCAGTAAGAGTGATCACAAACTCCAGGAGAAAGGAAGCCCCTCAGCTAAGCCTCTCTTAAAGAAAGTCTGACACTCCCAGTACAAGTCTCCCAAACCTGGTACCTTCCAAAATAGACACAAGACCCAACTTTGGAAAGGAAAAGGGAGAGAAAGGGGAACTTCTGTAGCTGAAAAAAAAAATCACAATTTTCTTGAGCCCCAGATCAAATCTCAGATCCAATAGCCCATCTCCATAGGGTCTTTGGAAGGAGGATAGGACAGAAGACACAACAGGGGATGTTACAGGATAGGAAACAAGATGTGCCAATTTAACAAGAAATTCACCACCAGAGTATTTTGGCTTAGATGGGGGAGGTCGAGACAAAGAATTTATACAACAGAATAAAAGGGGGAAGTGAGTCTGGCCTCTGCATATTCACCAGTGTAGAGTGATTAGGAAACTGACTCAAAAACCCAGGGAGTGGACTTCGTGGAGATAAATTGAAATTTTAATTGTTCAGTGGGATCTTGAAGTCTCTCTAGGGTAGTGACTCTTAACTTCTTTGAGGTCTCATACTCGTGAGAATCTGAAGAAAAGCCCAGAAAAATGTGCACCTACCCAACTGTGCATATCATTTCAAGGTGCTCACTTGTGACCATGATCTAATGGCCCATAGATCAACCACCAGTTAAGAACATTTTCTCTAGTGACAATGGGACTTAAAATGTATTCCAACCTGGGTTTTGGGGAAACTCCTCCAAAGTCACAGTACTGAATGTGCTGTGAAACTGGTGATAAATGGCTTCAGGACATAGGTTGGACCCCAGAAACTGGTTACAGGTAAATGTGCAAACCAGTTGTAGGAAATCATGCCAAGGAACCTGAACACATGCACACATACTGTAAGGGAGGGACCTGATGAGCTAAATGGAGTCTTTTCTGAAAACAGTGCCGAGGATTGAGTTAACTCTCAGCAGCCACTGAGAAGCAGCAGCCCACAGGGAAAGCTGAATGAAAAGAGCCTGTTCCCCAAGAATGTACTCCTGGGACACAGCCAGTGGAGAGGAATCACTGGGTGATGCTATTTAGGGGTTTCTCTGGAAAGGACACAAAGCAGTCATTTTAACATTAGTATCTGTAGAACTGGAGTTTTTTGAGAGGACAGGCGAACCCTGGAGTAAAGAAGAAGGGCACAATTCTGTGTGTCCCCTACTGCAGCAAGTAGTGTCAGAATGGGGATGGAGACACCAGCTGCCCAATGTCTCAGGGTTCTTCCCATTACCGCCACCCAAGATGTTTAAGAAGCTTTCAAAGAATGGTGAAAATAACCCTTCTGGACAGCTGGGGTCTACCAGCTGTCGCCCACCCAACATTTCCAAAATCCAAGGAGCCCAGCGGGTTCAAACAGAGCAAAGCGAAAGGGTGGAAAGGAGTGGACTGACAGAACAAACTGTGTCCTCACCACCCCTTCCAAAATCCTCTTCCCAGGCAGAACTTCAGGGACCCCAAATGACAGACCTACTTGGTAATGCATGCTATCTGCCAAGGGTGGAGAGGGCAGCAGGCGCTGGGATTGGCCTTCTGCCAGTCTCGACAGGAGGACGGCAGCAGCATCCTCCGGCCCCCTGAGGACCGTGTCAGACTCGGCGTCAGCTCAGGGGTGGGGAGGGAGACAGGCACCCCAGCCATCTGTCGCTTAGGGCTGGGCCCGACGGCACCTCCAGGGCGAGGGGGGTCCGTCCTGCGCAGCCGCTCTGGGGCCAAGTCCTCGCGGCGAGGCGAGGCCTCGGGCAGCCTGGCCCTGCGTGGCCTCTGCCCGGCTAGCTCCTTCCACTTCGGCGTGGAGCTCAATCGATTCTCCACAGAACTAAGAGGAAGGCCTGAGCCCGGCTCGTGAGGGGTCGGAGTGGCACCAGTCTCCACCGCTCTCTCTACTTCCCGTCCCCGGCATCTGGGGAGGGGAGCCGGATGGGGCAAAAGGTGGCCCGAAAAAGCCCGAGGAAGCTCGATGGCTCCCCCGGGTGGGGGCAAGGGAAACCAGGATGAGGCAAATGTAATTCGGCGGAGGGAAGAGAAGCAAGGACGGCGGCAAGCCCCGTGCAAACTCCCAACACCTGGAATGTGGGAGAGCGGGAGGGGCGGGGGAGGTGACGACCGACACGCGCCACCGGCCGGGCCCCGGGCGAAGACTAATCTAAAGCTAAGACCCCCCAAACTTCCAGGCAGGTGCAGGAAGGGCGCGTCAGCACCAAGCCGGCTTCGCGGGAGTTGGTTCCGGGTTGGCGGAGGGAGACAGGAAGCTCCCGGGACGGTCCGGGGTCCCGCTGGCGAAAAGAGCCGCCCGCACTCACCTCTCTGTGAAGGCCCGTGCGCGGCGCTCCCTCCACAGGACGCAACTCACTCCCCACTAGCCGGAGCTCCCCAGCCTGCCGCAACCGCCCGGGATCCGCTTTTGTCCCGGCCCAGGCGGGCTTCTCCCCGCCCCCATCGGCTCACGGCGCGAGCGGCCCCGGGATTGGTCACACGCGTTCCCTAGCCTGAGCGCCAGGGCTCCTCCCAATTCGCTGCCCGGCGAGGCCCCGCTCCCGGGGCGGGGCCAGGGGCTGCTGGGACTTGTAGTCCCGCTGGTCAGTCGGCCCCAGCTGTCCCGCCGGTACCGCCTCCGGAGAGCCGGCCTGGCAGGGGCGGGGGCGGGACATCGGGTGGGGAGATGGGCCGGACTACGCTGGGAGGAGAACGTGCGGGGTTGGGGGCAGTGGCCTGATCGCTTTAGAGGCTGGGCCTACCGCCCTCCGACGGGGGAGTTGAGCGGGGGGCGTTGCTGGCCCGACTTGCTGCAGCCCAGCTTTGGGGACCTGGAGTCCCCTTCCTCCCTCCCATTGGAAGAAACTGACATCCTCATCCCGACCGCTTGTAATCGGCCGCACCAAACCCAGTTGCTTAAATTCTCTCGTTAGGCAGACGTGGCAGACTTCTTTCCCATTTGCACATGGCGTTTCTCCCCTGCCTGGACCCTCCCCGTCGAGCCGTAGGGCGAAGCTGAGAGCGGAGACTGACAGATCAAACCTCCTGAGCAAGTGGGGCTCGGAGGGTGCCAGTCGCAACGCCTTCCGTCCCACTTACCTGGTCACCTCCGGATCGGGGCGGAGCTGAGAATTCAACGGGAGTGGAATAGTAGCATAGGGCTGGGGCCATCTCTGCCAGTCTCTTGCTCTCACCCAACCCCACGCTTAGACGCTGGAATGAGCGAACTGCCGCCTCCCGCTTCTCCATTACCTGTGCGACAGACCACATTTTCCAAACCAAAAACTGGAACACCCAGTCCGACAGGTGCTGGTGAATTTGTGGTGCAGAATACTTGAAACCAGACCGTCCTGGAGATCAGGACATACATCTACCGCTCTGATATTCTGGAGCTCGCTTCCTGCACCCCAGTCATGTAGGTCTCCTGAGCTGCTCCCTGAACCTAACAGCTGTCTGGCCCCAGAAAGGAGGCCAGAATCACGCAATGACCAGCTCAGGAGAAGAGGTCAACCCAGTGTGCAGACAATCAGCATGCTATGCTCCTGCCAAGCACCTGGGTCAGACTCATACTGTAACAATATTGCCACACTTTTATGGACAAAACTTCCCCGAGCACCCCTCCCCCTAGTCCCTTTGCAGCCAGGAGTAGGGCAGCAGAAGTTGCTACCCATGCCAGAACCAAGTGTTCCCTGATGATGTCACTTTCTGGTCCCTTCCCCCACATTCATGCTTTTGAAATAGCAGTTCCTTTCTTCCTGTCTCCTCTTGGTCCTAAAATGAGAAAGAGGCCCTAGAGAGTCTTCCATCCCTATATGGATTGAGCTCCCGCCTATCAAGAACCTCCTTAAATAGCAAATCTCCATGAAGGACCACCTCTCCCTAGGTAAAGAAAATATCTTCTTTGAAAGTATTCCATTTCCGGGCTTGGGGCATAACAACTCAGTGTCTTCACGGGCTAGCCAGAAGATTTTAGCTAGGAGGGATCACCTGTGCCACAATTATCCCTTTGGTTAGAAAGATACACTCATGGGGAAACAGGCATCTAGTCAGAACACTAACTGTAACGAACTCTTTGTACCTCAATTTGGCAGTATCAAAAACCTTAAATGCACTTGCTCTTTCCTCCAGCAATTCCATATCTAACAATTTGTTCTTCAGGTATGCTTGTATACGTGCATGAAGATAGCAATCTATGTCTGTTCTCTTCATCGCTATATCTCCAGCACTTTGAATAGGGCCTGGTACATAACAAGTGCTCAGGAAATACGAAGGTACTTCAAAAAGCTCATAGAAAAATAGAATTAAAAAATAATACAAATCTTTTGGTGAATTTTTTGAAGACCGCCCTCCCCCCATGTTTGTGGACCAATTAAGTTCCCCACCTAGGTGTTGCTAGGCCCAAGTTTGACTAGTTCGGGGCAGAGGCAACAAGAAGGGAACAGTCCAGGGAGTAAGAGTGAAGAGGTGCTCATGAGCCAGCCATTGAGTTTCCAGTTCTCTCAGTGGTTCCATTCCAGGCCTCTATCCCCAACCTCCAGCCTCCCCAGAGATGACTCTCTCATCACCGTGCCCCACACAGGTTCCTCTGTCCTGAACTAATCAGCCTGGGCCCCATCTTCTCATCTTTCTGTTTTCTGACTTAAAAGCTCTAAACTCTCTGGCTATTCCCATTTGAAACATCTCCCTCCTCTTCTGGACTGGGCTGGAGTACAGGTCCATGTCGCTGGTATAGGCACCATCTCCACACCTAGGCTTTGGGCATTCTACCTGAGTTCCAGAAGCCTTAGACTGGCTAATGGCTCCGTCCTGGATTTTAATCTATATTAGCTGATATCTACTGAGCACCTGCCATGCAAAAGTCGTGGGTGCTAGCACATACTCTTCACAGCAATCATTTGAGCTAAGTGTTATAATCATTTTGCATATGAGCAAATGGCCTTCGTAATGATTCTCTGACTCGAAGTCCCTGTCTCTGTCCCTACAATCTGCTGCAGGTGAGGAGGAGGGAAAGAAGATCGATCATATCCAGTGGGTCTCCCTCATTGCACTGTGAGCAACTGAAGGCCCAGGAGTGTGCCTTGTTCATTCTGGAATCTCCAGTGCCTAGCATGGGGCTAGGCATATATTAGGCACTCACTGTATGCATGACTTAATAAATACTGGAATGAATTTAGGAATGAATGAAAGAAAGCAATTGATTTTTTGGTTTATTTTGGCAGCTGGCAGGTATGAGGATCTGAACCCACGACCTTGGTGTTATAAGGCTGCACTCTAACCAACTGAGCTAAATGGCCAGCCCCTAAAGAAAGCAATTATAAGGGAAGGGTAAAGGGAGGAGGGAGGAGATGCAGCCAGAAGCACAGCCTACCTAAGTGTCCAGTTCTAAACTCACCTACCTCCTTGAGATAGCCTGAGACAGGGGCTTCCAGCAGAGGCCCATCGTGGTCCGCCCTGTGAAGAACCAGGGGGGATTCTAATTCCTGCACCACTCACTTTTGCCCTGTACTCACCAGCCTCCCATTGGAGACGAGGGCCCATGTGTCCTGAGGAGGCTCCCCAGCCTGACAGAGGCTTCTGACCCCAGGGAAGCCAGAGTAATGGACAGTTTTGCTCCCTGGGTGACGGTTATGCCTTTGGGAATGCAGCATCTGTGCTCAGGAAATCAAGATTCTCCAGCCAAACTAACCAGCTCCAGCCTGGCCCCTTCCCAGAGTCGCCGCCACTCCACTCTCACCCTCTCTCAAAAGCTGCTACTGCCTCCTCCCCGCACGTGTGTGCCTGTGACATTCCCTCTTCTTTCTGGAGAACCTGAGCAGCCCCCTCATCACACACACACAAATCACTTACCCTTGACTTTTATATAGGACACATTTAACATTACGTCTGAATGAGATAAGTGTTATTTTGCCTCTTGTCTCTCTTGGCCATGATCTGCGTTTGGAAATTCTCTCAAGGACAGGCAGGAGAAGAGGTCATGGTGTACAAATAAGAACTGCCAGGTGCTGACTGGGCCGAAGTCTCTTCCCAACACCAATCCTCAGAGCTGGACTGTGCTTCACCCTGAGGAGCTTGGAGGCCTCATCCTAGGCACGGGTTGCACTCAACCTTTCCCTCATAACTTAGGTGTCCCTCAAGGATGCTCAGCCCCAAGTGCTGCTTGTTCAGAGCTCTTTGATCACAGATTCATAGAGCATCAGAATCAAAAGAGACCTCAGAAATCCAACCCTCCTAACCTCTTATTTTACAAGGGGAACGCAGGGGAAATTGAGGCCCAAGGAGGTGATCTTACTGCAGATAGGAGGGTAGATGCATGCAACCACCTTGGACACCATTTGGAATTATCTAGTAAAACCGAAGAGTCACATACACTAAGACCCTGCAGTTCCACTCCTAGGTGTATACCCTGGAGAAGCTCATACACACAGATGCCAGAAAACATATGTGAGATTGTCTTAACAACACTGTTTGATGTGACCAAAAACTGAAAGGAGCCCAGATGTCCTTCAACAACTGAACGGATGGATGGGATGTGCTATATTCATACAATGGAAAACTTGACAGCAAGGGAAAATGAATGAACTGCTGCTACATGCAACAACATGGATGAATCTCAAAAATAGAATGTTGAGCAAAAGAAAGTGGGACATAAAGGAACAGATATAGTATGACTCAAACAAATACAGTATAGAATTAAATCAAGCAAAACTAAGTTGTATTCTTTGGAATGGTTACATTGATGGGAAAAGTACAAAGAAAATCAAGGAAATGATTATCGCAAGAGACCAGACAGTGGTTCTTTCACTCAATACATATTTACTGAGTACCCTGAATGTGCCAGGTATTGTTTTGGACACTGGAGAAACAACAGTGAATGTAAAAAATAGAGATGCTCACCCTTGTTTGCTTACATTATATCGGGGTAAACAGGCAAAAAACAATCCATAAAATAAATGAGTCATATAGTATATCAGAAAGTGATGCTATGGAAAAAAAAAAAAAGAAAAAAGAACAGAGTAAGGGGATCAGTAATTCCCAAATTGAGATGGAGGGTTAGTAGGTCACAGTATTAAATAGGGTGTTCAGGGTAAGCCTTATTGTAAAGAAGAGATATGAGCAAATATGAGGGTACTTCAAAAAGTTCATGGAAAGATTCATATTATCTTTTAATTCTATTTTTCTACAAACTTTCTGAAGTACTCTCTTACATGAAGGACGGGAGACAGTCTGTGAAGTGGCTGAGGGGAACATTCCAGGCAGAGGAAACAGTCAGAGCAAAGGCTGTAAGGAAGAAACAGTTCTGTCGTTTTCCTGTTCCACGAGCAGTAAGGAGGCCAGGTGGCTGGAGCACAGGATTGAGGGGGAGAGTGGCTTTCATTCTGAGTGAAATGGGGAGCCACTGTAGGTTTTCTAACAGAGGAGAGACATGATCTGACTTGCATTTAAAAAGAAATCTGACTGCTATGTTGAGAAGGAAGAGGGCAAGGGGAGACCGGGGAGACCCAGTTAGAAGGATATTGCAGTAACCCAGGAGAGGGATGATGGGGGCTCAGACCAGGGTAGCAACAGTGAAGGTGGTATTTACATGGGGAGGGAGCTGTGATTGGGGGGACCTCACAGGGAGTCCCCTGTAGGCAATATATTTAGTGACTTACCTGTGTGATGATTACATGGGTGTTCATTTTATAATTACTTATTAAACTGCACATGTATATTTTATATATGTTTCTGTACCTATGTTCTATTTCCCAATAAATGAAGAACTCAAGAGGCAGCATGAGGAGCCCAGCTAGCAAATGGCTGAGGCAAGCTGGAAGGCAAGTCCAGTTCTCTTCACCCTGCCAATCCAACCCAAGGGCATGGGCCAGGCCCAGCCCCGCTCACCTATATCCTGGTGCTGTGGTCTGGGACAAACCCTGTGTCACCTCTCTCAGCCTCAGTGTTTCATCTGTGAAATCAGGAAAATACTGCCTGGTTCTCTCCCTCACTGGGGTGTAACGAAGATGACAAAGTACTTTGTAAACTGCCAAAAAACACACATTATTGCTATTTTATAGTGTGTTTTTTAACAGCATTATTCAGCTATAATTAACATACAATAAACTGCATGTATTTAAAGTGTATAATTTGATGAGTTTTAACACATGTATACACCCCTGAAACCATTAACACAGTCAAGATAACGAACGAGTGGTGGAGTTGACACCAGCACCCAGTCCTCCTCCTCCAGTCCAGTGCTCTGTCCACCCCCAAAATGCCTTTGTACTCCTTTGTAATCTATCTCCGCATTCCTCCCCCACCACGTTCCCAGGCAGCCACTGTTTTGTCTTCAGACAATATAGATTAGTTTGCATTTCCTAGAATTTTATGTATCAATTTTATATATCAATGGGTTCAGATAGTCTTTTTTGTCTGGTTTCTTTCACTCAGCATAATTATTTTGAGATTTATCCATATTATACATGTATCAATAATGTACTCCTCTTTATTGCTGAGTAATATTCCATTATATGGATAAAACTACAATGTGTTTATCCATTCATCTCTCGGTGAATATATTTCCTGTTTGGGCTATTACAAATAAAACTGCTATAAATGTTCATGTACAAGTCTTTGTGTGGACATATACTTTGATTGCTCTTGGGTAAATTCCTAGGAGTGGAATGGCTGGATCACATGGTAAGTGTATATTTAACTTTTTAAGAGGCTGCCAAACTCTTTCCCAAAGTGGTTATACCATTTTACATTCCCACCAGCAGTACATGAGAGTTCCAGTTGCTAGACAGCCTCACCATCACCTGGTAAGATCAGTCTTTTGTATTTTAACCTTCTAGTGAGTATGTAGTAGCACCTCATTGTGGTTTTTAATTTGCATTTTCCTAATGACTAATGATGTTGAGCATCTTTTCATGTGCTACTTTGCCACCCCTATGTCTTCTTTGGCCAAGTAACTGAATCTTCTGGTTATTTCTTATTTGGGTTATTTGTCTTGTTATAGAGTTCTAAGACTCTTCATGCATTGTAGATACAAGTTCTTTGTCAGGTATGTTTTGCAAATATTCTATTCCAGTCTGAGGCTGCATTTTAATTTACACTTAACAGGATCCTTTGAAGAGCAAAGACTTTTAATATTGATGAACTCAAATTTATTATTATTATTATCTTTTCATGGCTGGTGGGTACAGGAATCAAACCCTGGACCTTGGTGTTAACAGCATCACACTCTAATCAACTGAGCTAACTGACCAGCCCCTCATTCTTCTTTTTTTTCATGCTTTTTGTGTCCTATTATTTCTATCTATGTTTTTCTAGTTGTATCTTACATTTAAGTCGTTCTAATTTTTATATATGGTGTGAGGTAATGGTCAAAGTTCTTTGTTTTTGGCGTATGGCTATCCAATTGTTCAAGCACCATTTGTGGAAAAGATTATCCTTTTCTTGTTGAATTTCCTTAGCAACTTTATTGAACATCAATTGATCATATCAGGAGGTATTTCAAAAAATTCATGGAAATACATTATCTCTTAATTCTATCTTTTTATATGAACTTTTTGACATATCTTATATTTCCGGACTCTCTTTTGTTCCATTAACTCATATATCTGTCTTTATGCTAATACCATTACTGCAGCTTTAAAATAAGTCTTGAAATCACAGAGTGTTAAGTTATCTTTTGTTCTTTTTTGAAATTGTTTTGGTTATTCTAGGGCCTTTGCATTTTCACATAAATTTTGGAATCAGCTTGTTAATTACTAGAAAACAGTCTGCTAGGATTTTGATTGGGATTGCATCAAATCTATAGATCTCTTCTTCGCGGAGATTTTTTTTTTTCTGATTAACTCTTGGTTGGTTCAGAAGCAGTCTTCAACTCACCTATGAGCCGACCTTAATAGGATCAGTTTCACTCCAGTGCACCAGGTTGCTTTCCTTAAACACTCTGAATTTACACACCTCCAGACTTTGCTCATCTCTTTTCCTTCTTAGGTCTCCTGGGCACCATCCTACTTGCCCTCAGCTCACATGCTACCCCTCTGCAAAGCTGTCTCTAAACCATCCCAAACCCTGACTGAAGAATTTACTTGCCTGGGCCTCACACTACTTTGTCCTCATTTCCCTCACAGGCACACAGAACTTTGAATTACTTAATATCACCTTGAATAGTCATTACTTGTTTATGTTCTTTTTCCCTTAGACAGAAGAACTCTTCTAGGCAGGGACCATATTATTATTATTATCATTATTTTTGTAACATCACATACTTGGGAACATATTATTTTTATCTCAGTATTAGTATTATTTTATCTCAGTATTTTTAAACTTTTCATTTTGAGATAATTGTAGATTCATACGTAGTTCTAAGAAATAATACGACAGATCCCATGTGCCCTTTACCCAGTTTCCCCCAACGGTAACATCTTGAAAAACTTTAGTACAGTAATACAACCATAAAATTGACACTGAAACAACCCACTGATCTTATTCAGATTTTTCCAGTTTTTCATGTACTCATTTGTGTATGTGTATGCATGTGTAGTTAAGAACAACTTTTAACTATTTAAGCTTTTTTTGGGGGGGGGTGGGCTGGCCAGTACAGAGATTCAAGCCCTTGACCTTGGTGTTATAACATCGTCCTCTAACCAACTGAGTTACCTGGCCATCCTTACTATTTAAATTTTAACAATGGCTTATTTAGCTCCTACTATGTTCCAGACAGCTGAATTGTGGAAATATGAGGTAAGACAAAGTCCCTAAGTGGAGGTCACAATCTCAGCGTTCGGAGTAGATGTTTTGAATGTAATGAAGTAAAGGCAGTTAATCGAGTTACTCAAGGTGCTGTGGGAAGCCAGAAGCACCTAGTCCACTTTGTTTGGTGTTGTGGTGAGGGAATGCGGAGGACGTCCGGAAAGGCCTGTGTTACACAATGCTGAACCTAACGTTATTTTCCCTGGAGTCTCATGCAAATCCTCACATTCCCGAAGGTTCTGTTATTTTTATGTTCATTGGCAGGTGAAACTTTCAAGGCTCAGAGCCCTTACGTGCCTCGCACAGGGTCACGCAGTTAGGAAGTGACCTGAGTGAAGACAGCTTTAGTTCTCTGACTCCAATACCTGTGCTCTCCCCCGCAATGGCGGTACACGGGGCACATGTTTGCCACGTATGCCTTATCCCTATCTGGAATTTTGCCTGCAACCCTCTTCCTATTTTCTTCGCTGCCTTGCACGGCAGACTTCCCACGTGGCAACTCAGGGGAGTACCGATGGAGCGCGCAACAGCAAACACTCGAGAGCACCGCCGACCCGCAGCAGCCCGCCACGCGGTGATCACTTCCCTGCACCGTGCGCGGCTGCACGGGCGCATGCGCACGCCGGGACGGCGGTTATACCCGGGATTCCCTACTCCGCACGCGCCAGG
Source organism: Cynocephalus volans (assembly GCF_027409185.1). NCBI lineage: Eukaryota > Metazoa > Chordata > Mammalia > Dermoptera > Cynocephalidae > Cynocephalus > Cynocephalus volans. The sequence goes on along the minus strand of NC_084469.1, from coordinate 2,383,589 downwards.
GGCGGGGCCGGAAGTCGCACTTCGCCTCCCGGTTGCTAAGAGACGAGGCTTTCAGAAACCCTACGGAGGTTCTCTAGCTGCTTTTCCTCCCTTTCTTCGGTTCAGCGTTTCCAAATCCGGTAACCATGTCGTACCCCGAAGCTGAGAGCTTGCGAAGCACTTTTTCCTCTTACATGGCGGAGGGCGAGCGGCTGTATCTATGCGGAGAATTCTCTAAAGCCGCCCAGAGCTTCAGCAACGTGAGTCGCGCTCTGAACTTGCCCATCACCCATCACCACTTTCTATTACCTGTAACACTGAGGTCCCGATGATGCCTGGAGGACCTATTGTTTCTATTATTCACTGGTTCCTGATGGATACACCTCTGGCATAGATAAGCCCCTGGCTTGGTCATTTTCTACCAATTCCCACTTGCATTCTCCATTCTCCGCATTAATAGTGACGTTTTCCTTTACTTTTACTTAAACGTTTTGTGATTAATTGTCTTCCTTCCGCAGAGCAGCCTTAATTTCCCATCATTGGCCGGGAAATTGGTTGGGAGGTTGCGTGTAGAAGACGCGAAGTCTCTACACACTTGCTCATAGAAGGTGGTCAGTCAATAACTAACATCATTATAGTAACCTTTGTGTAAATGATACCACCCCACCCTAAGGAGATGGGGTGCCCTTTTAGGATATCAGGCACACTGCTAAGCACGGTACAAGCCTGAGGGAGGTACTGTTGTTACTCCATTTTATAGATGAGGAAATTGATACAGAAATTGAGCAACATGCCCAAGGTCACTAAACTAGCAAGTGGCAGAGGAAGGATTCAAAGCCACGCACTTAACGCCAGTGCTGAGGTGCTAACCATCATACCATACACTGGCACAAGTAAACCATTAGATGTTCTTATGACAATTTCTTTTGCTACAGATAGCTCACTTATTGCAAATGGAGTGGTAGGATTGCCCTCTAACCAGTCCCAAGACTCCCCCTAAAGTCAAGCTTCTGAACTGCTACCCATAGTCTTTAGTCCCTTTCAATCACCAACTACACCCTAAAACCGGAAATGATGACCAGGTGGATGAACAATTGAGTTTAGGAACCCTGCCCCCACTCATTCTCCTCCTGCTGGACCAAGTCCCATCCTGGAGAAGCCCAGGCAGAGAGAAAAGAACACCCAAAGAGAAAGTAGCCCTGGATGAAGTGGTCTCTTTCCAGGAAAGACAGTAGCTACTTTCTCTTCTTAGAAAAGTAGGAAGGTCTTAGAAAGGGGTGAGTATGTCTGATGCCTCAGGAAGGACAGTAGTCCACAAACTACAGCGATGGTCTCAAACAGAAGAAGGAAGAGAGGACATGGGGAGTTGAGGGTATCACCCATCCCCACTTTAGAAACTGAAACTGAAAATCAGTTTCAGTTTTCCTGATATTTTCATCTTAATCTCCTGAAAGAGTGATTAGTTCTCAATTAGCTACATAAAAAGAGAAGGCTAGTAGAGTGGATAACTCAAGCTACAGATTGTCCTAAAATCCATTTTGTTTGCCTTCAGAATGCTTAGCATTTGATTTTTATTTTGAGAGTGTCGTGCAGCCATTTCAGGTTTGTGGTTGAATTTGGTGTGCACAAAACATCCTCATGTTCTATCACCTGAGTGGACTTGGGGGATCTCAGGCATTGCAGAAAGTTTGTATATGCTTAGTGGCATATTCTCACATCTCAACTAGTGGCTTCTGCAGTAGCTGTGATTCAGCTTTGTTCAAGAGGAGCAACGTGCTCATCATCAATCAAGTTGACTGAGGAAAGATCTGCGTTGAACTGCTCTTGGTCTGATAAGATCCAGATGCCTGTTTGATGGCGTCAAGAATCCCCCTGCAACGCTGCAGGAGCAGGAGGGTTTGGGCTGCCCTTTCCAGTCGAGCTTCTGCCTTGCTCTTCATGGCGCCTGTCAACCTGAGTGGTTCCTTTCTCAGGCTCTTCAGCTTCAGAATGCAGACAAGAACGGCCTGGTTGCCCGCTCCAAGTGCTTCCTGAAGATGGGAGAGTTGGAGAAATCCCTGAATGATGCTGAGGCTTCACTTCAGAGTGACCCAACTTTCTGCAAGGTGACTGCGTGGGCGGGAGGACTCAGTCGTGCTTTCACCACTGCCATTGCCTGCAGCAGCCTCTGGTTATAAGTAGTTGAAGAACCAGCCAGACTGCCTAGAGTCTGATGTCATTTTCTTCTTGTAGGTCACTTGTCTAATTCCCTGCACCCTGTATCCCAGTCTTGATCCTCATCCCAGGACCCTTTTGTTCTCATGCCTGAGTCCTGTAAGGCCTTCTTTTCCACCTTGATTTGTCTTCCTGTCATTCCAGGGGATTTTACAAAAGGCTGAGACACTGTATACCATGGGAGACTTTGAATTTGCTTTGGTGTTCTATCATCGAGGCTACAAGCTGCGGTCAGATCGGGAATTCAAAGTTGGAATTCAGAAAGCCCAGGAAGCCATCAACAACTCAGTGGGAAGTGAGTGACCAGAGGGCCTCTGCTCTTATCTAGGAAGGCTTTAGAAGTCCTTAGGTTTAGAGAAAGGCCTGCGGGACAGTGGTGAGCAACCACCACCAGGCCTACAGGGAGTCCCGTGCTTGGACGTGGCTCCTGATTTTGTTGAGGATTAGAAACTGTTCACTGGGAGGACCAGTCCCTGATCCACTGTACCGAGCACTGCAGTGTCTGGTTTTCCTCAAAGCCGGATGCGAAGAGCTGTTTCAGAGTAGGCCTGTCTTTAGCCTGTTGTCATAGGATAGAACAGGGTCCTAAGCCCAGCTTTCCCTAATCCCTGGTTTCCTCCCTCACCACATGTCACAGGTGGCGGGGGTGGAGGAAGGTGAATGAGAACTTGTCACTGTGTGAAGCAGAGCATGGAAATGGCACGGCAAAGAGCCCCCCCACCCCATGGCCAGGGCCTCCTTTTGTTTGGAAATCTGGCTGCCAAGGTCTTGGACTGAAAGGGGCTGTCTAGCTCCCAGCAGAGTGTTATACCAAGCAGCCTGCAACATTTGCCTGCTAGGCTGGCTCAGGGTCAGGGCCAGCTTTGCCACAGCCTCCATTATTCTCCTGCCAAAGGCAGCCATTTCTACATAAAAATATATGATAGGTTGTGCCCAGGGGCCTGGCCACCCTGAACTCCAGCTTCTGTCCTTGCAGGTCCTTCTTCAATTAAGCTGGAGAACACAGGGGACCTCTCCTTCTTGAGCAAGCAGGCTGAGGTAAGGGCCCTGGTTCTGAGGCCATGTCCCTGGTTCTGAGGCCATGTGTGCCTGAGAAGCACAGGTCTTAGTGGCCCTCTTACCTGGGAACATGGGATACTGCCCCAGCTCCAGAGGGGTTTCAGAAGTCTAATTGTTGTCTGACCAGGAATACTCCATGGTTTTCGGCGCATAAAGAGGTCCTGGAGGAGGAGGAATCTGGGATCACAGACTCCAGGGCTATGGCTGAGTACTCTGTGCTCCTTTCTGAGGCTCTGTTGGGTGTTGCTCCATTTTCCCAGAGTATGAAAGCCCAGCAGAAGCCTCATCCCATGAAATACCTCCCACACCACACCAAGAGGGAGTCCAAGCGGAAGGGCTCACTCAAGAGTGAGAAGACTGTCCGCCAGCTCCTGGGGGAGCTCTACGTGGACAAGGAGTATCTGGAGAAGCTCCTGTTGGATGAAGGTTTTGGACACTTTGTTGGCAATGGGGACTTGGGGGAAAGGAAATCTGGGTGGATGCTTAATGCATGACCTACAGGCAGATCCTGTCATATAAATTAGTCACTATGTACCTATGGACAGGTTTTACTAGAATTCTTATTTTACAGATGAGGAAACTGAGGGGCAGACCTGAGGAAACTAAGGTCACACATAGGTAGGCAATAACATGGCTCCTGTTTCAATCCAGGATGTTCGAATTCAAAGCCACTGCTCTTTTAAGCATGATGATACCGTGGGAGGGAACGACAGAGATTTGGGCTCCTTTACCACTGTAGTCCCTGAAGGGGCATCCCCTGGGCCTTCAGTCTGTGCAATGGGCAAAGGAATGCAGCAGACAGGTGCTTTAATCTGAGGATATTAGTACTAGAATGTTCTTAAAGATCATCTGCTCCAGTCCCTCCTTTCATAGGTAAGGCAATAGAGACTGTGAATGAAGAGTAGCTTGTCCAAGGTGATAAGCAAGTTAATGGTGGAGTCAACACTAGTACCCAGTCCTCCTCCTCTAGTCCAGTGCTCTGTCCACCACACTATGCTGCCAGTGACAGGACATAGGACAGAGGCTTGGAATGAATGATTCACATAAATTTGGGGGTGGGAGTGTTGCCATTAGCTGATAAGCCTGAAGAGTTACTCTTGAATCAAATGCCTTTTCTGCAGAACTGTCTTCCCAAGGTCATCTACAAGGTCCACTGCAGGGATGGCTTCACTGCTGGCACATCTCCTGAGTAACAGGCCTGAATGCCTCTGGTTCTCCAGAGGACCTGCTGTTGGGGGAAAGGGTGGCCTGAATGTTACCCCAAGTGGCCTTGCAGCTTTGCTACCAACTCTAACCTCTGGCCAGGCAGTGGCAGGACTTGGGCACACCCCTCCAGCTCCCAGCATGCACTGGCCCACTTGGCACCTGGGGAGTCACTTGGTACTGGAAACCTGGGCCAGGGCATGCATTTAGGCTCAGTCTTCTCCGAGGACACAGCTTGCAATGGGAGAGCCCCGAGGACTGGAGGCTTCTCAGCTATCCTTCTGCTAGCTCCTCACATCTGGGCAGAGCCACTCTGCCACCACATGCTTTCACTTTCTTCACTGTTTCCACAACTCCAGACAGGGCTTCTCTCAGAGGGTCCCCACAGCAGGATCCCAGAGCCAAGAGGAGGCGACTCACTTAGATGCCTGTTCTCATTGGCACCTCCTCACGCTTATTCCCCACAGACCTGATGAAAGGCACCATCAAGGATGGCTTGACTGTGGAGGACCTCATCATGACGGGCATCAATTACCTGGACACCCGCAGCAACTTCTGGAGACAGCAGAAGCCAATCTACGCCAGGGAGCGGGACCGGAAGCTGATGCAAGAGAAATGGCTGCGGGACCGCAAACGCCGTCCTTCACAGACAGCCCATTACATCCTCAAGAGCCTCGAGGACATTGACATGTGTGGGTGGTAATGGTCTCCAGGGGCGAAGCAGATGGCTTTGGTCCCTTGCCGGGTGGGGAGGGGCAATATAGTAGCCTGATTTTCTGTCCTCACTGACCTGTGGGTGGTATTTGGGGGGAGAGGAGTTGCCCCGTCTGCCAGGAGTGGACTGCCCTCACCGCCACACCACCTCTTTGCCTTCCCAGTGTTGACCAGTGGCAGTGCTGAAGGGAGTCTTCAGAAAGCTGAGAAAGTGCTGAAGAAGGTACTGGAATGGCACGAAGAAGAAGTACCCAACAAGGATGAACTGGTTGGAAACTTATACAGCTGCATAGGGAATGCCCAGATTGAGCTGGGACAGATGGCAGCAGCTTTGCATAGCCACAGAAAGGACCTGGAGATCGCCAAAGAATAGTGAGTGCCCTGAGGCGGGCTGAGGCCCGTGGACCTACAGAGGAGTGAGGCCTGGGGCTATGTCTCGGCCTTTGCCAGGGCTGCTGGTGGCTTAGGTCCTATTTTCTGCCCTTCATGCCTGAGGTAGATTCCCCTGGAGGTAGGAACCACCTTCCTAGGACTGAGGGTAGGGGGCAAACCTAGACAGTTAGCTTTTTTGCCACAAAGAGGAGGATAGTGGCTCAAAATTCCAAAAAGCTCCCAATGGTCTGGTTCTTAGGGATATTTTTATTCTTACATCATTTCAACAAGCATGCATCAAGCCCTGTACATGCCAGATGCTGCTAGCATTGGGAACACAGCAGTGACCGTATATAAGGATCATTTCCCTGCAGATGTCAAACAAAAAGTGACAAAGTTAATTAATTGCAATTGTGGTAAGTGCCATGAAGGAAAAGTCCAGGATCCAGTGCTGTGAGAAATATATTCTAGGAGGACTTGACTGGGTGTTGGGGAATACACATGGCTTGTGGGAAGGCCCCAAGGCAGGAGGAAGCTTAAGGTTGGAGAGCTCCGAGTATTGCCAGGGGAAGGGAGCCAAGAGGAGGCTGGACGAAGTGGGCAGGGGTCGGATCCAGCAGGGCCTCATAAGCTAACCAAGAGCATGGGCTCTGGAGTCGGGCGGACCTGGACTTGGGAACTTGTATCTCCCAACTGTGGGACCATAGGTGGGTCACTCAGCTCTCTCAGCCTCAGTGTTTCTTTTCTTCCTTTGCCAAATGGGCACAACAGTAGCACCTACCCTGTAGGGTGGATGGGAGGATGAAATGCAAAAGTACTTGTCAAGAACTGAGGACAGTGCCTGGTATCCATTCAAATAGTAATATCAACTCTCCCAGAAATGAACTCTTCTTAAGATGTCATGGCTTCTGCAGGGATCATCACTTTCTGGGCATCCTGCTTCTAACCTTTAGAGTCATTCTTGTCTTCCTCCTGCGCATCTGCTCACCCCACAGTTCTGAGCCTCTTTTGGTCTCCCAGTGCCCCAATTCCACTCCCAACCCCCTGGCCCCCGGCTGCCCACTGCTGCTCTCCCTGCCTCTGCTGTCTTTCTCCAGCCCCTCCCGCAAATCTCCTCCAAAGACACGTGGCTTTTTCTATCAAGTCTCCTTCCCCTGCTGACAAATAGGCCTTGGCCCCTCATTGGCTACAGGTTAAAAGCCAAACTCCTCTTGGCACTCTGACCCTGTCAAAACCCACTTCAGCACTGCACTGCTCTAACAGTCTTCCTTCGGGGTCAAACTTTCCTGAACATTCCTGCCTCCTGTCCTCTCCTCTCCACTGATCAAAGCCCCAAAAGCTGTCCGTTCCTGGTTCATTACTCACCTGCCTCCACTGTGCTGAGCAGGAGTGTTACATATTGGCCATTTCAGAAGTGGGATAAAAAAAAAAACGTGCAGGGCCAGCCTGTGGCTCACTTGGGAGAGCGTGGTGCTGATAACACCAAGTCAAGGGTTAAGATCCCCTTACCGGTCATCTTTAAAGAAAAAAAAAAAAAAAAATTAAAATAAAACCAACAAAAACCTGCTTTAAAGACAGACCTGTCTTTGATTCCTGGCTCTGCCACTTTGAAGCTGTGTGGATTTGATTAAGTTGTTCATTTCCTCAGCTTCCTCATCTCTAATGAAGTCACAGTAGTACCAACCCACAGGGATTGTGAGGATTAAATAAGATTTGTATGTACAGTACCTTGGATCCAACCATCTCCCATGCACTAATGACTTAAAAATCTTTGTTTCTCACCAGACCTCTCTCCCGAGCCCCAGACCTGCATGTCCAACTGATTCCAAGTCATTTCCATCCGGATGTCCCACAGGAATCCCGAACTTAACATGGCCAAATCAGAGTCCCTTCTCTTCCTCCCAAACTTCTTGCTCCAGAGTTCCCTGTCCCTCAAGATGGCACTGTTGCCCACTCAGTTCCAAGCCAGAAAGCCAGGAGACTGCCCAGACACCTGCCGCCCTTCACTGTTCATACTCAGCCCTGGTCACGTCCTGTCCCTGCCTTCTGTTTCCCTCCCACAGCTCAGTCCAGACCCTGCTCACTTCTTGCCTGTTTCCTCTGCCCTGGGCTTCCTGCAGCTCAGCTGGCCCTTCTGGGAAAAACAAATCCAGTGGTTAGGGTGAGGTTCCAGCGCCCTGCCCTGCTCGACGCAGGCTGCCCTCCCTGACTTGACTCACCCTGGCCTCTCCCGACCAGGCTTCCTTCAGGGCCCTGCGCCTCTTGTCCCTGGCCAGTACAGTGCTCGCGCATCTTCTCAGGCCGGGTAGAGGCTGGCCGGCTTTGTGCTCTGCCCCTGCTAGTCTCTTGGCATGACTGTCTTGCCTTTCCCCAGCGCCTGCTTTATCAAGCTGCCTCCTACCCATTCTTCAGCATTTAAACCATGTCCTGCTTCAGGAAAGCCCTCTCCACAGGTATCTTGTCTGCCCTGTTAGACTTTGGACTTTGGAAGGGGCTGTCTTCTGTTTCCAGCACCTGCCACATAATGGGCGTGTAATGAATGTGTGCTAAGGAACTGAATAAGTCAACAGAAGGTGTTCCTTGAAAATATTAGTTCCCTTTAACATGCACAAATGGCCCGCACCTGACCGCACCAGTCAGCCTTCCTTATGAGTTCTGTGGGCCCATGCACTCCCTTGTTCTAATCTGCTACTGGCTGATTAGCCATTTATTTGTCCAGGTAGCATCGTCGGTGCCCCCAGCCCTCGTTTATTCCTCCAAATATCCATAGATGATTTGATTGCATGCTTTCTCGTTGCTACTGTTATTTCTTATGGCATATGATTATTATGAATAAATTAACATGGTACAGCTTATTCATTCATCACACCAGAACAGAGCACCCACTCTTAGCAGGGAGACCGACCTTAGAGGTGCTGAGAACAGCAGGTGCGGAGCATGGCAAGGGGGTCCAAGGAGAGATGCGGGGGGGGGATCCAGGGGGCCTCACAGAGGACAGGAGGGTCAGCAAGGTGGACAAGGGGGAGGGAGAAGGGCACCCTAGGCAGAGAGGCGTGGCAGAGATGGAGGCTTGGGGAACTGCAGGTGGTATGGCAAGGCTGGGGGCCAGGACCCATGGGGAGTGGGAGGACCAGATGCCATGCTGAGGAGACCCAACCTGCAGGTACTGAGGCTGATGAAGGAGTTTGTTTTTACCCAAGTACTACAGTGTTGTGCTTGATTCAAAACTCTGGTACTCAGGGCAAAATGTGAAAGTCTCCCCGCCCCTACTATTCACTTCCCTGGGATCTTGTTGGAATGTGTCCTTCTGGCCACTTTCAGTGTGTTTACCTACAGCCCAGTGTACATATACACATACATAGGATCTTAAAAACACAAGCGATTCATTTCTATGTTTTTTTTAAAAGACTGTGTCATGGAAAGGGTCTCATTCTTTGAATGGCTTCAGAGAGGTGCTTCACCATGCACAGTGATGTGTTTACTTCCTGCGGGCGGGTGGACACTTAGGTTGTCCCGCACCTGCCACTGCAAACGTGCTGCAGTGAAGCTTCACGGGTATCTCTGAGTATTTCTGTGGGAGACCATGAAGGGCTTAGGCAGAGGAACTGCTTGGTCAGATTTGCGTTTTAGAAGGGCAGGCCTGGCAACTGTGGGGAGCACAAATCAGAGGGGAGATTCATGGAAGACATGTAAGGGAGGGGTCAGGTAGGGTGAGGGTGAAACGGGAGCCCAGAGGAAGTGGAGAAACTTGCCTGGGAAGGGAAGGAGGGAGAGGAGGTGCCAGTTGGAGAGGATCTGGGGTTGGGGGAGGAGGTTATTGTTTCATTCGTTGAGAGGGAGGTATTTTGAACAGAGTGATCAGAACTTGCTTACGGTAATGGTAAAGAACCCACCTGGGGGGTGCCATTGTCTTTTTCTTTATGGAAAAGCCTTAATTTTTTCCTGATGACATGTGAGTACTATAAAAAAAATTGTATGGATAAAATGAAAATTTCCCTCATAATCTTATTTTTCTCTTGGTAATCATTAATAATTAGACCTACATTCTCTACTTCTTTTAAAAATGCTCACGTGTGTGTGTGTGTGTGTGTGTGTGTGTGTGTGTGTGTGTGTGTGTGTGTGGCTTAAAAAACCCTCATTGGCTGGCTGGTTAGCTCACTTGTTTAGAGTGTGGTGCTAACACCCAGGTCAAGGGTTCGATCCCCACACTGGCCAGCTGTCAAAACAACAGCAGCAGCAACAAAAAACACCCCAGATTTATCCTCTTACAGTTCTGAAAGTTAGAAGTCTGAAATCAGTTTCACTGGGCCAAAATCAAGGTGTTGGGAGGGCTGCAGTCCCTCCAGAGGCTCTAGGGCACAATCTCTTGTCTTTTCCATCTTCTAGAGCTGCATGAATTGCACTACTGATCCATTTCTCCATCTTCAAAGCCAAGAGCATAGCATCTTCTTCAGGCCCACATATATTTTTTAACACAATTGGAACAATATACATAATATACTCTCCTGTAATCTGACTTTTTAACTTAATTTATCATGGACTTTTTTTCATACAGAAAAATTGCCATTGCTGGGGCACTGATAACATTTAGTTTGTTTCCAGTGTTTATTATTATAAACAACACTTTAACGAGTATTCTTGTCACACGACACACGAGGTAAATTCCTAAGAGAATTGAAGGATCAAAGGGACATCTTTGCAAGCTCTTGACTGATTACCCTCCAGAAAGGTCCTAATAATGTCCATTCTCAGCCCCAGGGCATCATAGAGCTTGTGTGCCACAGCTTTGCCAGCCTGGGCATCGTCCCTGCAACTGGAACACTGAGCCCCTGAGGCCAGGCCCCTGTCTTTGCCTTTTTTTCTATCTCCATGGTGCCTAGAACAGCCAGTTTCTAGTGAATGTCTTGTTTTGCTTCTTTCCCACAGTGACCTTCCTGATGCAAAATCAAGAGCCCTCGACAACATTGGCAGGGTTTTTGCTAGAGTTGGGAAATTGCAGCAAGCCATTGACACGTGAGTGACCAATTCCCTTCCCCATGCTGGGCTGGGACTTCCTACCCTCATGCTGGAATCCCAGCCTGGGGCCAGGATGCCAGGCAAAGATGCATCAGATGACCTGGATTCAGCTTCGTGTTCTGCCAGGCAACCTCTGGCAAGCCACTTTTTAAATTCTGGGACTCATCAGTTAAACTAGTTAGTAGAATCAGCAATTTCTCAAAATTTCTCAGTGATAAAAATCACCTGGGGTACTTGTTAGATATATAAATTACTGGGCCTCTCCCCTGGAAATCCCGATTCTACAGGTCTGAGCTGGAGCTCAGGAATCCATTTTTAAGAACACTCCAGGTGATTCTTACCTTCGGTTAAGTTCAGGAACTGGTGGACCAGTTGACTCTGAGACCTCTTCTGAGGCTGTTCTGTGACTCTGTGCAGTCATGTGGGGTCACTGGGAACAGGGTTGAGCTCTCCAGATGGCCCAACTGCCAGACCTTTGATGTTCTTGCCCTGCAGTTGGTTATTTGCTCAGTGGGATGGGCTCAGCCCCAGAGAAACTCTGGGGAGGCCCATACCTGGAGGCCAGCCCACCCTGGGAGAGCCAGATCCTTGGGCTCGCTTGCCTGTCATGGAGAGAAATTGTCCTTCAGGTCAACATCATTTGACTGAAACATTTGTTCACCAGCAGCCTTCTGCTGCACGTAATTTGATTTCCTAAATGGCCCTCAGCGTCTATGTACTGAAAGACAGAGGAGTATCAGGGCTAGCCGGTTATCTCATTGGTTAGAGCACAGCCTTGTAACACCAAGATCAAGGGTTCAGATTCCTATACTGGCCAGCCACCAAAAAAAAAAAAGAGGAGCATCAAAGTTCACCCACCAATTAATATCTTTTTGTAATAAACTGTTTTATAATAAATATGTGCTGGGGCCGGCCCATGGCTGACTTGGGAGAGTGTGGTGCTGATAACACCAAGGCCACGGGTTTGGATCCCATATAGGGACGGCCAGTTAGCTCACTTGGGAGAGTGTGGTGCTGACAACACCAAGGCCACGGGTTCGGATCCCCTTACTGGTCATCTTTTAATAAAAATAAATGAATGAATAAATATGTGCTTATTGTTAAAATATTAATTTGGAAAATACAGAAAAGTAGAAAAACATTATTCAGTCACGTTACCCACAGACAAGTACAAATTCTAATCCTACTCTTATTGGTACTTTTATTGGTACTTTGTTTTTTCATTCCAGTCTTATTCTTTTTTCTGTGTTGATTTTCTCTCATTATACTTAATATTTTTTCAACTTAGTGTAGTGCTAAAATACTTAATATTCTTAAACATTATTTTTATGTTATTTCTTTTTAAAAATTTTTTAACATTTGTGGGGTACAGTGTATTATTATTTCAAATCCTATTTTTTAAGCCTTATTTTCTACTGTTATATCAAATTCAGTTCCATAGATGTTATCAAAATAGCTTTGGTAGTTTTACAGTATACTAGTGCTTATTTACTCCACCCTGGACTGGTACTCGGGGAGCAAGTTTTAGTCTGCCACCCAGCAGGAAGCCTTGGCCTCCTGTGGCCGAGTGCAGGGTTTGAGGGGAAGAAGCTGCCCCTGGTTCTTCATGTCCCCAGGTGGGAAGAGAAGATCCCTCTGGCAAAAACCACCCTGGAGAAGACCTGGCTCTTCCATGAGATTGGCCGCTGCTACTTGGAGCTGGACCAGCCCTGGCAGGCCCAGAATTATGGCGAGAAGTCCCAGCAATGTGCAGAGGAGGAAGGGGACATTGAGTGGCAACTGAATGCCAGTGTTCTTGTGGCTCAGGCACAAGGTATGGGCTCAGATACGACCACCCTACCTTTCCCAGCCTTCAGGCCCAGCTGCAGCTCCAGGGCTGGGAATCCTGTGGGCTGAGCTTACCATCCCAGTGTTTCTCTGCCCAGATTAATTTTTAATCAGCACATGGTTAGTGCCTCTTTAAGCAAAGCCTGGTTAGGGCTTGCAGCACCCTGAGAGCTGCCCCTGCCATTGAGGAGCTCAGCTGCAGACTAGCTCAGTGTCATGTTGTCCTCGAAACAGTGCCCATGTCTTGAACCACTTCCTCTTGCCTTGGTTCTTTCTACACAAGCATTCTTGTATTGTCCTCATTTTAGAGATGGAGAAACTGAGGCACTGAGAGGTTCAGTAGATTGCCCCAAGTCCCATGAGGGAAACATTTAGAGTGATGGAAGTGTTCTAAAACTGGATTGTGGTGGCCATTGTACAGCTCTATAAATTTTCTAAAAATTATTGAACTATATCCTTACAAACATGAATTTTATAATATGCAAATTGCATCTCAATGAAGTTGTTTTAAAAAAAAAAACAGCAATGGGCAGGGTATGGGGAGGAATAGATGAAACAAGATTGACAATATATTCAGTGTTGCAACACCAAGGTCAAGGGTTCGGGTCCCCATACCAGCCAGCTGCCAAGAAAAAAAAAAAAAGATTGGCAATATATCAATGATGGTTGAAGCTGCATGATAAGTAATGGGGCTTCATTATATTCTTCCTTCACCTTTTGTGTATATTTGAAATATTTCGTAATACAGAGTTAAAAAAAATGGCCCCAGGTCACATGGCTAGTAAGTGATGGAGCTGGGACTGGAACCCAGTTCTGTCTGATTCCAGAGGTCAGGCTCTTAATTCCTCTGCTAAACTGCCCCTGCCCCAGGTATGCAGCTCACCCCCAGCAAGGGAGGAAATGTGACTGGTGCTATAATCAGGGCATAATCATTTATTCATTTGTTCATAGTACAAATACGTGGCACCTTCTACCAAGTTGGGTATATAGTAGGGAGCAAAACTGACAACTATTTCCTGCCCTCATGTCTGAGGAAGTAACTTTTAAGCAGAAACTTTAAGGATGAGAAGGCACCAGCTCTTCCAAGAGCTGAGGGCAGAGCTTTCCAGTCAAAGAAACAGCATGTAAGAAGGTGGCAAGGAGTTTTGGCTTAAGAAGCTGAAGGAAAACAGGAGTGTCAGTGAGCTCATGAGAGCCAGGACCATGTGGAGGGAGGAGGCTGATGAGAGGCCAGGTCTGCAGGACTTCATGGGCCTAGGTACAACTTACAGATTCTTTTCTAAAAGCCTAGAGATAAACCACCAAAACTTAAACTGGGGAAGACATGATCACTGTGGTTCTTTCTGGATCCCTTTCCTGTTCTTGGAGGGCATCCTACAGGCTGAAAGAGTGACATGCTTTAGCCCTCAGGGTTGACATCTGGAGTCAATTCCTGAGGACTTATTAGAGCCTTAGGGCCCTTGGAGAACCAAAGTACAATCTGTGGGTCTCAGTTTCCCTGCTCTGGAGTTGCAGAAATCAAATGCTGCAGCCTGGGAGCTGCTGGGCAGATTCTACAGGCAGCACAGCTTAGTGGGCAGAGCTTGGGCTCGGCAGCCAGAACAGCTCCTGGCTCAGGGACCTTGGGCAAGTGTCATTCTGTGCCTCAGTTTCATCATCTGTAACAGAATAATCATGGGATGGTTGTGAGAAATAAGGTCATACTTAAGCGCCTAAGCACTTAGAACAGGAACTGGCATATAGTGAGTGCTCCATAACTGTTAATACCTTTCTCCTTGCTCATCTTATTGACTTCCCATAAGTATCTCTAACAGTGATGAGAAATAATTATGGTGCTTGGAAAAGCCTGTTTATGGCTCAACAAAAATATAGGTATAAATGTATGGATTTGTGCATGCAGCACAGGGATAGGAAAACAGCCCCTAGAATTGAGATAACTTTAGATTATGTATTTAGTTAAGATCTAAAAGAATAGCGCTATTTAATGCTTTACTCTCTTGACTAAGCATTATGACTCCTATACAGAGTTCAATGTCAGAATCCCACTAGTCTGTGAATGAACACTGCATCTGGAAAAAAATGTATATTTGAGCTCATTTACTGTGACCCCACATATCTGCAGAATTACATTTGAATCTCCTTTCAAATGTAAGAGCATTTTGAAGTTTGACTTATGAACACAGGCCCTCCTTTCTGCATGGATCCCAAAGCAATACTTGGAAGGGTGTGCTCACTTATAAAAGAAAGCAGTGCTGTGTGAAGCAGTTGTGGTGTGGATTCCTAGATGCTGGCTGGTGAGCACTTTTTTCCTTCCTGCCTGAACTGAAGCTCTTTTGAAAGGCACAAATCAATCAATCAATCTATCAGTTAATCATTTCAGTCCCAGCTCCAGCACTAATTGGCTGGGTGAGCTCAGAGGAGCTGCTTCCTCTCTGGGTTCAGATTGCACCAGAGTGGGAGCTGGACTTGAGAGAGCTGAGGTTCCAGCAGCGGATCCACGGGTCACTTCCAGTCCTCCATGCTTTGTTCAGTCTGTGCAGTGTTTTTTGAGAAATTTGAATGACCATTTAAAAAATATGGATTTCCTCTTCCAGAACAACATGGGGCAAGATGGGGATGTCTCCTCTGCCCTGGAGACACAATGTGTGCATTGGTCCATACCCCAGGTCCCCTCCCCTCACTGACCCCTTTGAACTGCCAGAAGTCCAAGGCTCGGGTTCCCAGATTCTGGTGAGACGGCCCAGGAATGGGTGGAAAGGATGGTGGTGAGCCGCTCAGTGGGTGCCGGAGTGCTCAGGCCGGTCCCAGCTCACACACGCTTCTGCGGGCCCTGGGAGTGGCTTGGTGGCTCCGTCACGTGACACCCAGTGTAACGACCTACCTGTGCTGTGCTTACCCCCTGCTCTCCAGTAAAGCTGAGAGACTTTGAGTCGGCTGTGAGCAACTTTGAGAAGGCCCTGGAGAGAGCAAAGCTTGTCCGTAGCAGCGAGGCGCAGCGGGCCATCATCAGTGTGAGCCCCCCTCACAGGGCCTCGGTGTGGGGGTGGGCTTGGGCCCTCAGCTCCTGCGCAGCCTTTGCAGTTGGCCGTTCCTCAGCTGTCTATTAATTACCCACCAGCTGCGGGACCCATTCTAGGCAGGGAAGTGGTTTTGGAATGTTTGCTGCTGCCATCAATTTGTATGACAACCCAGTGCACATAGTTTTATTTGAAGCAAAAAAACAGAAACAAAAGTTTTACAAAACGTATTTACCTCTACCGTGTACTGTGCACACTGATATTTCCCATTGTATCATATTTTCTTTTATTTAATGCTGGTTAAGACCATCTAAATTGATTTTAGGATTTGCAGTTTGAAAAATACTACCTCCTCTGGAGACAACAAGAAATATACTATGATTTCCTCACCCTCTTGCTTAAACTCTTTCTTGCTTTCTGGGAGTCTCTGGGAGGAAGTTCCTGGCTTTTTCCCGCCGGGCCCGGGAAGGCCTTTGGTAACCTTTCCCCTTTGGGCCTCTCTAGCCATCCTGCTGGTCAGTCCCCACACCACCACCATCACATTGCATTCCACTTTGCCAAGGCCAGCTTCCTGCCTTTCATTAACAGGCATTCTTATGCCTCTTAGCGTATACTGTTATCTCTGCCTGGAATGTTCTAAACTCTCCCCTTCCACCTCCTTCACCTGGCTACTCCCACTCAACCTTTAGGTTTCAGCTTAGATGTTCCTTCTTCCAGGAGGCCTTCTCTGACCCCTAGGTCTGGGTGAGATGCCTGTCTCTGCTGGCTCCCACAGCCCCCATACGTCCCTGTCAAAGTCCAGACCTGTCTGTTGTAATTACGTAGACCTGGACTGCTCAGTGAGGCAGCTGCCAGCCACATGTGGCTATTTAAAGTTAATTAAAAGTAAATTTAAGAAGTAAATGACATGTAAAATTCAATTTCTCAGTCTCACTAGCCACATGTGGCCTATGTACCACATAGAACAGATCTGGAATATTCCCATGGTCATAGAAATTTCTGTTGGATGGTGCTGGCCTAGATTGTGTCAGGAGGCGGAGACCACAGGTGAAGCCGGGGGAAGCTTGGAGGTGCTTCAGCCTCCTCCAGTCCCACTGTCAGAGCCACTCCAGGTCGATGCAGAACCCCAGTAAAGTCAGCATGCCAACTTTGCAGATGCACAGGCAGCTTAAGATGAATCCCCTAACCGTCCCACCTCCTGCTGCCAACCAGACTGCTGTCCCTAAGCCCTTCCCACATTGAAATTCTGGAGCCAACACTGGTATATGGCTGGACCTCAGTAAGCATCTGCTGGGGTGAATTAAATGGGGCCCCTGTCCCTGGCATGCTTTGCCCTGCGGTTGAAAGAGGCCAGATTGTATAACGTGGGCAGCGCAAGGGCCACGGCCTCAGGGACCAGACCGGAGATGCAACCAGCACTGGGGAAAGGGAGCAGGGACCCTAGGTAGTGACACGTAGGATGCTCCCAGTTGGCAGTGGCCTCATGCTGGGCTCTGCAGGACAAGGACAGCAGGGTTTGGCCAGGCCAAGAAGGAGCAAGAGCCCTGAAAATGCGGGAGGCCATGGGCATGAGGGGCCTGTGGCAGGAAGAAAAGAGACCCTAGGCCTGGATCCAAGGGCTGATAGGGTTCACAGACAGTCTGGGCTTGAAGGGCTGTCAACAGCTTGGGGCTGGCCGCTTAGTTTAGTCGGGTAGAGGGCAGTGTTATAACACCAAGGTCAAAGGTTTGGGTCCCCACACCGGCCAACTGCCAAAAAAAAGAAGACAGCAGAGGAGTGACGTGACCCACTTGCTTTTTGAGGAGGCAAGTTCATTGTGTGCCGTTTGTGAGAACCGGGTTGAGACTGACATTATTCATCATGGTGGAGAAGTCGCTCCCAAGAGACGCCAGTAGGTGGCAGTCTGTGCCCTGCTTATCACATTGCTGTCTTTTTCCTTCTGCTGAGGGGAGACAGCTCCCCGTAATGTACATCCTGCCCCTCACTCTGGCCTCCAGAGGAGGAACGGCCACCTTCACTAAAGCCCTGCTACATATGCTCCACGATTCACATCCATGTTCTGTCCCATTTAATCCTCTTCCACAGGATTGCCCTGCAAATATCTGGAGAGAGACAGAGTGGCAGTTCAATTCAGTAAATACTCACTGGGCAGGAGTCAGCTCTAGGCTGCCAAGCCCAAAGGTGTACAACCACGGTCCTGGCCCGCAGGAAGACTGGTCTCAGCGGGAAGAGTAAAACAAAAGCACAAACCCTAGCTCATGACCAGCGTTTTAAGGGACTATTCAGAGTGAGAGAGCCCCAGCTGGGAAGCAGGGCTGGAGGCTCTCCCAGTGAGGAAGTTTTGAGGTCACTTTGAAAGCTGGCAGCGATTGAAGGGTTGAGAGGCAGTGCGCATGGGCCCTCAGTAATTCCCCAGGGGACCAGGTCCCTGACCCCTCATCCTACTGGATTGGCATCTCCAGGCAGAAAGGCTTACAGGGGGCAGACCAGCACCACAAGAGAGCATCCAGGCCCAGGCCACTCAGTAGCACTGCCGAGGGCTGCCACTAGCACCACTGCCAGGAGGAGGCAGAACCTGCCCTCAGGATGCTTGCAGGCTGGCTCCAGGCCCCTGTGCAATGCAAACTGGAGTTGGGGAAACTGCATACACTCTCGTAGCCCCTTCTGAAGGTGGGCCGGCCCCCCAGCCCAGATCCTCGGTGTGTTTCTGAGTCCCTTCCATGGCCTGCCGCCTTGCTGAGTGCTTAGGGGCTTGGATGGTCTTTTTACAGTGACTGAAGCCAAGAGAAGCTTTAGGTAAAGGGACAGAAATCAGTAGACAGACCCAACTCCCAGATACATGCCTAAGCCCTAGAGAAATGAACTTAGACTTACCTGTAGTCATGTCTCTCTCGTACCACTTAATGTGGATAATTCCCAGTCAATCAGTATAAATTAACCTGAGGGCAGAAGTCTCCAGAGGAGCCAGAAGGAAGCTGAGGTTGGCAGGGTCATACCCGAACCCCGTCTTCTGGGACTGGGGCTTGGCTGGGGAAAGGAAAACGTGCAGGTAAATGAGTTGAGTTCACTAGCTCCCTCTATTGTCCACAGGCCTTGGACGATGCCAACAAAGGAATCATTGAAGAGCTGAAGAAAACTAACTACAGGGAGAATCTCAAAGAGAAGAGAGAGAAAGGTGAGTTCCTGGAACGCTGAAGGGAAGAAGGCAACTTAAGCATTCTCCATCTGCTTTCTCTCTTGTCAGTCCTGGCCACACTTTGCAGCTGCTCACTGCCCACCCAGCATTGTGATTTCATGGCCACCAGCAGCCCCAGCCTTCCCTGGGGCAGGAGAGAAGGAGGATTCAGCTCACTTTGGGCTGAGCTTTGAATCCAGGCAGTCTGACCTGAGAGCCCCTCATTTATTTTTTCAATGAATTCATCAAGTATTTGTTGAGCACTTGTCATGGGCCAGGGAAGTGTTGGCTTCTGGGAAGTCAGGGGCTTGTCCCTTGCCCTGGAGGAACCCACCACGTCTGGGCCCTGCAGCAAGCAAGGGCTGCAGTAGAGGTAGAGGTTCATGCTGTGGGCACAGGCAGAGGAGTGCCGGTCATCTCTGGAGGGTGGGGAAGCTTCAAGGAGGAAGAATCGTCACCTCAGCTCCAAAAGATGCCCAGGAGTTTGCCAGGGGAGAGGTGGAAGAGGGAGGGCATTTCCAGCAGGAATAGCAGGGGCAAAGACACAGAGGCAGCATGACAGTAACTGCACTTTTGGGGATCTTACTGTGTGCCAGGCACTGGGATAAGCACCAGGCAGGAATTATCTTGTGTCCTCACCACCCTAGGAGGTAGGTACTATTTGGGGGGCAAGGGAGGCTGAATGAAGTGGGTGACCTGCCTGGGTCACACAGCCGGGTGCGGGGGGGTGGCGCTGTTCTTGGGCCAGCAGTGGGTGGGGCAGATGCCAGGCAGAGGGGCACAGGGCAGACTGAGGGGCAGCAGCTGTCTAACAGCTGGGCTCCAGCTCGTGGGTCTCCAGGGAGCAAAGAGGCCTTTGACCCCTGCCTCCAGGCTCTACTTCCCCTGCAGGGAGGGAGGGAGGGAAGAGGAGGCAGAGGTGGCTGAGAACCCAGGCCCCACCGAGTCAGCAAGGAAGGGCCCAGAGTAGCTGAGATGATAGGAGTAGTAGCCGATCGCCACTCAGGGCTTCCTGTGTGCCACATTTTCCCTAAGGTTTTGTCTGCACCAGCTCCTTTGATTCCTCCCAGAACACTATGAAAGAAGTACAGTCAGTCCTCCCTCAGTGTCCATGGGGGATTGATTCCAACGCTATAAAATCTACAGATACGTAAGTCCCGCAGTCAGCCCTGGGGAACCTGCATATGAAACGTTGGCCCTCTGTAAACATGGGTTCCACAGCCCACGAATACTGTATTTTTGACCCACAGTTGGCGGAAAAAAATCTGTGTGTGTGTGGACCCAGCGCAGTTCAAACCCATGGAGTTCAAGGGCCAACTGTATATCAGCTTGATTTTACAAATGAGGAAACAGAGGGGTTAAAGATCCCCTGGATTTGTCAGGGTTCTCCAGAGAGACAGAAGCAATATGATATGTTATATATGAGCGGATTTATTAGGTGAATTAGCTCATGCAATTGCAAAGAGAAGTCCCACGAAAGGCCATCTGCAAATGGGATGCCGGTAGCATGGCTCGGTCCAAGTCTGAAGGCCTCAAAACTGGGGAAGCTGAAGGTGTTGTTGGTGTAAGTCCTGGAACCCAAAAGCTGAAGAGTCTCAAGCTTTGATGTCCACGGACAGGAGAGGAGAGTGTATTCCAGCTCCAGTGGACAGGGAGAAATTCGCCATTTTTCTGCCTTTTTGTTCTCTCCAGGATCCCAGGGGATTGGATGGTTCCCCCCATACTGAGGGCAGATGTTTCCCACCCAGTCCACTCAGGCTCTCATGCTAATATCTTCTAGAAACACCCTTATGGATATACAAAAAAGATTTTTTTAAAAAAGGGATAGCTTTATCAGGCTTCTCGGCATCCCTTAATCAAATCAAGGTGACACCTAGAACTAACCATCACATCCCCCAAGTAGTTCTCAGTCTTGGTCAGTCTGGCTGTAGGGCCCATGCTTTTATCATGGTTCCATACTGTGTCTGGTGAGGAAGACAGCTTCTGTCTTCCCCCTCCCCTGCCATACCGTCACTCCAGCCATGTTGCAGGGAAGGGGAAAGGGGTTGGGGGGTTGGGGGGACAGAGCCCTGTGCAGACTTTTGGCTGCAGCCGTACAGGCTCCAAGGCTGACATCCTCTCTGGCCCAGGCATGGCAACAGGTTTCTGGGCACCTGAGCATCCAGATGACAGCCCTGTATTATCAAGAGCCTGCCATGTGGTGGCTGGGTCCCCTCAGAGAGGGGCTCTGCCTCTGCCCCCATGTGTCCTTGGAGTGTTCTGTGAAGCCACAGGAGCAACAGATGTGAAAAGTAACAGCAGGGAAATGGCAGATGCTCCAAGCAGCCTCCCCTCCCCTTGGCAGGCCATGTGCCGGGGGACGTATCCTCCCCAAAACACTGAGGCTGGTGGCACTTCCTTCTCAGAACAGCAGGTAAGCAGCATTGTGTACATTTTCACCTCCAAATGGCTGTGAGCCCAAGAGCCTCTGCAGGCGACTTAGAGACCAGCGGCTTCTGGGAAGAGAAAGTAAGGGAGACTCCGGAGGGGGATTGGTGACTTTTCTCTGTGCCTGTTAAAAACGAGGAGCAAGGATCCCTTTTGCTGTAAAACAGCTCTTCAGCTGAACTTCCTGCTAGCAGCCTGCTCACATTTTTACAGGAAATCTCCCAACAAATAATGAATGTGCTTCCCAGGAACAAAGAGAAAGTGGTACAGATCCCCATACTAGCCAGCCACAAAAACAAAAGAAACAAAAACCAAAAAAACCCCAAAGAGAATGGTCGAATTGTTACAGGGCACACTCGGCTCTGGCTGAGGTTCCCTAAAATTCATACAAACTCACAGGTCCAGCTGCCCACCCACTTCAGAAGAAAAAAAGACTCAGAAATCAAATGGTTGGTGTTAGAAAAGCAGATGTATTCAGCTGGAGGAGATGGTAGGCTATCCCATCTCAAGGACCTAGATTCACTGAGGGGTTTTTTAAGTCGGCGGGGGGAAGTTGAGGGAATGGAACGTGGGAAGTAAAAAGCAGGAGAGGAAGAGGGTGTGAGCTATGAGGGTACAAGTGCAAGGTCTATGAGTCAGGTACGAGGTCTTGCCAAGGCCTCGTCTGGTTCTTGTTCTCCACTTCACTGTTATCTCAGGGCCCCACAAGATTTTGACGTGCTCCTGAGTAGAATCAAACTCTTTTGTGTAGTTTCACTTCGCAGAGCTCTACAACTCTACAGTTGACTTGGCTGGTGGCCAAGGTCAGCTTCCAGACATTTAGCATTGATCACTTCTCAAAATTCTACAAACCTCAAAGAAAGAACTGTTAGCTTTGCAAAGTACCGATTAGCTTCTTAGCCTTGTTTTCCCATTTAGCAAACAAGATAAAGTCAGGAGCTGGGAAGAGTGGAGAGAGAGAAAATTATTATCTTTTTTGTCCTTTTTTTTTTTTTTTTTTTTCCCCAAAAAGATGACCAGTAAGGGGATCTTAACCCTTGACTTGGTGTTGTCAGCACCACGCTCTCCCAAGTGAGGTAACCAGCAGTCCCTATATAGGATCCAAACCCGTGGCCTTGGTGTTATCAGCACCGCACTCTCCCGAGCCACAGGCCGGGCCTCTTTTTGTCCTTTTTAACCATTGCCCACCCCCGGCCCAAGCAGTTTTAGGTCCCAATATGGCTTCAATCCTGCTCACTCCAGCAGAATGAGGATGCTAGAGAAAAGAACCCTTTTGTTGTTTCCCAGCACCTATGATATTTTGTGTCATGCAAAGAGAATATGCTCTGGGGTCAGGCTGTCCTGGGTTCAAATTCTGACCTTGCCATTTATTTACTTGCAGTGTGATCATTGTGTCACTCTCAGGTCCCTTGACTGCAAACTCTAATCAGTGACAGTATAAAGTTTCATGATGACCAAATGGCATAATCTACACAGCACCTCACACGATGCTCAGGACAGGACTGGCACTCAGTAAATGACACCTTTCTTTTCTCTTGGAAAGGAGTGCTGTCAACACCAGTTTAAAGAGCTTGCAAAAATAGTCTATCGCAGGGCCTTTCTCTTGCCTGTCTCTCAGAAACAAAGGCCTCCACAGGCCCAGAGATGAACACACTTCATCTTTCTTCCCTCCTTTCTCTTTTCAGAAGAGGCCATCGCTGCAATGAATGAAGATAAAACAATGGCAAAGAAGGAAATGAAAAGAGGGAGCGACGAACCTGAGAAGGTGATGAAGCAGTGGGAAGGAAAGCTCATCGGGAGTGAGAGAGACACAGATGAAGACGAGCCCTTCAGTGGCGGCCTCAGGGCTGCAGCAAGCGGACAGCAGGGAGTGGAGGCAGAAAAAGCCAGAAGAGGTTCAGAAGTTGCTAAGAGCCCGTCAGGAGGATTGGGCACAAGAAGAGCAGGAGGAACAGGCAGGAAACTACCAGACGTGGGCAGAAGAGAATCAAGAGAAATTTACAGGAAGTCTTCTGGAGAATTAGACCCAAGGCTCTTCGGAGAATTAAGCAGAAAGGAATCAAAAGAGAAGGGACTTTCAGAAGTAGGCACAAGAGAGTTGGGAGAACTGGGAAAAACAGAATTGGGAGAAACAGGAGAAATGAAAAAAGAGAAAATGCTGAAGAAATGAGAAAGTAACACGAGTGAAACCATCATTGGGGGGCATTAGGATCAGGAGGGTGGTGTTCACAGGGGTCAGGGGGTCTTATTAAACTGGATTTTCAAGCTGAAATCCGTCTTCGTAGGAAAAAATGGGGGACTGGGTCCCATAAGTTACCTCTGCCTTTCTGTCACTATTTTCCCACTAAATATATATCTTTCACTTTTGTAAACCCCGGGTCTACCATTTTGCCTCCTCACCACCACCCATTCTCAGAAGAATCCTCACGGAGGAAATGGGAAATGTGCTAAGAAGAGGGGTTTCAGAAGGGCAGAAAAACAGGTGAGCTCCAGAGAACTAGGGACGTTTAAAGAGAGGAGGAACGAGTCTGGGACTAGAGGTGTGTCTGCCCAGCTGCTGGCCATTGGTTTGTCTTGCTCAGCACCTACTGTGTGCAGGACACTGTGGGAGGCTTTATGGAGGGAACAGTGGTGGGACGGCCTCAGCCATCATAGGGTGGGGGAGGCCGGCTTGTAGACCCCAAGCCTTGAACGCAGAGTGAAGTGAGTGCTAGGAGTGATGAGGGGCGTGATCTAAGAGCCCAGAGGAAGAAAGACGGCCCCTGGCCAAGATCCGAAGATCCGGGGAGCAGCCTGGGAGTGGTGGCGGCAGGCAGACTGCACCTCTGCCCCCGCGCTGCCGCCTCCGCAGTAAATCGAGTAGGTCAGGCTCTCCAAGCTTGTTTCCTCCGCTGTGTAAAGGGATACCTGCCTCGGGTTGGTGCGAGGATTACGAGAGCTTAGCACCGTTCTGGGTACACAGGAAACTAGAAAATTAGACTGTTATGGCCAACGTCCGACGGGTAAAAGAAATTTGCCCACGAGAACCGGGTGACAGGAAAAGAGAAAAGAGTTTATTTCTGGCAGCCAGGGCTACACAGGCCAATCCAGAAGCGCAGCCCCGAGTTGAAACCTCTCGCAGCTTTTATTTTTAGCTAGGCAGGACTTTTTCAATTTTTTGCACCTGACACAATCTAGCCAATGCCAGCAAGCTGGCGGTCCATAAGCTAATTTTGTGGGTAGCCCTGTAGCCCCTCCCCACCCTGGATTCCCCTGGATTTAGGGACTTTCCAGCCTAAAATGGCCTTCGTTATGCTACTCTGTTTATTCCCCCATTTATTTTAGCAAGCGACTTGTACAGAAGCAGAATGCATATGTTAAGGTCAGTAGGGGTTGGGGCGTCCCTTAACATTTCCCCCTGTTGTTGTAGCTATAGCACATCATTGCTATCTTAGGGGTTGAATTTTTAAAAGCATGTTAAAGTCTCTCTAGTCTTATCTTAATTGGGTGGTTGGTGGTCTGGACGCTCCAGCAGTCGGTGCTGGGGTTTGAGTTCGGTGCCGGTTTGACGTGAGTCCAGTGTATCCAAGCGTCCTTTCCGGCTGCCTTTACAGCTGTGGGCGTGCTGAGGCTCCCCGGGTATGGTCCAGTCCAGCGGGGCTGGAGGGACGAGGCGGTTAACTTGTTCATGTACACCAAGTCCCCGGGTTGAGGGATGGGTCCGGGTGGCTCCTGCTTTGGAAGGGAAGCGTTAGCATTTAGTTTGTTTCTGATTTGTGAACAAATCTGTTGTAGGGCTTGAAGTTCCCCCCAAATAGGGGCAGGCAGCTTTTGGGGGTCAGCCTCCATTGGCACCCTGGGTAATAGGGGTGGGGGGTGACCGAAAAGAATTTCATAAGGTGTATATCCCTGTTTATATGGGGAATTTCGTACACTTAATAGTGCAAAGGGAAGGAGGTCTAGCCAGTTTTCGCCAGTTTCTAAATGAAGCTTAGTCAAGGTCAACCTGTCCTGAACTTTGAGGGCGGTAGGCGCAATGTAACTTCCATTTTATTCCCAAGCATTTGGCCAACTGTTTGGATACTTGTGCCGCAAAGGCAGGTCCATTATCTGACCCGAGGGTTGTGGGTAGCCCAAACCGGGGTAAATTTCATTGATTAGTTTTTTTACTACTATAGAGGCTGTTTCAGACTTGGTAGGAAATGCCTTGACCCATCCAGAATACGTATCTACTAATATAAGCAGGTATTTGTGTCCATACCTTCCAGGCGTAACTTCAGTGAAATCAACTTCCCAATGTTCTCCTGGAGTATTGCCTGTTTGTTGAACTCCAGACCATCGATGAGTGACCTGTTTAGAGTTTACTTGAGTACAGGCAAGGCATCGGTTAGTTAATGATTCAACAATTTTGATGCATTATTAAAATTAAATGATTGTCTAATTAATTCTAATAGCTTTGTTTTCCCTAAATGGGTGGCTTGGTGAATTTCATGAGCCAAGCATTGACCCATTTTTTCTGGTAGCCATATGGCTTTGTCCTTTGATTCATACCACCCAGTGGTTATGTTTTTTTGGTATCCTGATGTTTCAGCCTCTTTCTTGTCTTCTGGAGAGTACTCAGGTTTTAGTGGCAAATGAGGTTGTGGTAGCAAAGGTGCTATGATTGACCTACCGGTTGGTTGGAGTGCCACTGTTTTAGCAGTCTTATCAGCAAAGTTATTTCCTTGAGTTTCTACAGTTGTTCCCTTTTGGTGTGCCTTGCAATGAATAACTGCAACCTTGGTTGGAAGCCAAATAGCTTCTAATAGTGCCAGAATTTTAGGAACATTTTAAATTGTCTTTCCTTCTGAAGTGAGTAATCCTCTTTCTTTGTAGAGGGCCCCATGTACATGTACAGTAGCAAAGGCATACTACTGTCAGTGTAGATATTTACAGTCTTACCTTCACTAAGCTGAAGGGCCTTTGTGAGAGCGATAAATTCTGTCCGCTGGGCTGAGGTCTGGGACCTGAGAGCTTCTGCCCATAGTACTCGTTCAGGAGTAACCACCGCGGCACCTGCATACCTGACTCCGTCAACCATGTAGCTGCTGCCATCTGTGAAAAGAGTTAGCTCCTCCTCCTTGAGAGGAGTGTCTTGCAACCCTGGTCGGGTGCCCTGGAAGGTGGCTAAGATTTCAAGGCAATCGTCTGTGACTTCGCAGCGGTCAGGGTCACTGTCAGGGAGCAAGATGGCTGGATTTAGGGCAACCGGGTTGGAGAATGTAATATGTTCAGGTCCAAGCAGTTGGGTCTGGTAATGAGTTAACCTTGCATCTGAAATCCATTTTCCTGGTGGGGTTCTTAGTATAGTCTCTACCCCATGAGAGGTAACAATATTTAGGGGCTGGCCCAAGGTTAACTTAGTTTATTTTACTATGAGTGAAGTTGCAGCTGTAGCTCATAAGCATGTGGGCCAGCCGGCGGCCACTGGGTCCAGCTTGCATGACAGGTAAGCCACCGGTCGTTTCTATGGTCCTAGATCTTGGGTTAGCACTCCCTTTGCGATGCCCTTGTTTTCAGCCACAAATAAGGTAAAAGGCTTTTCTAGATTGGGCAGTGCCAGGGCTGGGGCCTGCGTAAGAGCGGCCTTTATGTTGTTGAATGCCAATTGGAGTCTCTCAGTCCAAGTAATTTGTTCCCCTGGTCCCTTAGTAGCCTCATAGAAGGGCTGGGTCATTTCAGCAAAGTTGAGAATCCATAAGCGACAGTATCCTGTGGCTCCTAGGAATTCTCAAATTTGCCTTTTAGTCTTTGGCTCTGGTATATTTAGGATGGCTGTTATGCAGTCAGGGGACAATTTCCTTTCCCCTGCACTTAAGATATCCCAAATATGTCACCATCAGGGAGCAAAGTTGGGCCTTTTTATCAGATACCTGGTATCTTAGGTATTGTAAGGTCTTTAATAAATCCCATGTGGCTTGTTTACAAATCTCCAGGGTGGGTGCAGCCAATAGCAAATCATCAACAGAGTCTGTAACAGTTGTTGGCAATCATCCCAGGTGGGCTGGTGAGTAAAAAAGACAGACTCCAGCAGAGACATGAGACCGTGTGGATTGGCGGAAAAGGGAGGGTTCTGGTTTTTCCAGTTGTAAAGATCACTGGTGGTAAAGGGAACATATACCATAAAAGGGCCATTTACCCCTGCGGCCTCACGCAAGGGGAAGAGTCCAGGAGGGGAACCAGTTGAGGGAGGTGAAGAAGGGGAAGCAGAGGAAGGAGGGGACACTGGTGGGGCGGGACTCTGGAGACAATAAGAGGCCCCAGAGCGGGTGTGTGGGGGAGAGAGAAGTGGGTTAGACACTTGGGTGGGGTCCTCTGCGTAAGGTGGAGGGCGGCAGGTCAGGTCGGGCTCCTCTGGCGAGGTTGATAAAACTTGCTTAGGGGCAGAATCAGGGCGCAGCTTCGTCTGGAGAATGGCGGTTGTCTCTCGGTGGCGAGCATTTTTCTTTAACCCTGGAAAACATCTTTTTAACCAAGGAGGAGGGTAAGACAGAATTTCAATCCAAATGAGAATATAAGGTATGTGATTGGGGTGTCCGGGTTTGCCGAAGATGACCCGTCTGAAGAGAGCCCCCTGCTGGCCAGCAACATCGAAGCCTGGCCAATCAGTCTCACAAAGGACTCGCAAGACTTTGGGCTCCACGGAGGCCCCAAAGTCTGCAGCCTTCTCTCGGAAGGTGTTAAAGTTCATAAGAAAACATTGGAGGACAGTTGGTCTGGAGGATCCTTGTCCCACGATGTCCTGTGGAGCGGAAATGGCCAAGCTACACTTATATCAGACAACACAAAACAAAACTAGACAGACAAAAGGACTTAAACGTGGACCAAAACTAACAAACGATACGCACATAATAAAAGATTTTAAAATCAAAATGAAAGTCCCAACGACCTAAAAAAAGGTCCCAACGGATCAGAACGACGTCTCGTTTGATCCAGGGAAAGAGGCGTCTACGGCTGCGTCCAGCCTAGCCTTTTCCCAACCAAGGAGTCGACTCACCAAGTTCAATGGCGCCTGCCGTGGGTTTGTCTCTCTGGGGCTGAAGAACGTCTTTTTAGGAATTCCCCCCTAGAGATCCAAAAAGTCCCACGGCCAAAAGGACGGTTCTCGAGAGGCTTAAGGGATCCCAGAGGAGCCCCCAAATGTTATGGCCAACGTCCGACAGGTAAAAGAAATTTGCCCACGAGAACCGGGTGATAGGAAAGGGAAAAGAGTTTATTTCTGGCAGCTAGGGCTACGCAGGCCAATCGAAGTGCGCAGCCCCGAGTTGAAACCTCTCGCAGCTTTTATTTTTAGCTAGGCGGGAATTTTTCAATTTTTGCGCCTGACACAATCTAGCCAATGCCAGCAAGCCGGCGGTCCATAAGCTAATTTTGTGGGTAGCCCTGTAGCCCCTCCCCACCCTGGATTCCCCGGGACTTTCCAGCCTAAAATAGCAGAGCAGCCTAAAATGGCCTTTGTTATGCTACTCTGTTTATTCCCCCATTTATTTTAGCAAGCGATTTGTACAGAAGCATAATGCATATGTTAAGGTCAGCAGGGGTTGGGGCGTCCCTTAACAAGACCGAGCTTTCAGTGGCTTTACACAGGCCACAGCTGAGCACCTGGCCTCAGAGGATGTTAGGATTTCACTGCACTATTTGTCTGTCCCTTTTGCCATTGCCATCCTGGTCCCGTCTCCACAATTCCTAGAAGGAAGGGTTGGGGCTGAGGCTGACTTTGGGTTGCCACAGGGCCAGGATGAGGGTGAGGACAGTGAGGCATTTCAGATACAAAATTTATCGCGGTGCCAAAAAACTATTATACAAAATGCAATACTGTAAAATAAAAAAATCAAAATTAATGCAAAAGTCCATAATGAATCAAATACCAACATTTAAATAGATAGGATCCGACTTTGCACTTGCACGACCCTGCCTCTCTCGCTTCATCCTAATCCCGGGGCGGGATAAAGGAGGGGTGACTGCATCCCTATTTCAAGAGTTAATCATTTCATCATTTACACGTAGAGGACACAGGCCGCCCAGCGCTCCGGGTCGCAGCCGGCTTCCGCAGGCGCAGGTGCAAGCCCAGTGCTGCAGCTCGGTGCAGGCGGCCCCGCGGTCCCCCACCGCGAGGTGGCACTTTCGAGTTTCGATGGGCGGCGCCTGCGCAGAGGGGCCGGGCCCGCCCACGCGCGCGATCCGCCTCCGAGCTATGTAAAGAGGCCCGGCTTGGGGTCGCGCTACACTAGACTCCCGTGTCCCTCCGCGCAGGCGGGCGGCCCCGGAGAGCTAGTGCCTGCAAAGGCGGCGACGGCGGTGCCCCCTCCTCATCATGGTGAGTGGACGCGTGGAGGCCGGGAGGGGCAGGGGAGACGCGGGCTGGTCACCACAATGGAAAACAAGAGTATTTAGGGCTTTTCGGGAGGAAGTGGCATGCAAATAAGATCCGAGGTTCCGGACTTAAGTTCAAGCTTTCTTGGTATTCCAGTGCAGCCCTAAGGTAGGGGAGAAGCGGGGAGACTTGGTTGAAGGGGTGTGGCCACTGGAGGAGGAAAACGGTGGCGTTTATGAGAAAGGGACTCGGGAGCTACAGAAGCTGCTGCTGCTTGCCTGGGGACATCCAGCTGGCGGGTGGGCCTGGGCCAGGGCTGCTTAGGACACCGCGCTGGGGCAGCCATTCCTCGCCTTCCTCTGCCCAGGGTCGTGTTTGATAAAACCGCTTGCCCCCTAAACTCTCAGGGTGCTGATGGGAGGCGGAGCCAGTATAGAGGAGAAGACAGTTTACAGTAAAAACTGTTGTCACTTGTGGCTTTTAGCAGACAGGAAAACAAGTGGCTCAGAGAGGTGCTGCCGACACACAGCAAAGTGTTAGGCAGAGCTAGACCCTGAACGCAGGTACCCTTTGTCGCCCAGTCCTGGGGCAGGCACAAAGACCACGACTTTGTGGGGGCTGGGAGATGGCAGAGGAGGAGGTGGCAGGCTGGTGAATGAAGCCCTTTGTCCAGTGCTCCCCTGCCCCCCCCAGCCCTTGTGTGGGATCATTGTCCCCCCATCCCAGACAAGAGAGTATTATCTGTTGCTGCCATTGTTGGGGGAAGGGAGGCAGTCTTTGGGTAACCCTTCTCCACCCCCACCCTCCTCTGCACAGTCAGAGCCAGGGCAGCTGTGACTTTGCCCAGACATAGAGACCCCCATCTCCAAAGATGTCCTTAATAGGTGCCTAGAATATATAAGTTAGGGCCAGTCCCAGAACTACAGGCACCGGGCCCTCCCTTGTGTGCACTTCCAACAGTTTCCTTTTAGAGGTGGCAGCAATGGGTGATCCTTGAGGCTGCAGCTCCAACTAGAGGAAAGTGAAAGTTTAGGAGAGTTTCAGACAAGCTTCCTTCTCCTCCACCCCCAGAGCAGAAGGTACTCAAGGATCTAAAAGGAGAAAAGAAAAATGTTCACCACTGCACCACTTGGGAACGTGCCTGCAACCCTGGGCATGCTTTAAGTCAGGGCTGGGGAGCCCGAAGAGGGGCTGCCTGTTAGAACTAGGCCAGAGATAAGGGGGCAAGGCTGGGGGGAGCCCATGAGTGACCTGGGCTATCTCCTGTTCTCCTCCTTACACAGAACAGAGGCTTCTCCCGAAAGAGCCACACGTTCCTGCCCAAGATCTTCTTCCGCAAAATGTCATCCTCAGGGGCCAAGGACAAGCCTGAGCTGCAGTTTCCCTTCCTTCAGGATGAGGATACAGTGGCCACACTGCAAGAGTGCAAGACACTCTTCATCCTGCGTGGCCTGCCTGGAAGTGGCAAGTCCACACTGGCACGGGTCATCGTGGACAAGTACCGTGATGGCACCAAGATGGTGTCTGCTGATGCTTATAAGATCAACCCTGGCACTCGAGGAGCCTTCTCTGAGGAATACAAGCGGCTTGATGAAGACCTGGCTGCCTACTGCCGCCGGGATATCAGAGTTCTTGTGGTAGATGACACCAACCATGAGCGGGAACGGCTGGAGCAGCTCTTTGAAATGGCTGACCAGTTCCAGTACCAGGTGGTGCTGGTGGAGCCCAAGACAGCATGGCGGCTGGACTGTGCCCAACTCAAGGAGAAGAACCAGTGGCAGCTGTCAGCCGATGAGCTGAAGAAGCTGAAGCCTGGGCTGGAGAAGGACTTCCTGCCTCTCTACTTCGGCTGGTTCCTGACCAAGAAGAGTTCCGAGAGCCTCCGCAAGGCTGGCCAGGTCTTCCTGGATGAGCTGGGGAACCACAAGGCCTTCAAGAAGGAGCTTCGACACTGTAGGTGGCGGGGTGGGGTTGGGGCAGGGAAGCTAAACCTCTGCACTGTTAGCTTTATTCATGAGCTCACTTTGCTGGGCACAAGGTGCTGCGTGCATAGGACAGTCATTGCACTCAAGGGATTGGGTGCAAAGTGGGGAAGGCAGATGGAGGCTCCTCTGGAGGAGGCAGAGGCAAGTTGGTGCTCAACAGGGGTGGCCTTGGGCAGTGGAAGCAGAGTGGGAATAGGAGAGGTGCTTTTTGGAGCACCTTCCCTCCCACTGCCTCTTTCCTTCCACCCCTCTTCTCAGCGCCCCTCTCCCAGCCTGGATTAGACCACTGTCCCTGTCTTGGAGGTAGGAAAAACAAATTACTGTCATAACAGGAAACTTTTCACTATATCATATAACCTTAGAGGGAGAGTTTGACCCAGTGTTCTCAAATTCGTTTTTAGAAGTAGAATCATGTTCCAAAATGAAATATTACACAGAATCCTAAGCTGCAAAAAAATTAAAACTAGGACTATTGTGACTTCACTGGGATTGGGTCTCAGGCCTTGGGCTATCCAGTGCCTGTGACATCTGTGGCTCCAGAGAAGGAGTCTCACATCTAGTCCCAAACCCCCTGCTTGCCAGGTGGGAAAACAGGCCCTGAAGGCATGTGGGATTGCAGGCTGGAGCCCTGGACTCTGTGTACTGTAGAAGGGTTCTCTCCTGGCAAGAGCTCCTTGCTATACTGATAGGGGAGGTTTGGGATAAGGAAGGGTTCTGGTGGTTCTTATTCTCCTGCAGTGGCCTTTTGGGGAAATGTCACCCCCATTAATCCCTCTATGCCTGTAAGCCATTTCTGGTTCCCCCTGAATTTTAGATTATACTTGAAACGTCCCACTCATGTTTCTTTATATCATCTTGTATTGCTCAGAGGCAGGTAATTTGTGCCTGTATGAGTTCTCACAGAACTTGTTTCTCGGCTCCTAAAGCTGGAGTTCTGCAGGGAACTGGAGGGCCTGCAGAGACACTGGCCTAGAGCTAGCCCTGTACCTGTGAATAGCCTAAGGGAAAAGCACCCAACAGCTGGTGGCTCTGCCTTGGGGAGTCACTGCCACCTGAAGCTGCTTTCACCATTTGAAACTGGAATCTGGGCTGGGCTAGCTCAGTTGGTTAGAGCATGGTGCTGAAAGCACCAAGGTCCAGCGTTCAGTCCCTGTACCAGCCAGCTGCACCCCACTGCCCCCCGCCCCCGCAAAAAAAAACCCTGGAATCCTTTTCTGCCCAGTATACAGCAGGAGAAATATAACGGAACTAGAACAAGTCCTGCTCTCAGAGTAGAGATCTCCCTGCTCTGTGGAGGGTGAAAGACATCCTTGCAGAGACTCAACTCGGAATAGACAGGAAAACGCTAGTGACTCTGAAGATAGCCACAAGGCTTGGAGTCTGGAAGGTGAAATCACTTATACGCCACACCTCCTCAGGTCTACCAGCCACGTAATGTTATCCCTTTATATTCCAAGACCTTTCATAGGCTCTCACCCACCAAACAAGCCTGCAAGGTGTGTATTATTATGGTGACCATGTAACTTCTGGTCCAGATGGGCCCTGAGTGAAATGCAGTGCTAATGGTTACCTGGGTGGTCCTGGGAAAACGGGGGCATATGGTCACCCTAATTGTTGTACTGGATAGACAGATGAGGATCAATCACTTGCCCCAGGCCCAATGGCTAGTAAGTGGCAGGGTTGAGACACTGTGTTCTTACTGGCTCTTTCCACGTATTACTCTGTTCCCAACCCTCTTTTTCCTTTCCACCCCTGTTTTCATGACTTGCTTTCCCCTTTTAGATGTAATGCTGGTAAATTTCATGTTCTGTTGGCCTGTCCTACCTTCCCCTGGGTTACAAATGCCTTAAGAGTTTGGGGAAGAGATGCAAAGATCTACACAATGTTAAGCCAGGGAATTCAAACATTTTTGATAGCTCTAAAGTGGCCATGAGTTTGACCAGCTAACGAATGAATGAATTGTCGTGGACTGTTTAAGAATTTATGCTTAATGTCTGAGTTTCTTTCGTCTGGGACCCTGTGATCTTGGTGGTAGGTGTTAGTATGCCCCTGCCCCCTGCCCTGACTGCCCCTCTTTCTCCCTGCAGTTGTCTCTGGGGATGAGCCCAGGGAGAAGATTGAACTGGTCACCTACTTTGGGAAGAGACCCCCAGGTGTGCTGCACTGCACAACCAAGTTCTGTGACTACGGGAAGGCCACTGGGGCAGATGAGTACGCCCAGCAGGATGTGAGTTCTCCCCAGGGACACTGATGGAAGTGGGGAGGGCAAGGGGCTGCAGTGGCTTCTGGATATGGCTGCCAGTGCCAGGCGGGGACCAAAAACTAGACAGCAGCTCAAGAAAAATGGCATCTCCTCCAGTTCTCCTGTCCCCAGGCCTAGTCATGTAGACCTCAGTTGCCCATTTTGAGGAGCCTGCCCAGGCAGTCCCGCATGCCTGTGCCTTCATCCCCAAGGCCCGCCTGCCAAAGCTTTTGCCTTCTGCAGATTCATGGAGGATGCTGGTTGGCAGTAGGCTCCTGTTCTGGCCTCTCTGGGCCAGCATTAACTTCCAAAGGCTAGGAATCACTTGCCTCCAGGGAGCCTGATGCACTGAAGTCCCTGTCCGAGATCAGAGACCTGGCCTTCCCTAAGTGAGAGAGTGCCATAGGACAGTGAAGTTTATTAGCTTAGGCCAGCCCCTTCCCCACCACACAGCTGGAACCCTCCACCACATCTTCAGACACAAGAGTATTGCCCAGGTCCGCCTGGCCCAGGCTGTGACCTGCTTCAGTGTGACCTTCTCGGCAAGGCCTTCTCTGCCTGGATTTATGCAGGCATTTTACTTGTTTGTTCATTGGTCTCCTCCCACTTGAACAGGAGCTCCCCGAGGGTGAGGAGCTTTTAGTTTTGTCACCCATGTGTTCCCAGCACCGTAGCATAGTTGAATGAATGTGTAACACGTGTCACTACCATCTCTAACCATTCATTCATTTAGCAGTATTTATTAAGCACCTATTACATGCCAGACACCGTTGGGACAAGGGATTGTGAGCAAAAATCCCATGAGAAGCTTTTATGGTCAGATGGGAAAGATGGGTTTTCTCAGAGAATCAGATAAAACCAGATATATAATCAGATGTAAACCAAAGTGTACAGAGGATTTTGACCCAGGGCACGTCTGATCTCACCCTGCCCTCCAGGGGTTGCCTGGGTCTTGGGGTGAGCTGAGTAGCAGTAACAGTAGCCCTTGCTGTGTGCCTGACCCTGTTCCAAGCTCTTCACCCAGTCATTCCTTCAGCCTTTATGTTAATTCAGAGGTAGGTTCTAGTATTATTCCTACCTTACAGGTGAATAAACCAAGACAGCGAGCTTAGAGCACTTGCTCAGCACCCTGCAGTAGGAAGGGAGCTAGATAAAGAGCTCAGCAAGTCTGGCTTCCCCCGCCATCCTGCCTTTCTCACTTCAGCCTGAGCTAGGGGCAAGGCTGCATGCTGCAGGCGATTGCGGATGATGTACCTTTGAAAAGACTTCTGTTCAGCTGCGCTCACTTCTGTTATACTTACCCTTCTCTCCTCCAGGAGTGGCCCACCCTTGGTCAGCTTTTCCCTTTTGAGAGGCCACTACCTCTAGCTCAGACCCCTATTTCTCACTCTCCCTAGGTGGTGAAGAAATCTTACTGCAAGGCCTTCACGCTGACCATCTCTGCCCTCTTTGTGACACCCAAGACAACTGGGGCCCGGGTGGAGTTGAGTGAGCAGGAGCTGCTGTTGTGGCCCAATGACGTGGACAAGCTGTCCCTCACTGAAAGCCTGCCCCGGGGAAGCCGTGCTCACATCACCCTTGGCTGTGCAGCTGACGTGGAGGCTGTGCAGACAGGCATTGACCTCTTAGAGATTGTATGGCAGGAGAAGGGGGGCAACCGAGGCGAGGAGGTAGGTGAGCTAAGCCGGGGCAAGCTCTACTCCTTGGGCAATGGGCGCTGGATGCTGAGTCTGGCCAAGAAGATGGAGGTCAGGGCTATCTTCACGGGATACTATGGGAAAGGCAAACCTGTGCCCACCCACGGCAGCCGGAAGGGGGGTGCCCTGCAGTCCTGCACCATCATATGAGTGTGCTCAGCAGCGCAGCCCCTTGCTCTTTAGAAGGGAAGGGGAGAACAGGGAAATACCCTCCGTTTGACCTGTGTTTAAAGATCTTTTTTTTTTTTTTTTTTTTACTCAAAGTTAATCTAACCTGTAACTTTTTGAAAACTTGTAAAATAACTGCCCTTCCCTTCCTGCCTGCTCTCTTCCCCTCTAATACTCAAGCTCTCAACACAAGGGGAGTAGGTAGGCACCATTCAGGAACCTGAGCCTGGAGCTGCAGCCAGAACTCCAAGCTCTGCTCTGCCTCCAGGTACTGGCAGACCCAGCCCCTAGCCCAGGCCCACTGCTCTGGCCAGGGGTGGGCCAGTGGAGAGAGAGACCTCAGAGCTGCATAAAGCCAGCTGACTGAAGGCAAAGGTAATGAGCTGGGGCTCGTAACCACAGCTAGGGAAAACTAGCAGCAGCTGTGGGAGGGGAGGATCCTTGGGCTTTTTTCCCGTTTCTTAATCAGTATTAGCCTCAGGAAGGCTGGGGCTATTTACCAGCACAGACAAAAGGGGTTTACCTCCCACCTTCACTCCTAGGTTCCTGTCCCCTCCTTCACACCATAACTAAGTAATAGTTTGATAACCAGGGAAGAAAACAGAATAAACAACAGCCACATGCCAGACTGGCTACTGGTCTCACTCCAGGAAGGGGATGGGCTGGCCATCCTTTCCAGTGGTGGGGCTCTCTTGTGAGCATGGGGAGATCAAGGCCAGAGACAGCATGTTGGTGGGGAAGCTCCCGTCTTGCTGTCTGCCCAGCCCATCTTGCCTCCGTGGTGCCTCTGGAGGCCTCTGGGCCTCCTCTAAAGGGGGTTGGTGGGTACTAAGAGCTAATGGAGTAGACCCCTAGCTGGTAAGGACCAAGTCCCACCTGTTGCCTCTGGGAAGGGATTTTTAACACTGCTACATGTGTTATGGTTCCTGGGGTGCCCTCCACTGCCCTCTGCTCAGTAACAGGGCCTTGCTAATCAGGTTGTCAGTCAATGGAAGTGCTTGGGATTTAAGTTACTATCCTGGCTTTGCCCAATCTTAGCAACCTGTAAGACTGATAATGAAATAAATCATGTTAATCCTAGCTGTGTGCAGTCTCTCTCACCCTTCTGTGCCCAGCTCGGTCTTCCCTAAGGCTAGGGCTGGGTGTATTAGGACTGGCTTTGTCTCACAGCTTGGGGCCATCGGTCCTGTCTCCCCTCTGCTGGCTGGGTACAGCTGTGGTGAGGTTGGGCAGCTGAACAGTGTTGGCTTTCATGAAGAGGCAGAAAGGAGAGAGGCTAGCCTCACACTCATGTAGGAGGTGGGGGCTGGTTGGGAATGAAGGATGTGGAGCACAAAGCCTCTCGTCCCCCATTAACCAGGGCAATAGGCCACAGGTGTCCCCAGCTCAATCTGACCAGAAAGATTTCTCAGCAAGACCCCAAGTTCCTAGTATAGGTTTTCTCCAGTTCTGTAGGAAAGGCTACCTCCAGGACAGTGCTACTCAAACACAAGGAAAGAGGTAGCATTCAGGAGTCCCTTCCAGGCCAACAGGAGCCTAGACAACCACATGGGAAACTTCTTAGGCCTAACAGTCATTTCACCACAGCCTAGGCACCAAAGGGGGAAGACTGGAAAGAAAGGGGCAGGAACTGTCTTTCTGGTTCAAGGCCTTCCCTGGGTCATCTCTATTAGCAAAGCACCACAGATCTACACTGAGGCTTCAGCCAAAGCCTCAAGTGTCTGCCCAGAACTCCTAAGATGGTCACTTACTTGAACACTAAGCTGACTGAGCAGCATGACACATGCCACTGCTTCCTTCCCCGGCTTGCCCCATATGTAGAAAGGGAAACCAGTGAAGAAGGCAAGGGGCGTTTGCTAAGAACGGTGTTTCCAACCATATGAGCTGACTGTCAGTGACCAGCCCCAGGCTCTGGAGCTGCTTGTTCAAAATGCAAGGGTCAGGAGGCAGGATTTCACCCTCGTCTCCGTTTCCTTCAAGCCCACATTGGCAACAAGAGCTGCCTTCTGAACTTGCATGCCCACAACTGAATGCTCAGCACTCACTTGCTAAACAGGTTTGGGAGAGGCAGCCACACCCCGCCTTCCCCAAGCTGGGCTCGGTGGCATGTCCAGGCTCCTCCTGCGGCAGCTTGCTGAACTTAAGTCCACGTTGGGATCAGTTCCACGCTGGGGACTCAGCTCTGGCCCCACTGACTCTGAAGTGACAGAAAGCAGCTGCCAGAGCAAAGGGCCAGAAAGGGTCAAAACATTTTATTCTCTTCTTTTTTTTCTTTTTTAATAAAGTTAAACAGTAAAACAAAAATTCACAGGCTGCCTCCCTGTTCACCCCCCCACCTCCCATCCCTTCCCAGTCTTCGGCACTGGCTCCCTTTCTTCACCCCACTCACACAGACATGGAGTATCCAACTGAGAAAATGAAACTGCTCTAAGTGCACGAAGACATGATGAAGGGAGGAGGTGAATTGTGTCCACATTCAAGGTTCAACTGAGTGAGTCTGCATTTCTGCGTTCCGGGTGGTTGCCATTCATTAGCCAAATTGAAAAAAGAAATTCCCCGGACCAGATGCTGAAAGGGAAAAGAAGGGCTTGTTAGCTGGCTCTGGATTTTCTAGGGAAGGTGACTGCTCTGATCATTGAAAAGACTTCGAGGGCTGCTTCAAACTCAAATACAGAGAAAGAAACTCTAAGGGTGTCAAACAGTCTGGGCGCTGGGGCACAAGAGGGAGCATGTGAGTACATTAAACGTATGTGGCTTCTGGACATCTTCGCTCTCGCAGAGAAGCCGAGCTACTAGGCATTAGAGACGCTTCCCTGACCCTGCAGAGATGCCATGCTAATGGTCCCAAGGCAAGGTGTGCCTGGGAACCTCCCCTCCTCAGCAACAGCTGAGGGGACAGATGCCCCCATTCATTCTGACTCCCAAAGAGCTGCCTAGGTGGGGAGTCACCTTATGATCTGAGAACTCCCAAGAACAGCAGGTGTACCCACCTTCAAAGCTGAAGCTCCCAGGACTGCCAAAAAATGCCTTGAAGATATTGTTTGCATCAAAATCTGTGGAGCAGTGAGAGTAACATGGAAGGAACAAAAAGGTGAAAAAAAATTAGAAGTGTTAGAAGAGGAACTTATGACACTGATAAGGGGTCTCCAAAGCTTTCCCAGATAGTATCACTCCTCTCCTTGCCCCACACTGCAGACTGGAGGTGAGCAAATCTGCCCCACCCTATGCAAAACATAACTGCTTGATCCCACTTCTAAAGGATATGTTCCCTTTTCCTTCCAAGTGTCGTCCAAAAGGAAAGCTTTCTCTGCCTCACCCAGCTTTGCTGGGCTGTCCTCTCAACAACTGGGAATGCCATTTGCACTTACTGATACAAGACTTACACGTTCTATCTCCCTATAATGGTGGGGCAGCTACTGAAAAGGCTAAAGTTTATCACTTAGATACACCAAAAATAAATATGAGAACAAAATCTATGATTTACTGTGTCTCTTCTTTGATTCTGTTCTATTAGTCTGTTTAAACTGTATGTCAGGAAAAAAAGCTATGTTTATTAAGCACCTACTAGGTGCTAAATCATGGTGCTGGGACTTTGCATACATTATATCATTTAATCCCTAGTAACTATTTGTCAGGGTAAGTCATATTCCCAATTTAGATTCAACAAAACATACATAGCAAGTTCAAGTAACTTTGCTTAAGATCACATGGCCAGTAAAAACAGCAGAACTGGAAATTCCAACTCCTATATGACTCTAGAGCTGTGCTCTTTTCACTAGGCCACAGCAGGTCTGATGGCCCCAGCCCCAACTGACTTCCTAAGCTGCACAGACAGACTGATTTCTACCAGCAGCTCCCAC
Source organism: Cynocephalus volans (assembly GCF_027409185.1). NCBI lineage: Eukaryota > Metazoa > Chordata > Mammalia > Dermoptera > Cynocephalidae > Cynocephalus > Cynocephalus volans. The sequence continues at coordinate 2,344,302 of NC_084469.1, read as the reverse complement.
AGCCACATCATGTCCAAAAGTGCCAGCATATCTGCTCATCTGCCTGGGTCCCCTGGCTCAGTGAATGGCCCCACGAGTCAGCTATGTCTGAGTCACTCTCAATTTAGTCCTTTCCCTCTCCCCAACACATACAATCAACAATCAATTCCTGCTTAATCTACCACTATCTCCACTTGTGTCCTCCAGTGCTTTCCTGCCTACTGTGTCCTCCTTCCATTTCTCTCCTCCGTCATCCCCTCTCTTCTCTTCACTGCCATCACACATATATTTCTGGAGCCTAAATCTGGTCCCTAGTGCCTCTACTTAAAACTCTCCAATAGCTCTCGGCTGCTTATAGTTCTTCTCAACTGCTGAGCAGAGCAATATGTTTCTTATCGGTGAACTCACTCACACCCCTGCCCTGAACTGGAGAAGATTCAGGATTATTTGTGTAATCATCATCATTCTTATTTGAAATTCCAGTAGATTTTCTTAGTCATCAGCATCGTGCTCTAGCCAAGGAGCTAACCGGCCAGCCCTCAAACCTGCTCTACTTGATTGCATTTATTTGACTCCATGTCTGTTATTCTGTTTAGACCAGAGATCAGATCTGGCCTATGGGCTGGAACTTGCAAACACCTGGACTGTGGATTTCTGAAGGTTAGGGAGCCTATCTGATTTATCCTTGTTTTCTCCATCACCCAACATGGTGCGTCACACACTACAGGTATTCATCAAGGGAATGCTTTACAGATCACTGTGTGTCACTGGCTGATTACGTACAGACTCTCCCTGTGGAGTATCTTTAGAACATTTCACAGACATCGGATTCATCCCAGGCTGCCCCAACCAACTCACCACCCATATTCATGCCCTCCTCATCCAGGTCCTGTCCACTGTCATAGCGAGTCTTTTTCTTGGGATCAGAGAGGATGGTAAAGGCCTCTCCGACTTCCTTGAACTTTTTCTCCTCTTCCTTCTGAACCTCGGCACTGGCTCCACTGTGCCGATCTAAACAGAGGAGTGTAAGAAGAATGAAATCAGAGTCTAAAGAAAACAGAGTTTAAGAGAAAAACCACTTTATGTCTGATTTTAGAATCTGGTTATTTCCCAAGACGTAGAGAGCACAGAACTCAGCAGCACCTTATTCCCAGCTGACGAGCCTGTCCAAGGCCTCCGCGCCGGACTGCGGCTGGCAGTGGGCCTGCCCTGCGGCCCTCCCCACCGAGCCCCTGCCGGCTCTACCTGGATGGTGCATCAGGGCCCGTTTCCAGCTCTACCTGGATGGTGCATCAGGGCCCATTTCCAGCTCTACCTGGATGGTGCATCAGGGCCCGTTTCCAGCTCTACCTGGATGGTGCATCAGGGCCTGTTTCCAGCTCTACCTGGATGGTGCATCAGGGCCTGTTTCCAGCTCTACCTGGGTGGTGCATCAGGGCCCGTTTCCGGTAGGCTTTCTTGATCTCATCCTCAGAGGCGCTCTTGTCCACCCCCAGAATCCTGTAGTAATCTTTCCTCTTGCTCTTCTTCAGCTCCAGCTGTGCGTTTTTCAGAAGCTGTTTGTGTTCTAGAGGGAAACATCTGACATCAGTAGACAGATCTGATTCTGCTTTCCCTTGCTGGGTCTCAGCCTAGCTGCCTCAGAGTTAGAAGCCTTGTTAACCACGTCAGGGGCTTTTATGGTGCTTTCTTCTGGAGATTTAAAAAAAATGTACTCTAAATACTTAGGTTTCTCACATTAACCTCATCACACAGAAAAGGAAATAGAAGTGACAAGGAGGATTTGGGACTAGAAAACAGGTGCCTCGTGCCCCCAGTCCAGGATCTCTGTCCACTTCCTCCCAGCTGGTAAACAAATAAGCCCAAGGTACATCCCTGATGCCTGAATCAAACTATTCTGTGTCCAGCTTTAGGGCCTACAAGTAAGACCACACAGTTCTCCGGGAAACAAATGCTCTCAAGCTCTTTTACCTTTTGTTTTCTCCGTCTGATACACTTTCTCATAGTCCCGCACTGCTTCGTCATACTGTTCTGTGTCCATGTAACTGAGAAGGAAATATAGGGCAATACAGGACTCAGACATAATAGCAGTGGTCTTTGGTATCACTCTAGGGGAAGAGGCATGGCTCAAGCAAGAGACACACACTTTTGGAAAGATGCTTTATGAAACAGGAGCCCTGAATCTAGCAACGAGAGAAAATTAGCTATCAGTTCCTGAAGGAAGAAAAGACACAGGCCTCGTGGCACTTGTGCCCAACCAGCAAAAGTGATGCTCTGCTCTGAATGGAAAGTAATCAAGCAGAAAAAGTTCCTTCTGACACAGGGCCACTCAAGGGGCATCTGGACTGCCTTAGGAAAGGTAAGGTGAAGGCACTTACTTGATTACTTGGGATTCAAACATACAAGAGAAAGATTATCAAGTGAGATAAATAGATATGAAAGAGCTTTGAAACCTATAGTGCCATAAACATGCAGGGCTAGCTCTAACCCAGAGTAGAAGTGGGATTAATGTAAGCCACTAGAAGGATCAAGTTCAAGGTGGTGGCTGCTGGCAAGTGCTTCCATTAAGACCAGTCAATTTAGGGCCGGCCCGTGGCTCACTCGGGAGAGTGTGGTGCTGAGAACACCAAGGCCCCGGGTTCGGATCCCATATACAGATGGCCAGTTCGCTCACTGGCTGAGCGTGGTGCTCACAACACCAAGTCAAGGGTTAAGATCCCCTTACCGGTCATCTTTTAAAAAAAAAAAAAAAAAAAAGACCAGTCAATTTAAGAGAGATACTCATAGGTAAATGAGGTAGAAAAGGAGACTCTAAACACTGGTTTGCTTCTATTTTGGTAGTGCAAAAGAAAAGTTTTCCCCTGGGAGGAATCTAGTTTAACAGGCTGAATGCCAGACCTTTTAAGTGTGTCTCTTCCACAGAAGCAAGTGGCATTTTCTGTGTCCTGATAAGATCACTGGCACCAAGACTGACCTACCAATTAAACAGACTGTGGTTGGAGTTCTAGAGACAGAGACAGACACCATCAGCTGGGGAATGGGAAGTGACCACGCAGCAGCTAGCTGCTATACAACAGAGATTCAATTTGTTACACTGCTACCACACTGTCCATCTTTGCAACCATCACAGACCCCCACCAGCTATGGAGGCCAGGGCAGGGAGAGAGCTACCAGTGTGGCTGGCCAAAGAAAAGCCCAATATCTTGGGCATCTCTGGTTTTCTGGCAACATCCTGATTTTGACTTTAAAAAACCAATGCCCAGCAGACACAGGGCACAAATGCTACTATTTACAGAATAAAATGTAATATAATTTGAAGTACAAGTAAAACAAAATTGATAACTGAGAGCCCTTCCCTGGGTGAAGAATGATCTGACAAACAAGTAACGTGATGACATTTCCAGGCCCATATGCAATGTAGTAAATAAGCTATACTACAGAGATTTGCATTTTCACTTCACACTTTATAAAATTCAAGGATATCCTTACATTTTAAATGTTTTAAAAAGTTGAAGAAAAAGTAGAAAGTAGGGTGTTAGGGAAAAAGGGAGAACCCTAGCTCATGAAGGGAGATGTAGCAAAGAATTGGCATCTCTCCAACTTCCAGGGTAAGCTGAGGCAGACTGGGGCAGTAGTTAGACCTCTAGTAAAGCTTTGCCCAGAGCTAATCTCCAGTACTTCTTGTCAGTCCCAGCTGCTTGAGGGGACTGCTGTCAAGTACTCAGCCAACTGTGCTAAACAGGGCATGCTGTCCCCCAGTAGTGGGATCTTAGAGGTGGAAGCACTGTTTCTCCCACAAAGATAAGGAGATGTCTGATCAAAGCAATTACTGAATTTTGTTTATTGTGCACACACGAAGAAAGGAATCCTCCATCCTATTATCCTCCTAAGAAATCAAGAATTTTCAGTTCTCCTCTCATTCCGTTCAAATGCTACAGCGTATTCCTTTGAGTTAATGCAGTATCACGTATCTGAAATGACACGTTCATGTTCATGAAGGGGAGCCACCCCCTTCCTGCTAGATATTTAGGTGATTGTCCTTTGTAGTATTATAGATAAAACTGCAGTAAACACCTTCAAGCATTTTGAGTCTGTTTAAGTCTTTAGATGGGTCAAAGGGTACTCTTCTGTCCTCCAAAGCTTCTACTTTTGTCTGCCAGTGGTTTACAAAGATGGAATGACTGATGGTTAGTCTCACAGAATCTCTGTAATTCCACGAATGTTTCTGTTGGACAGACTTAGTCATCTAACTTAAGAAATTCACTTAAAAAAAAAAAAGGCACCACACACAGCAGCAATTTTCCTATTTTAAATATGGTAATTTTGGGAAAAGTAAATGGGAGGTAGTCCATGAGATATTCTGCGCCACAGATGAGATGGGGTAGCTTAAACTACTAGCTCGTCAGGCATCAGTGACATCAACTGTTTTTTGGGTATGACATTTCATAATAAGGAATCGAGCGGGTGTTGGAGGACTGGCATAAAACAAATATGTTTTCCTTTAGGAATTTTAAAGACAGGAATTTCTTCTCTGCCTGCGGAATAATCTGAAGTAAGAAGAGATGGATACCTGAGAGAGGTCTCTCCTAGCCCATGTTAATGTTCCTGTCTGAAGAAAATCATCTGGTGGGTCCAAGAGTGAGAGGAATATGTATGCTGCGGAGCACCATGACTCTGGAGCCAATCTGGGCACTAGAGGTAGGCATATTTTGGCTCATAAATCATCTTGTCAGAGAGGGAGTCCCTCTGCTCAAAACACACATGCACAGACTACCCATCCAGGATATTCCAAAAGGGAGTATATTACACTTCTGGGAGGCTGAGCCAGCTTAAATCCCTTCTAACCATAAGACTGTCTTCCCTTGACCAAAACAATCAGGCTAAGAACAACTCTCAACTGTCTCCAAGAAATACTTTATTTCTTCATCTTCCAAGCACCATCCATTCATTCAATAAAACATTTACTGAGTGAGCATCTACGTGCCAAGCACTGTGCCAAGTTAGAGCAAAAGTGTACAACACAAAATAAAATCTCCAAAGGAAATGGATTTAAACTTTAACAAAAGGAATTTGGGTCAGACATCAGAGGAAACTTACTGACCGTGAGGGGCGTTACACAGGCATGGGAGACTGAGGGAGCTTGTGCAATCTCCTCCGCTGGAGGTCTATAAAGATAGTCTAGGGCTGGAACAATCCCACCTAGAGGCAGGGGGAAGGACCAAATGACCTCACGACATCCCTGGGTCTGCTTCGTCATCCACAATGCAATTCCCCTGGTAGGCCAGCAGCAACTCCCTCTTCCCCCTACCCACCAGAGGCACTTACCACTGGGCTCTTCTCAAGTAGGCTTTTATATAAGTGTCATCGAGCTTCACTGCATTTGTGCAGTCTTCTATTGCATCATCTAGTTTCCTAAGCTTCAGGAGAGAGAGAACAGTCATACTTCACATCTTTGGTGATTAAGGGAGCCCAGAAGCTAATTCTAAGAAAATCAGTGTTGCTGGCCCCCTGTCACACTAGGTTCTTATTCTTGGTCACTGGGAATGCCAGTGTCTCAGAGGGCTAAGGGTACCAAATTTTAAATTGGTTTCTTTTCTATACGATGTAAGCCACACACATTTATCTGCAAGGATAAACTGCCTCTACCATTCCATGTCAGTGCCCAACCACAACATGGAAACAATAAGGGTGGTTCCTGCCCTCCCATCTTCCAGAGGCTGATTAGAGATACTGGAATTACTGTGATTTTTAACTACTAGAACTCCACAAGGACAAGGAGCCTACTCTGTTTCTCATGATGTGTAGGGCCACAGGAGCACTCAGGTCACTTTCATCCATGCACGGTAACCATCAGTGATAGAAGAGAAAAAAATTAACCCTGCCTCATACTCTAATTTCCTCCAAATCACTTAAAAAAAAAAAAAAAGGCAATAATTCTTTCTTAAAATTACCCCAAATCCTCTAGCCATTCTCTTACTAGAGGAAAGAGACTTTGAGAAAGAACTGGTAGGAATATCCTTCTAAATTATCCCTCAAGTGCCCCCAAATTCCATAGAAAAGATAAAAGCTTGCCTCTCAGAAGGTAGTTCCTAACAAGCTGAGATATTAATCAAAATAATTTTTCCTTTTTCATCTGGTTTAGCCTCATTGGGCAGATTTCCCAAGACCTCTTTAAGGTCCCTTAAAATATCTCCATAGGCTCCAAGACCCAGACCAAGTGCTTACCTTGGAATTAACCGTACCCCGATTGCAGTAGAGCTTAGCATTTGTTTTTATATTATTGGGGTCTATCCCCAGGGCTTCTGTGTACAGTTCATATGCTAGCTTGTAATTTCCTTCCTTAAATGCTTTATTCCCATCTTCTTTCTTTGCTTTAAGTGCTTTGGCATTCTACAGAGAAAAGCAAGGGGAGGTGAGTTCACATCCAGAGAGTCTGAGACTACTATACAGAGAGGCCTGAGTCTATAAGGGCACTTCAAAAAGTTTGTGGGAAAATGGAATTAAAAGATAACACAAAGCTTTTTCTGAGTTGTTTTTTGGTTTTTTGGTGGGGGCAACTGCCAGTAGAGGTATCTGTACCCTTGACCTTGGTGTTGTAACACTGCGTTCTACCAGCCAGCCCTTTATGAGCTTTTTGAAGTACCCTCACATTTCCAGTCTCTTCAATTCCAGTGGATTAGCATCACACAATTCCCCCACCTCACCCCCTGGGCTATTTGTTGCTCACTGATGCTTCCTAGAGAGCGGATGGGGAAACCAAGATTTACAGAAGAAAACCAAAATAAGCTCTGTGGTACCACGGGTTTGCCTCTACTCTCCAAGGCAAGCATTACTATCTTTTCTTCACTGAGGAGAAAAAAGAAAAAACAAAACAAAACAAAAAAAACCCCACTTAGATATTAAAAGGAGCTGACCTTATATGATCATATTTACCTTTAGATAAGTAAAAGTCATCCTAAAATAATTTCTAATGTAAGGACCAAGGATCCTTACAAAGCAGGAAGAGGAGCTATCACATCTTTTGTAATTCTAAAACCTTCCACTCTAATCATCTTAAAGGCCCAAGAAGAAAACTTTCTTTCCCATTCAGATCTGGTGCTTAGAACTTACTCTGCAAGCAATGCAGGCCTTCTCATGATCAGGAGCCATCCTGAGAGCCTGTACAAAAAACTGAACCGCCTTCTCAATACAATCTTCATAATAAAGGCAAAGACCTCGTACATACAGAGCATCCGCATTGGTGGAATCCATTCGTAATATATCACTGCAATAGCCAGAAAAGGCATATTCAGCTGTGGTTTGGAATGTCCCCACCATCACTACCATTTGTGGCCAGGTTTTTCCTTGACCACGTGTCTAATATTAGAAGTATCCAAAGGTAGACAGATTCCTAAAAACTCTTCTCAAACCTTCCCAAAACAATCTACCTATATTTATCTTTAAAACACTTCTTGTGTTGCACACTCCTTATGATATTAGAATAGGGGTTGGCAAACTATAGCCCACAGGGCCAAATCCTTTCTGCCACTGGTTTTTGCAAATAACATTTTATTAAAACACAGCCAAACCCATATTCATTCATCTGTTATCAATGGCTTCTCTTGCACTACAATGGCAGAGGTGAGCAGTTGCAACAGAGACCCTATGGCCTGCAAAGGCTGAAATATTTACTATCTGGCCCTTTACAAAGTTTTGCCAACCCCTGGAGTGGAAGGAAAAGGACTACACTGGGGGAAAAAAAAAACAACCAAAAAACTCATGTAACATAATTTGTTCTTTCACATACAGCTCACATACCTACTGTACTACAATACTCCTATATACCCTGTGGGTTTTCAAATCTGGTCTAAATTTTGGCTTTTAAGACCCAGGAATTTTGGTAGCCCTAGCTGGCTTACCCATAGACAATATAGTAGCTAGCTCTTGTTCTAAAAAGCAGTCAGACAGCATAAGTCCAGTAGTATCTGGCAATTCAATGCTAAACTGGCTTGATTACATACCTGGCCACAGATTGTGCTTCTGGATAACGACCCAACATTGCTAAACACTCTGCTTTGAGGATTTTGAAGCGATGGCAGGCAGGGGCAAATTCTAGGGCACGATCCATGCAGAAAACAACCTATGGAAAAGAAGAGAGCAAATACAGTTCTTCATTCTAGACTCTAGAAATGTCTTCAGTTTAGTTTGGTCACAGGCAACAGACAGATTCAAAGCTCAAAGAAGTTCCCCTAGATCCACTGTTGAGCAGGAAAGTAATATCACAGTTTAAAAACGTACCTAATTAATTAAAGCACTGAAATGAGGTGAGCAGTTGACTCAGATGATAATGAGAGCAAACATTTACTGAGTACTTTATACATTAACCCATTTAATTCTCACAATTTTATGAAATAGGTAACATTATTACTTTTATTTTACTGATGAGAAAACTAAGGCACAGGAACCAAGGTTCAAGGTCACCAAAATTAGTAATTGATAGAAATAGAATTTGATTTTAGACACTAAGACTCCAGAGCCTATCACAGTGCTAAGCTGCCTCCCCAGTGAATCATATCCATAGTGACTGTGATCGAAACTCACATTCTTCTCACAAACACTGTTATTGCTACTTTGCATAATTCAACATGCTTAGTCTGTTAAGCAAGACAAGGAATAGCCAAAATAACCTGCTACAGAATCATTGCTCTCTACATTATCAAAATTGTTCAGTTTCCTCCTTCCCTGAGCCAAGAACCTCACATCTCACTGAGTACAATGGTGGCCCCTCTTCCACCTATATTTTTAATACAGAAATATACCATTTTAAACAGTTCTATATAAACTACATCAGATTATTATTCCTAGCATGCTGCTATACAAACCATTAGCTAAGTATTTCACACGCACATAACAAGGTTGAGATTAGTTCACTCTTTCAGCCTCCTAGGGGGTCTCCACATACCTCTCTTTTCTCTTTTCAGAAGTTTGTTCTCTAAGCTTTCATTTTTGGTTTAGCCGCTATTCCTGGGAGATCCTTGCTGAATCATAACTTTCTCAAGAATAATTAACTCAAAGGAGAAATCTGGAGTTAAGGGACATCCATTCCTTCTAAGAATCTGGCCATGGGGATCAGGAAGAGGTAAATTCTAAGAACTTACAAGCAGAAATAACTCAAAGTACATCAACAGAAGACTGGTTAAATAACAGACATTGATATAAGGAATAACATGTAGCTATAAAATAGAATGAAGAAGCTCTCCATGTACTGATAGGGAAAGATTTCCAAGATCTGTTCAGCAAAAAAGGAGTACAGAACCGTGCACTGAATCCTATCTTTCATACTAAAAAAGAGGAAAATTAAGAATCTATACTTTATAGATTCTACATATTTCTACAAAACTATAGAAGGAAATAGAAGACACAGAACAGTGGTTACCTTAGTGGGGGTGAGAACTGGGTAGACAGAGGACAAGTTTGAGGGGATACTCATCACTGAATATTTTTTCATACTTTCTAGCTTTTGAACCATGAACAGCAACTATTCAAAAATTGAAATTAAAAAATATGGACTATAGCTAACAATCATGAATTATACATTTCAAATAGCTAGGAGAGGATTTTGAATGTTCTCACAACAAAGAAGGTGATGAATGTGCTAATTACCATGATTTGATCATTACGCAATGTATACAAGTACACATCACACTTCCCCATAAATACGTATAATTATGATGTGTCAACTAAAAATAAATATATGTGAGGGGTCTTCAAAAAGTTCATGGAAAGATTCATATTATCTTTCAATTCTATTTTTCCATGAACTTTTTGTAATACCCACATAAAAAAAGTAAAAGATATGGGCACGTAGTTTACCACCATGAACTATTCCACCGAGACGTTCTGTGCTGTCAACACAGCAGTGACAGGAGTGCCTCCCCTTCAATGGCACGGGTTGCTATCCTGGAAGTCCTAAAGACAATACGCAGACTTAGCTATTATGTAGGTAGAGTTGTAGTGCTAAATTTTTTTTCCTCAAATGGAAAAAGAATGAGGGGGGTGAGAAACCAGTCATGATTTCAGCGGCCACGCCCTGTTGCCTTCACAAGGACAACGTTTCTGTGCAGAGCGACTTCTGCTTGTTGTGGCGAGCATCAGTTAGAAGGCTCAGTGCTTCACTTCCCACCCCCACCTCCCCATGACTAGGGACAGCTGCAGGCAAAGAAGATCTTTGTTTCTTCGAAGTTCATCTGTTTCCCTTGCCAGGATCATAATTCTTCATTTGTGACATCACCATGAGCTACAGAGGAGGGGGGTGGGATGTTACAAACAGAGGATTCTGTCACAAACTCAGGATTCTGGCTCCAGAGTGGGTAAGAGAGAAAAGAAATCCAAAAGACCTCCTTTTGAGACAAAGCTTTTGACTATGTAAACCTCAGAAAACGTGACAGTAGGCAGAATTGCTTTCCAAACGCACACACAAAAACCAAACAAAACAAACTTATGAATCACACTACAAAGACACTGTGGTTATTAAAACCAATTGACAGAAGATGATGCTAATAAGTTAATGCTAGGACTCCGCATAAGCTAATCAGATATATTTGCTACCAGATAAAAGACCTTCACAGCGTTTGAGTTAAGAATGATTCTTAATTATATCCTTTTATCAAACATTTATTAAGTACCTGCTACAGCAAATACCAAGCAAATTCCCACATGTGAAGCAACAACTCCCTTCCCTGGATAGTACTTGTGAATTTATTTCAAGTAATCCTGAAAATCTCTCCTGATCAGTGGTATTTAACCTTTTGGGGGGCCATCCACCTCCCCTTTTGAAACTCTAGTGCAAACTATTTCAAAGTAGCGTCTAAGGAAAGGAGTTAGGAATTATACGGATCAGGCATAACAAGAGCTAGAAAGATACCTAGAACTTTTATACCTTTCCCATGTTTCAGATTTGTCAACCCATTTGACATATAAATTTTCAAGAAATATCATACAGTCTAATATCTAAGGACAGTCTAATGTCAAAAAGGTGGTAATGACCAATTATTCAAAAATGTAAAATGGGCTTCTATTTTTGATTTATCGCTCCCAGTTCACATAAAACAGGAGTTAAAGCCAGCTCTCATTATTCAAATAAAAACGGATTATCCAAACCCAGTATTCAATTCTAAGTGGCTTTTCCTCTATTAATCAGCACACTTTTAGGCCTCTACCTTGCATCAACAACACAAACTCAAGTAACAAATTCATTCTGCTATTTATTATAAAGCTAAATGTAACTAAGAAAGTACCTTAACAAAAAATTAAAAAATTGTAAGAGATAAACAAAATAAGGGCTGGCCCCGTGGCTCACTCAGGAGAGTGTGGTGCTGATAGTGCTGAGGCCGCGGGTTTGGATCCTATATAGGGATGGCCGGTGCGCTCACTGGCTGAGCGTGGTGCGGACGACACTGAGCCAAGGGTTGCAATCCCCTTACCGGTTAAAAAAAAAAAAAAAAAAAAAGAAAGAAAATAAAATGTCAAAAACCCAATTTAAATGATAATTTGCTGTTCTAGATATTTTGCACCATACTACTCCTCTTAATTATCATGCACATACACACATATAGGAACTTTGTGAGAAAAGATAGATGAAATGTTCTCATATTGTACTTTACCTTCCGAAAATCCCGCTTCTCAAAATCCATTTCTGCTATTTTCTCATACTCCATTACCGCATTAGCATTCTTGAACTATACCGGAAAACCAGACATGGAAAAGTTTTCATGAAGTTGTAGATTCAATAATCACAAAAATCAACAAGGCCTTGATTAATTTGTTACTTCAAGAAAATCACAACCACAGACTTTTCACAAATCAAATTGATGAAGATGAAGCCAAGATGCCTTAACAGAAAGGCTAAGACCCAAACTTCACTCTCAGTTTGAACTTCAAGTTAGAAACACAAGAGTCATACCTTGATATACATAAAATAAAGACAATGCATTGCCAGGGACTGAGCAGAAGTTTTGAGAATCTTACAACATATCCAGTGATAAATTGCATATATTGGCACATGGAACCAAATTATGTTTTAGTTGCTACCAATTTAGTAAGGATTTGAATTCACTTAAAATTTTTTTTTTTTTTTTTTTGGTTGCTGGCTGGTATGGGGATCCAAACTCTTGACTCTGGTGTTATAACACTGCACTCGAGCCAACTCAGTTAACCAGCCATCCCCCCTAAATTTTTCAAACTCACTCAAATCAGTTCCCTGAAGCATCTGCCTATTTTCCTTGCCATCTCAGAAACCCTCCAATTTTCATAGATTTTTAAAAAAGTCACCCAAGTGTGGCTGATGGCAGAAGTGGGACTAGATCTCAGTTCTGATTTTCAAATCATTATTCCTCCCAAATATACCACACTGCCTCTTTTGATACAAACAGGATCAGACCCATACCTCCTGTTGTGCCTGAGTATTTTTGTGATCCAGTTCTAGGGCTCTCTGGAAACTGCGACATGCTGCCATGGCATTCCCTAGAGAGAGGTGGCACTTGCCTTCTCGTAGATGTCCCTAGAAGAAATGTAAGGAGAGAAAAGCATGACTGGTCAAGCAGAAAGAAATCAACAGCAGCAACAAACACTCACGTGAAACCAACAGGGGATGAAACGGCTAGAACAGTGGTTCTCAACCAGGGCAATTTGCCCTCCAGGGAACATTTAGCAATGTTAGGAGACATTTTTGGTTGTCACAACTGGAGAGAGGGGTTGCTACTGATACGTAGTGGTTAAAGGTCAGAAAAGCTGCTAACCCTTCTACGATGTGCAGGATAGCCTCCCACGACAAAGAATTATCTGGCCCAAAATATCAATAGTGTCAAGACTGAGAAACCCTGGGCTAGAGGAACTCAACTGTAGCAACTAAGCCTTCCCCAAAAAGCCCCATTACATACCCGAACAAAACTGTCATCCAACCTCACTGACTGCTGTGCATCTCCAAGAGCTTCCCGGAACCTTCCAAGCATCATCAATGTGGCAGCTCGATTACCATAATAGCTAGCATTTTTAGGACACATATCTACAGGAGAGACAGAAGAATATAAAACAAAGAACAGGTCACTTCTTTGAAAACTTAAGGGGCATCTCCCATTTCCCTCAGAACTATGTCAAGGGAATAACACTATAAGAATATTAACACACTCTCTTTAGAAGGCCACAGCCAAATTTCTGACTACCTGTGCAAATGGACAGCAGCAATGGTACAACCAATTTTAAAAGAAAATAAGTTATGGCTTTAAAGTCCACTGATTATCTTTTTGGGGGGGAAGGGCAGGCTATTTATCTTCTCAATAAACTATGTTTTGTATAATGAGATATTAAAATGAATTTACATTTGTTGAGTTGGGGTGGGGAGACTGTAAGCAAGTTAGGTGAGAAGGATGCTGACAAGGAATTAAAATATGCTGGCGAACTAAGCATGGAGATAACTAAGACTTGATTTTATCTACAAAGGCCATTTTCTAAGATAGTAAATGAATTGGAAATGACTGAGATACATTTAGATGGGTATCTTTTCACCCTTTTTACCACAACGTTTAGTATTTCTGGAATTGCTTGCTTTTAATTTGCCAAAAGAATTACCCACTCCAGCTAGAAAAGTTATCCCTTATGAGATCATTGAGCCTGAAGGAGTTCACACAGAAATGAATTATCAATGCACTAAGCAAAAGGCTATTCCTTAGAGAAGAGTTTTATTCATTTATTTTTATTTTTTTCTGGTGGTTGGCGGGTACTGGGATCTGAACCCTTGACCCTGGTGTTATAACACCACACTCTACAACTGAACTAACTGGCCAGTCCCGAGAAGAGCTACTGACACTTGAATAACATGGGGATTGGGGTGCCAACCTCCTGCACAGTTGAAAATCTGCTTTTAACTTTTGACTCCCCCAAAACTTAACTACTTTGCTACTTAGGTATGTTGTGTCTCCCGAGTCTCAGCTGCACTGCACTGCACGCATGCCCTGAGCCCTTTTACTTAAGTGGTGGCTAAGGAGTTAAGTACTTAACTGCTAATAGCCTACTGTTACGTGTCTACTTAATTATTTGGTTAGGGATGTCAGGCATTCATGACATAATTTGCCAAAAATTTTCCAATATACTTATTGAAAAAAAATCCATGTGTGAGTGGACCCATGTTCAAACACCCTGTTATTCAAGGATTTGCTGTATTTGGCAAATGAGTATTTTCTAGTGTAAGTACCAGGTCTTCTTACCTATGGCTTTTGTATAATAGTTATAAGCTTCATTGTAATCTTTCTTGGCATAGTATGCATTTCCTTGTTCCTTGAAAGACTCTGCTTCCCTGAAAAGAAAAGAGAGAGAGAAGCATGCTACTATGCTTGGGAATAACCTCTGTAATCTCATGGCAGCTATCTTTGGTTTAGAGCCCCCAGAACAATGAGCTGAAAGTTAGTGTGATACTTAAAGGAATTTATACATTTGTTCAATAGGGTAATGGACCAAAAAGAGGTGCTAAGGAAAGAATCCAAGTTCTTCAGATGCTATTTTTTGTCTCTTAGATACATTCAAACTAAATAAAGAAACCTCTCTCATTTTGGCTGCCTGTAGTCATCTTCTCATAGGACAGGCAAATTTAGACAGTCTCTCACAGCAACTGAATTTTTATACCTATTTCATTTCCACTGTGTCACAACTGCTGCTGCTTCTGCAAACTTACAGGTAAATGAGCTACGGGTAATTCCATTCAGGGGCAAGTGATTTCTCAATGTGAAATGGCTCACATTCTTATAAGAATTTTAGTGATTTAGTCTCCTGAAAAGTGGTTCATGCATTTGTCGCTGGAAGGACAAGCAGAGCAAAAGCAGGTGGCAAAGGAGTTAAAAGCACGTTATATTGGTGTCTAAGATGGAGGACAGAGTTAAGTGACAGCAGAGACTAAGAATGTGGATGACAGGGTAATATGAAGTACAGGCTGCCAGTGCCATGCCGTAAGGAGTAACTATCTACTGGTGTTCTCTCTGCCCATCCATCAATTCTATGTGGCTACTTATTGCCCCCTTTACTGTCCCTCCAGTACCTTGTATATTCAGCAAGCAGGTTATATTAGAATTTTTTCCCCTACCCCAAGATCTTTTTTTTTTTTTTAAATTTAAAAAATGACCAGTAAGGGGATCTTAACCCTTGACTTGGTGTTGTCAGCACCACGTTCTCCCAAGTGAGCTAACTGGCCGTCCCTATATAGGGATCCAAACCCGTGGCCTTGGTGTTATCAGCACCACATTCTCCCATGTGAGCCACGGGCTGGCCCTCCCAAGATCTATTTTTTGTAAACTGTGCCATTAGACAAATTGTACTTTCCTAAAGGAGCGATGTTATATAATTAGGAAGTATATTCCTGACAAGTAACTAGAATCAAATCAGACATGACCAACAGTGTTTAAAAAGAACTAGTAACCTCTATCAAAGATACCCAAAATCATCCTACTGCCCAACCTGCATGATTAAGCTAATTCTTTATTGAAATAATTACTGCAACATAACTGAATATCTGAGTTATAAAGAGGAATCATTGTTTCTTTTCCTGTCCTATATATATATACACAAAAGAACACAGTTCAAGGTTGCCTGAAGTAGAGACAAAAGTCGTGGTTCTTAACCTTGGCAACGATATGGGAGTTTACGGCAGCTTGATTCTAGGGACGCTGGCATTACAGAGATTTGTGATTTATTTACTTGTGTATTTTAAACTATAAATTGGCAAAGCCGCCCTCCTTTTATTGAGGCAATCCTTCCTTTCCATTCTTCTCTATCACTGTCCTGGCAAGTCCTACTAACATGAAAAGGCTGCTAGAAAAAATGAGAAGGAAAATGGAAACAACCTATAAATGTTGAAAGATTTGAACTGTGATGGATGTAAATGTGCTTGAGTAATTTTATTATACCAACTGTCACGATGCTGTAAAGAGACCATCTGCTATTAAAAGTTCTCAAGAAGAATCCCCCTGCAAGACTTAAAGGACCAACTGAAGTCTTCCTGTATGTGTATACAATCCTGTAACTCTAAATTAAGCAAGGAACCATAAAAACTATGAGGAGCTTATCCTTTAAGGGCAGACATGTCAAGAGATTTGAAGAAAGGGCTTCCCCCAAACTGGATTTAACAGAAGTTGAGTTAAACTGCTGTGAAAACCGTAATAGTAAATTCCAAAGTAGACTTTAGGCCCAAACTGTATCTTAGAAGATCTTACTTCCTCTTTAGTCAGCTAGTGGCTAAGAATAAACAAATCCTTCAGAAAAACCAAAGGCATCTAGTTACTTGGACAGACATAGTGTCAGCAGTATAAAGCTTGTTAGTCAAAAGGGAAACAATCTAGAGAGCTACTGAAAGGTACCCCTTCTTTCCTGAAACACTACTCCCAAGGAGGTGAGTTCAGCATTGGCTTCTAGTAAAAATGCAAAGAATTATTTCTCTTGAAGATGATTAATAATAATTGAGGCCAGATACCTTCCATATATTATCCTCTCTAAACGATTAGTCAGGTGAGTTTCATTATTCCCATTTTTCAAGAGAGGAAATTAAAGTCTGGAGGTTAAATAACTTGCCTGAGGTCAGGATGAGACCCACACTTATCAGATTCCGAAGCTTGTATACTGTCTACTGTGCTAAACTTTCTCTCTAATGCTCATTTCCAGCTATTGCTAAGTACTTTAAAAATTAATATGTACTCTGGGAATAAGGCATGAAAAATAAATATGAACTTTTTAAAACTAAAACACAAAGGAGCCCCAGGATATAAAATTTAACCCCAAAACAGAAATTTGGAATTAAATAAGCTAAATGACATTCCTAACAATTAGTCATACAGGGAGCAGGGCTCCTTTCTCTTCAAGATGCAAGATTTAGTGAACTGGACTTTGCCTCCCCCAAGAAACACATTTCATTTTAGTAAATGGTGAGTAGATTCCATTCTAGAGCAAACAAAGCAAGTAATGTGGAGTCAGCCCACAGAAAAAAGAACAAGAAGAATTGTGTTGTGACAAGTTACCATGTTTTTAACCTCACACTGCGCAGCATCAGACCAGAATTAGCTATTCCCACACAACTGCCTCATGAAAAGGACTTATTTTCATAGAAACATGGCTGATTAACAGCTGCCTAAACAATAGGCACTTAGTGCTTTTAGACTGAATGCTTATTTTTTGCCTCCAGGTCCAGTGCCCAAAGTGGAGTCCCTCCTTCATTTTGAACCTCCCTACCAAATCCATAACAAGCTTTAACCAATGGGCCTGACCCTGCGAGACCAGCCAAGGAAAGAGTGGATCTTTGGAATACAGCATGGCAGCAGCAAGAACTGAACAAGGCTCATCAGGAACAATTCCAGGGTCAAATCCATTCAAGTCCTGCCTTAGGAGTCTGATAAAGGGCTGAAGCTTGTTCAGGTTGCCCTTACAGTAAAGGGACTGAAAGATAAGATGTCAAAGGCATGGGACTGGAAAAGAAGAGCTGGTTAACACTGGAATTGAAGGCAATCTGGTGTTGGCATCTGTCACTCCACTCACTGCTGGGGTCAATTCATTTGATGAACAAGTGAGGCTACAACATGTACCTACTGAAACACATCAATGGAAAGAAAGGAAGAATTAGCATTAATTGGGTTCACCTGGACCAACTAAAAAAAAAAAAAAGGAAAGGAATCCCAAGGGACTAAATTAAACTACAGACTATTTTCTGTGGCTACAAAATTAAATTCAGACTAAACCTTGAAATATAATACCACAGCAAAATAAAGACTGGGCTATAACTGACTTAATGGCACTATTAACAGTTACAATACATCTTAAGTGCTTTTTCAGAGTTTCAAAGTGTTTCTAAGGAACATTTTAAAAAACAGCCTTCTGCAGTAGATAATTTCACCCGTCCTCAACAGAGGAAGAGCTAGTGAGGCACCCAAGGTGGCTGCACAGGTTTCCTAACTCCTAGAGGCCTATTTTTTCCACAGATCCTGTTAGTGTCAAGGTCTTTATACTAAAATGAATTTATCCAGTTCCCCATCAAATCTTTGGGTCAACGCTAAGCAGAATAAGCTTCACAGCTCTGATTCACCAAGAGATGCTAGGAATAACACTACCTCCACCAATCCAGACCTTTCACTTTAAGCACCAGCAACAAATTCTTGTGAAAACAACTACTAGAAGGTTCTCAAGAAAATCTGTCTTCTCTGGATCTCCCACAACAGGATCAATATTGGAGGACTTGGCCTTCCCTCTGACATCCCACTCTTGGTCTGATTTGCTACTTAAAATATATTTGTTTTTCAGAAATGACCTCACCAGTTAGAAAACTGCAGCTTTGAAAACCTGCTCTTCTATACTGCACATGTGTTAAAATCTGTATATCCTCTGATCATGCAGTTACATTCTCTCTCCCAATTCAGCATTCATTCATTGCTGACGCTAATTACTCCAACAAACACTGCCAAGGGAATCATTTGGTATCACACAGGTCTTAGCAGGGCTCAGCATCATATGATCAAATCAGACAACTTGGGCTTATGATCATCAGCCAACTCTGCACATTTGCAGCTCAACTAAATTAAAAACACATTAAAATGCCATAGTTGACATTGTAACATGCTCCAAATTAGGTGCCTTATAAAAATTTCCACTTTCTCTCTAAATATTTCCAAGTTGATCACTTATGCAAGATCTCTGCCTTATGCCACTAGTCTATCTTTTAGCAATTAAAGAGTTATTCAGAAACATTAGTCAGCTTCTGCTAATGCAGGATTCACTGGGTGGCAGGGTTTTTTTGTTTGTTTTTTGGGAGAGGGGTAGTTTTAAAAATGTCCTTAACATGGCTGGGTTCTCTCTGGAATTGCTTGATGTATCACACATTTGCAGATTACTAAAAGAGGGATGAGATTCTTCATTATTTGTACAATATCATTTTAAAATTTATCCCACCCCATCCCATGAAGAATAAAGACTAGCATAGTTTCTCTATTCTATAACATTTGTAACCTAATAAATACTGATTAAATTTCTATATGACAAAAAAACATACCACATTGCTTTTATTTCAAGTATTTGGCTAGGATAATATTTTTACTGAAGTTAAGCTCTTTCAATAGCATCAATAATAGCTTAACTCAAATAGATGCAGCAGCTTGAATGGGTTTTTGTTTTCTGCATTTTCTTGATATATTCTGCTATTCCTGAAGGGGAAGAAAAATCCAGTTTTGCTAAAATCACAACCGAGAACAACATGATTTCTTTTGTTACGGCAGAGGAATATTTAGGCAGGGATTTGGTGGAATATTTTATTGGCAGAATGAACCTTAGAAAAGATACTTTTCTTTTCCTTTAGGCTATTAATAATGCAGTTATCCCTCAGTATAGGTTGGGGATTGGTTCCATAACCTCTCCGGGATACCAAAATCCGCAGATACGCACATCCCCGATATAAAATAGTGTAGTATTTTCATATAACCTATGCACATCCTCCTGTATACTTTAAATCATCTCTAGAGTAAGTATAATACCTAATATAATGTACATGCTACATAAATAGTTGTTACACTGTATTGCTTAGGGA
The DNA here is from genome assembly GCF_027409185.1 of Cynocephalus volans. Lineage (NCBI taxonomy): Eukaryota > Metazoa > Chordata > Mammalia > Dermoptera > Cynocephalidae > Cynocephalus > Cynocephalus volans. Next base: position 2,324,741 of record NC_084469.1, on the reverse strand, counting down.
ACAATGATAAGAAAAACTGTACATGCTTGGTACAGACACAATTTTTTCCCCAGATATTTTTGATCTGTGGTTGGTTGAATATACGGATGCAGAACCCACAGTCATGGAGGACTGACTGTACTATACTGCCAATGAATCAAATATCCTTTATGTATTCCTTATTATATTTACTACTTCCAAAATGTCACCTTGCTCAATGATTATTGTGCCCCATTTCTTTTATTCAGCCAAATTTACTAGTTAGCCGTTGATCTAGAAAAGTCCTCCATCCTTCAGAATTTATGGGCTCTTGGCCAGTGTCAGCATAGAAATTCCTTCCCTCTACCCACAGTTCGAGACCTCTTGTCCCCAATGGCATGTCACAGGGCCTGTTTCATGTTGTACTTTCTCTGACCTTCATAAACGAATAAGGTAAAAGGAACCCAGGAGGCTAACTTCCATTCCACCTTACCAAAAGCAAGTCATCCCATTTCTTCACCTTTTTAAAAAATCTTCTACTAATCTAGGTGTGAAGTGTCAATGTGAGTTTCACACAGGTAAGTGAAAGCCATATATAACCTGGAACATAACATTTGAGTGCTTGCAAGGTACTATATGCTGGGTGCTTCATAATCATCCAGAGAAAACAGATGTGGGCTCTGTCCAACTGCCACTTGTTAGCAAAGCTACCTACTACCAAGCTTTCTTTACCAAATTTCCTATAAATTTTAAAACACAATTAAAATAACCCCTCTCACCTCCCCGCAAAAAAAAGGGAAGGTAGAACACAAAGATGAAAAATTCCTTAACACACTAGTTCAACCTGTTCTCTGGACATTCAAGGGGAAACCTCAACAGGGGCAGAGCCAGAATAGACCCAAGATATACCAAGAGGAATTACAGATCAAGTCTACACAAGGCAGTAGCACTCTCTACTGCTCAGGCAGGGAAGGACACCAGGCCACATGCTGGAGTTGGCTGTGTCTTAATCAGTGGGGGGAAAAAAGCAAGCAAGCAAGCAGCCAATCCAATCCTTACAGAAATTCCATGACTGCAAGGCAGAAGGATATTCACACAGGAATAGCTGCCCAATGCTGAACTTTAAATTTACGCTAGTTCCTTAAATGAGAAGTGTCACAACCCATGGCATCTACCTAACCTTCATTTACGCCAGGGGAGAAGAGACCCAACCATAAAGCTACTCTGAGAAACATGCTTCTCTAAAGCTGCTCTGAGGACACAAGTCTTTCCAGCATTAGCCAGAGGCCTGTTTTCACAACATATCCCCAAACCCACCACTTTCCATCCTTTGGTTCCCCATACTGAGGAGCTACGATTAACAAAAAGGTTGCTTCCTGAGGGTTTTGGGGGTGGGGGTGGAGATGGGAGCCAGAGTGGGAAGTCTGGATTGTCAACTAGTATTTTGCTTCTCAAAGTTCTCTTGGTGCCTTAGTTTAACAGGTGGTTAACTATCTCAGAGTTAAACTGCCCAAGGAAGAACTCTCAGGACAGAAACTCCAGGAACAAGAGAGTAATATTTGAATCAGAAGAGATGGTTAACATTGCTCATCTGACAATCTGGCCTCCCCACACAAACTGTAAGTTACATGCCAACAGAATGTTAGGTCTCAGAATCAGACCTTGAAAGTCATATATTCCTCCTCATATTACCGTTCTTAAAAACCTCAACCACTTATACTCCTGCCCATGGTGGGGTAGAACACAGGAACTACCATTTTGATCTGGTTGGGGGAAGAAAAAAATTGTTACTCCAATAACATGAATAGCCTACTGGAATAACTGCACTCTGAATCTTGTTCTTACTGCTGAAATTCACAGAATACCTGGAACGACCTCTAAGTAACTTCCACATCACTCAGCACTGGAGAAAGGGAACCAAACATCACTGATGTAAGGGAGAAATGGTCTCTCAGAGGGACTTTGCATTGGGCCACAAGGCACCTGGGCAACCTCTGACTGCTGTTCTCCAATCTTCTAAAGTCCTAGAGAAGGAAAGCAAAGGCAAGTACCCAGTACTCAGCGTTTAAAAACTTTTAAAATACTGGCTTCGATGACCAACCTAATCCCTGATTGGCTGGAATGTACAATAAGGCTGGGCTTTAAGCCAATCAGAGTTTTGGTGGTTGGGAATGGACTAGACACTAGAGCAACTGCCACTCACTTGGCCCAACATTTTTTTCAAACTTGCTTAGTTTCCTTGGCACTGGTTAATATGTGGATCTGAACAAAAGCAATAAGGAAAAGAGATCCTCCTCTGTACTCTTTGCTCTTGTGATGATTATTTAACAATTTTGCCATTTGATAGTAGGGTTCAATTAACTTGCTGGTATTCAGGATCCTGTATTCCTAGGTGTATCCCTTCCTTAAGCATGAATCATCTTTCCTAACTCCCATTTCTCATCATCGCACACTTAAAGTCCTGTATACCAAAAAGAACATGAAATGTTTCTCACTGATTTGGGTTCAAGGTCAAAGACAAATTCCCACTCACCTTGCAGGTTTACTGAAATGTGCTACCCTGGAAATTCAAGAGGAAGATTAGGGGGACAAATTCCTAAGAATTTAAGACAGGGTAAGGAAGAAAGGAGAGGCATCCCCATAAGTTCTTCAGTTACGTAAGGCCACGAACTCCAACACACCCTAAGAAGCTACAGGAAACAAACAGCAACTACAGCAAACCCTGGGATATGAATTCAGAGGTCAGTTCCTTCCAACAATATGGAAAGAGAAATAAAAGGCAAAATCCTAATCCACAAAGCGTTTAGGATACATAGGGTTAAGAAAGGGCCAATAAGAATTGCTCTTGCTCGTGTCCATCAGGAAAACAGATACAAAGTAAGATTATGATTTCAAGGAATCTGGTAAGAATGTCTTCGCTCCTAAGTTTATAGCTCCCTTGATTCTTCTGAGACCTCACTCACTGTCCAGTAACTGACACGCAGAAGTGTTTCCTCTTTGATGAACAACTTGAAATCCCTCAACTTTACCATAATAAAGTATACCTATAGGCCTGGCCCGTGGCTCACTCGGGAGAGTGCGGTGCTGATAACACCAAGGCCATGGGTTCGGATCCTATACAGGGATGGCCGGTTCGCTCACTGGCTGAGCGTGGTGCTGACAACACCAAGACAAGGGTTAAGATTCCTTCACCGGTCATCTTTTAAAACAAACAAACAACAACAACAACAAAAAGAATACATACACAGACACCAAACTGTTCCCCAGCCTGAGATAAGACCAGAGAGGCTTAACTCAACACAGGTATTCACATATTAAGTGAAGTGACTAGCAACCTCCCAGGAAAACATAAGGCCTTCAGCTACCTGAAATGCAAAACCTCTGATATTTAACCCACTGGCTCCTAAGTAGCTTTATTTGTTCTGGTAGGCAAAGAAAAATAAACAATCTTCATGCACAGAACCCTGATCTATTTTGGAATGCCAACTAATACATTTTTTATTTTAACCTCTTAGCTGCTATGGGGGAAACAGAACTTTGTGTCAAAGTAACAGGCAAAATTAGTCCATTTCTTTTCTCTCTAGAGACACTAAAGCTAAGGAAATAGAACCTAGCCATTTAAAATGCTACAACCATAAGGTCCAGTGTCTTGAAAGCACCTCCCATTTTGTCCCGTGGGACTATGACAATTTAGCAGCAGCAGCACGCACTTGAGCCAAGATGTAAGGTAGAGGGTACTCCTTGCTGGACCTCACAAAAACAACCCAAGAGACTCATCAACTCTTGTGTCCCTAAGTGAACTGGTAGTAGGACTGTAACAAGAGAGACAGGAACCTGGTCAAATGACTCTCACCAAGCCAAACAGTAGAAGGGCATTTGTAAGGGGATGTCCCTATCATGCCCTCTGCTATGGCTACACAGGATTCCAAGAAACATGAAAAATGTAAAACAACCTCCCTCCAAAGGTTCTAAATCTCCACTCCATATTCAGCACTGGAAAACTATACATAAACAAGGCTTTTTCATACTAACAGATCCTAATGTTTACTCTTCTAATGATGTCTTATAAGACAGAAGGTCAAACTGATTTTTTTGCTTACTTCACCTATTTTCCCTTTGACATGTGCACAGAAGTGGTAAATAATAAACATTAATGGCTTATTATGTCTAAAAGAGCTCTATGTAAATATATATAACATATAAGTCTGTTTGGTAAGAATGCATTTTTTCTTTAATTTACAGTTATATTTTCTTAGTGGTAGATAACACAATTGTGCATTTTACAATCAATGACATCTTAAATTCCATGAACTAAGGGCAGTTAACATAAGTAAACACCCTCTCTCATTCTGGTATACTGCTACCAAATACTGTAGGTTTTGTGTGATGGGGTCCATTACAGCATTACCTGTTTTATGTTTGATATATCTTCAGGTTCATTTATGACAATTTTATGATAGAATATCTTCTAAGTTTGCAATTTTTTAAGGAAAAGGATTTACTTTAGATAGGGGGCTCTGAAGTGAAACACAAATTAGGGACATAACCTACATCAGAGATTTACACCAGGCAGGATGAGTTTTTTAAATTACATATGGCTTTCCAAATACAAGTGATATAAATGCTTACAATTAATTTAAGCTCGACTATGTTGGGAGTTTTGTTTCCTATTTTACAATTCCTTGATGATGTTTATGAGCTGATGATGCTTAACTTTAACGACATGAAAACTCAAAACTAGGAACAGAGAGAGATTGGACTCTAGTATACACCTTTCTCTGATATCCTAGGGATCCACTCTACTTTGTCAAGCCTCTCAGCTCCCAACAGGTCGGGAACTTGAGACACTAGCTGTGGTAACTACCTTTAAGCTTGATAACTGCTCAATGCACCTCAACGATTACCTTTTATGTTTCTAACTTGAATAGTAAAAATCTCAGAATCCTGACTTCAGCTGTCATGAAGTAGTTCTACATCACCACCTCAAAATATGCAGACTGAAGACATACCAGGCTTATTATAAAAATATGAAATGTGTGAGGAGACTGAGGGCACTGTAGCATAACAAAAGGCTCAAATTAATCTGCAGCTGATAAGGGAAGGGTTCCAAACTTCCAGAACCACTCAGTCAATTCTGCTTTAGGATTAGAACAGGTATAGCTACCCACAACTGAGTTCCAACCCCACTTCTAATAACCTGCCTTAGCTGTTTCCAGAATCCAGAATGTTCTCAAAACCACTCACTCAGCAGCTCCCTTGGCTAGCCCGGGCTGGCAATCTAGAGCCACCGCGGCTGCCCAGCAATGCCAACTGCGCTCAAGAGGTCGCCCTCCTCCCCGCTGCTTAAAGATCAGTCCTAAGAGGAATAAGGATCTCACCCAGGAAGAATAAGGGTAAAAGAGGATGACGGGTAGAGCATGAGACAAGCCCTCAATCTTCCTTTTTTCTCTATCATCTTCGACTTCTGGGTTAACCAGGGGGCGATCAAGTCAATAATAGAGACCAACGATCGCCTTGAACCCAGACTAGTGGTCCCTAGTGGAATATAGCTGGTTATTGGGGAAGAGGGGGTGAGAAGAGCAAAGGCCTAGGAAATATAAAGTGCTGACAGACAACAATGCACAGAAGTCAACAAGAGAAGGCAGGCGTCGGAGGCGATGTTAGGAAGTCGTCACAGTCGCCGCGCCGCCGCCTCCCCCACCCAGCAAAAGACCTCTGAGATCCCCCTCATGGACCTGGCCTCTACAACACGGACGACCTTCTTCTCAACTGAAGAAAAAGGCTGTGCCTCAGTTACCCTGCCAGGCGTAAGTTGAAGGGGAAGACCGACCCCCGAGAGCGCTCCTCAGAGGGTTCATCCGGACTCGATCTCAGACGCGGGGGGAGGGGGAATTCACGGAGGGCGGAGCATCGCTTCAACAGCTGAGGGCTGCATCAAGGCAGGGACGGGTTTTCCTGACCCACGGAGCTGAAGGTCGCCCCCTCCACAACCCTGTCACCCGGTTACCTCTTTGCTTCGTCGTCGCCGAGCAGCTCTGGCTCGGTGGCCGCCATTACTACATCGCACTCAGCGGCAGCCGCCATCTTACCGCCGAGACCAGAGAGCCGAATGGGAGGCAGGCGGAGAGGAGCACTTCCGGCTAGAGCATCGAGCTGCTCAGTAGTGCTGAGCCCAGAGGGGCTTCCTCGAGCCCGTCTACCAGCGTGAGGCTCCGCTTGGGGCCAGAGCGGCCTCCCGCCCCCGGAGGTCCACGGTGGTCTCCGCGCGGAGGCGGGGGCCCAGGGGCGGTTCCTGTGCGTAGGAGGCGCCACTTTGCCCGTGTGTAGGAAGGAGGGGTACAGGAAGGTGTCGCCTCTCTCTCTAGGCCTTGGCTTTCTTCAGTATTCCTGGAGCCTCGCTGCCATAGCAACTTCCACTCCTAGAGAGTCTCGGGTAAGACTCAAGGAAGTCTGGGTTGGTTGGGTCCGGGTGACCCAAGACTCTGGAGGGAAAGGTCCCCCACTACTACCTTCCCGAACTTGGATAGTGTCCACAGTTTCCTCCCGAGAAAGGCTAGAAGAGACACTTTGAGACCAGTTCCCCCAGCTTTCATCGGTTCCCTGGAAGCCCTGCCCAACCAAGCCAGGGGAACGCAGGGCGTCTTCACCCCGAGCCTTTCATCCACCCCGGATCTCCTAGCACCAACTGGTTCATCCCCCTAACGACGCTGACCCTTTTATAAGGCTGCTTTCATGTCAGCCAGCTGGGCGTGCCATCCTAGCATTAAGCCTAATGAGGCTGACATGACATGGTGCCCCAGACCCTGCCCTGGAGTTCATAAGGCTGTTCACAGGGTGAGGTCCCTGCTGCTCGTGTCTCGAGTACTCCCGCCCCTCATATAAACCCCTTACTCAGCACGCTTGTCTTGCCAAATACGGTCTGGATTGGGAACTCATAGAGGGCGAGGACACAGTTAAATCATCTTTGTTGTACTTTCCTCAACCAAACCAATAATACTGGTATAGTTGAATTAAATTGGGGCTTTCTGAGGTTAAACTGGGGGAGTATGAGGTTCTAATTTAAAGATGGGAGGGGGGGCTGGCCCTTAGCTCAGTTGGTTAGAGTTTGGCATTAAAACACCAAGGTCGGGCCTACCCCGTGGCGCACTCGGGAGAGTGCGGCGCTGGGAGCGCTGCAGCGCTCCCGCGGCGGGTTCGGATCCTATATAGGGATGGCCGGTGCGCTTGGTGTGGCCGGTCACAAAAAAAAAAAAAAAAAAAAAACCACCAAGGTCAAGGGTTCGTCTCCCCCCACAAGCCAGTCACCAAAACAAAATAAAGCTAAGGGGAATTTTAAAAAGAAGGGGGCAAAGGAATTTAAAAAGGATCCACCCCCTTTCTCCATGAAGACAGTGTGTGCCAATGTCCTTACCCTGTTTGCATGGTCCCTGCCTATCGCAGTGCTTAGGGAACTAAAACCATAGGGACCACTGGGTAGGGAAAGATAGGAGAGGCTCAGTGGGTTGGAAGGGAGAGGTCACTCAACCAGCCAATCCTCGAATAGCCCTTAACCAAAATGACTATTCTGTGCTAGGTTGGGAGGGCACAAAATTCACAAAGCACCTGCCTTGCCTGCCAGTGGCTCACAGTCTACATTCTCACTGTGTGCCTTTATATATAAGCCAACTCATTTATTGCCAGCTTTAACTTCGTCTTGATAACTCTCAACTCTTGATTATCTCCAACCTACACCTTCCAAGTTCCAGACCTGTGTATCCAACACTACCGGATATCTCTTGGATATTTCACAAATTCCTGAGACTTAACATTTAAATTGAACTCATCATTTTCTCTCTCCAACCCTCAACAACAGAAAACACAAGTGCCTGGGGTGCTTCCTGCAGCGGTTTGGTGGTCGTTGCTGGGCTGGCTGCGCGTGTCCAAGGGGCCTGTCTGATGCCTGAGGCCCCACCACCACCCACCTGGCTCAGGAGAGCCCAGGGCACTTCTTGGGGCAGCTTGGTGGTCTTCGCTGGGCTGGCTGTGTATGTTGGGGGGTGTGGCCAAGACCCTTGTCCCCCACCCTCAGGACATGTTGTGGGTGTCCAGAGGCATTGCTGAGATCCCTGGACCTCCCCCCTTTCTGGCTTGGTAGCTCAGGGGACTTCCAGTCCTTCTAGGTATTATAGGTGTTCTTTGGTGAAATGAGACCTTTGCTAGTTAATACCAAACTTTGTCTCTGGTTGCAGGTATTTGTTTTCTGTTTTACTTCTGTGTTGGATTTTTTGCTGTTCCCACCACTTAAACTATGTGCTGGAACTAATTTGTTGTCCTTTGCTTATTTCTAAAATGGGGAAACTTCTTATGGGGACCAGTAATTGAGCTGTGTGGTTGAGCTAAATTGCCGCTTTGCTACTGTTTCCCTAGGAAAGGCTTTTTGTGCAGCTCAGGATTTAATGGTTGGCTTTATCGGTACTTGTGGGTCTAGTGAGATGCAGTACACCTGGGTTGTATAGAAACTCTGATCTGGGCCTAAGCCTTTTCATCAAACTGCACCCCCATGCAATTCTATATTCCTGACTAGTCTACTCTGAGTGGTCCTGTGCTGACTGGGGGGCAGATCAGCTGTCCTTGCTGTGCCCCAGTGTTCCTCCAGTGGGCCCATCTCCCCCACCTCCCATGGTGCAAACACTTCCCATGGGATGGGCCATGCTTCAGTCCCTTGCAATGACTCACCGGCCTCTGAGAGGCTCCATTTTTACAGTTGTTGTGGCTCCTCACTGCTATGTGGGACCATGGGAACCCTATCAGTGGTCTTGCTAGCCTGGGGGCTACCAAGGCCCTCTTCTGCCCTGCTGCCTCCAAGCAACTTCATCTGAAGGGCATTGCTGAAGCTTTTGCCGGCTTCTGCTCCATGCTCCATGCTCTCAGCAGCTCCAGCCTGGAAGCTGCCAGGGCTCAAATCGTCAGAGCAGATTTTTCTTTCTCATCGTGGCTTCTCCCGCCTTCGTGCAGCCTCTCTGTAGGCCTCTCCTCTTCTTCGCCTGAGCTCTAGCGGCCCCAGCTTGGCTGTCATTGCTTTTTTGTAGTTGTAAATTGGTCGATTTGTGGGAGACAGTGATGCTAGGGACGGTCTATTCCGCCATCTTAACCAGAAGTCCCAGGAAGTTCTTGATGTCCCTCGCCCTCAAGTTAAATGTCCCTTTGCTGTACCTCCTTAGCACCTCTGTAATATTCCTCACCATGCTGTGCTGTAATTGTTGGTTTAGACGTCTAGCTCCTCTAGACCGTGAAGTTCTCATGCACAGCCACCGTGTCTAACACGTCCGCTTTTTCTCAGCATGTGGCCCTACACCTGGCACAAAACAGGGGCTCAGAAAACATTTGACGACTAAATGATGGAGTAGACGAAGTGTTACTGTACTACAGTAGCCTTTAGAGAGAGTACGTGTGGGCATCAGAGACACCAGAGCAGACACCGCGCCCACAGAGCCTAGAATCTCTCGCTCCCACGCACAACCGGCCAGGGCCTGGCCGTCATTCTCCCGCCGGGCGCCGGGGGCGCTGTGCGGCCGGGGCCCCCTCTCTGCCGCCGGAACCTTCTTGCCGGACGGAAGCAGGGAGCGGGAGCGCGGCGGGGGCGGGGCCCGACATATCTACCTCTACAGGGCGGGGAAAGGGGTGTTCTTGCGACCCCGCTGCCCCTCCCCTGGTCCCGGCGCCCTCCGAGGGCCCGGCTGGGGTGCTGCGGGGGCCCGGGAGGTACGGAACTGGGAGGCGGGGCTCGTCCAGCACCGGAATCGGCCTCTGCCTCTGGGCCGCTTTGGATGGCCAGTCTCTGCCTCTGATTCGCTCTGGGGGCCTCCTCATGAGGAAGTCTATAGTGGAGGTCCCTCCGATGGTCTCTCTTGGGGTATCCACTTAATTGCGGAGCTCACCATACGGGGAGGGGGTCTGTGTCAGGATTTTCCCCTGGAGAGACTTCTGTTTGGGAACCCCTTTGGAAGTGACCTCTGTATCTCTGCTCGCTGAGGGGAGCAGGGAGTGCCATTGTCCGGAGCTCTTGGGGAGCCTGTGTTTGGAAGTTTGCCTTTGAGAAGATCGCTGTCTGGGGCCTCTTCAGAGAAGGGGTTTCTGTGCCTGGGCCCCCTCTTTCGGGACTGTCAATCCAGGAGCAACAGAAATTATCTCCTTTCCGAAGACTTTTCCTTTGATTCCCTCACTCCCTTCTCTCTTGTCCAATGTTCTTCGTTTTAGCCATGGATTTGACTGGGGTTTAGAGGGAATTGATTGTTTTCCAAGTCATATAAGAAAGCAAATTATCCTCCTTAGTTGCTTGCTCTCCCCAAGGAGCAGGTGGCTTATAAGAAGACAGATGCACAAAAACTATTCCTGCTTATTTCTCCATAGAGTCATGGTTAAAGAGAGGAGGCTGGGTTGAGCTCCCTATGTTGATTGGTTCTCTGCACATCCTGTGCATAGAGAGGAACCTGGCCAGTACTTTCAACCAGTGACTCTCCTCTCCCTTTATGGCAGCATTTACTGAGCACCTGCTCTGTGCCAGATACTGGTCAGGTACTGGGAATAACAAAGAATAAAATACAGCTCACTGTCCAGTAGCGGACATAGACGCACCAGTTCAGTATACACTGATGAGAAAAGGGACAGTGCTGAATCCCTGAGGCTATACCTTCAGTTCAGAACGTGGGCTGTCAGTTATGGGAGGTCTGCCCTCTGTTTTGATCCTCTCTTCTGTCACCTCACCCAGTGTGCATCTGTTCCTCAAGGTTGAAGGCTAAGCATGGGGAAGAGCTGCAAAGTGGTTGTGTGTGGCCAGGCATCAGTGGGCAAAACTTCAATCCTGGAGCAGCTCCTATACGGGAACCACGTAGTGGGTGAGTGTTGTTGAGGGTGGGGGATGGTGGAAGAGGTTGAAAATAAGAGGTAGGATTTGATCAAAACACGCAAAGGCTAAAAGCTGCTTCTGGTGGTTTTTACATTCCAAAGAATAAAACTTACATTGTAACCCCCAATTCTACAGCATCGATCAAATCTGGAGGGAGGAAACCCAATATCCAAGATAGGGAGGGAAAGCTCCAAAGTCACACTTTTGCTTAGCATGGTATTAGTATGAGATTAACGTCTGTTCCCCCAAATAATTCCAGTCCTGACAGACTCTCAATTCTGTCGCCTCCTCTCCTCAGCCCCCACATTCCTTCATTTCTCTGTCCAGTCAGACTGTTAGGATGTCCTCATCACTCCCAACTCCTTCCCACTTCAAAAAAGTTTTCTTCATCACAGGTTCTGAGATGATCGAGACACAGGAGGACATCTACGTGGGCTCCATTGAGACAGACCGGGGGGTGCGGGAGCAGGTGCGTTTCTATGACACTCGGGGGCTCCGAGATGGGGCCGAGCTGCCCCGACACTGCTTCTCCTGCACTGATGGCTACGTCCTGGTCTATAGCACGGACAGCCGAGAGTCCTTTCAGCGTGTGGAGCTACTCAAGAAGGAGATTGACAAATCCAAAGACAAGAAGGAGGTACATGGCTGAAGTTCCTGGTGGGAATCCAAGTGATGAGAGAGTGTGGGCCCTGGGCTGGCTTTGGGAGGCCTGGTCTGGCTCCATTTTATACTCATCTTACAGGAGGTTGGAGTTGGAGGGGGAATGGAGGCCCTGGGATGGTGTCTTGCTGTTGAGGCAGCCCAACAAAAAAGGCTTCTCTTCAGTTTAAGGGTCCCTGACCTAACGCATGAAGCTCCCACTGGTCTTTCTTCCTGACGGTTCTGTGTTCTTAGCTGTGAAGGCTTGTCTGTTCTGCAAAATCCCCCTCTAAGCTGCAGGCATTCTGGGAGTGCGTCCTCACTCATTGTTTAGCCAGAGACTAACTGCTAGTAACGAGCTTGTGTGGGTGATACAGGGCTTGTGGTGGAACTCCTGGAGGGAAGGCCAGATGGAGGTCAGAATTTGAACAGAGGAAGAAAGAGAAAAAGCAATTATCTCCTTTCTCTAGTCAGTGGTTTCTAATGTACAAAGAGATGAGACATCAGCTATTGAGACTTTCCTATCATAGAGCTCCTAGGTGGTTGCCAGCCCCCACCCCCTTCCTGAGGTCCACGGTATATCCACAGGCCTCTACTCTGTCCCTTTTTCCCAGGTCACCATTGTGGTCCTCGGCAACAAGTGTGACCTACAGGAGCAGCGGCGTGTAGATTCAGACGTGGCTCAGCATTGGGCCAAGTCGGAGAAGGTGAAGCTGTGGGAGGTGTCAGTGGCTGACCGCCGCTCCCTCCTGGAGCCCTTCGTCTACCTTGCCAGCAAGATGACCCAGCCCCAGAGCAAGTCTGCTTTCCCCCTCAGCCGCAAGAACAAGGGCAGCGGCTCCTTGGATGGCTGAAGAGCTGCCCTTCCTTCCTCACCCTCCCAGCCCCACACTAGCATCTGGGGCTCTAGAAGATGGGTTGAGAGCAAAGAGGGGGCAGGGGGGCTGGGGTAAGCAAGCTCTCCTTCCCTGTGAGCACAGGGAGCCCCCACTAGGCCAGGCCCAGGCCCCTTTTACTCCCTCTCAACTCTGGGAAGTGCAAATAATCTTGGTTAGCGCCCCCTTCTCCCCTCAACCCTTCCCCCCCCCCCCAGCTTTCATATCTGCTCCACTGTCAGCCGGGGTAGTCACAGGTCAGAGTCCCTTCCATCTGCTCTGGACAGGAAGCAAAGCTACCATGCAGAAGTACCCAGTCTAGGGTCTGGTTCCCATTATAGGGGTCCCACCCTTCTTTGCCTCCTGCCAGCAAAACACACACACACACACAGCACCAGCCTGTCCAGGTGTTGTGTATTGTGTAGATGTGCACACACGTATGTGTGTGCATGCTGGTATTAGGGGTCTCCTTATCCCTCACCCTGACCTGTCTTTTCATAAGCTGGAAGAAGCTGGCCTCCTGGGAGTGTAATTTTCTGTTTTAATTCTTCTCCCCCAATTGTTTTGCTTCCTCTTCCTGCTCAGGGAGCAGATGGGTCTCATTGGTTGAGGTGGAATGGAACGATGACTGGGCTGTCATCAGCTGACTTTGTGACCCAGCAAGGCCTTTCCCCTCTCTGGGTGTCAGTTTCCTTATCTGTAAGGTGATGGGGGTTGTTTAGATGATCTCCTAGATCCTTTCCAGCTCTATGATAAGCCTGAGGCTTCAGGCCATGTGACTGTACCCTTTGCTTCTCCCTCTTCAAGGTGCTAAGCCTAGCAGCCCTGGAGGCTGGACCATGTCTCTCCCTTTAACCACCAGGGGGCAGGAGTGCACTGTCCACTCTCAGTTGCCAGAGTAGCAGCTCTGTCCTGCAGGGGCTGGTCTTCATCCCTTCCTATAGTGGTTTTCAGCTGATGGCTGGACTTCTATTTATAAGTTACCTGTATTTATATTCCTGCTGCCATGTTGAAGGCTGGACAAGGTGCTCCTCTAGCCCTTCTTACCTCAGATGCCTGAACCAAACAAGGCAAACCAGTAGCAGCTTCTCAGAAGCTTCTGTCAGGGCTCAGGAGGGTGGTTACACACTCAGACGTGCTGTAAGTGAGCTTATAACCCACAACTTCCTGTGCCCACTTGTGCTTATAACGTGCACACGTAGCATAGGTGAGACACTATAGCCAGGCAATCTCCGATACATGCCCCTTCTCCCCCAAACAGGAGGGGTGAGGAGGAGTAGGTGCCCAGGGCTGGGCAAGTAGAGTTAGGGTGTATTCAGGCTCGGGCTTAAAGTTCATTTATTGATGGATTGGACACAATAAAACCACAACCGCTATCAAAACGTTTCCCTCCCCTCCCCCCATGTCTTGTTTTCCCATGGAAATATCTTTTTTTAAAAAAAGATGCAGGTGGATACTGGCAAAGTCCCATATTATAGGGTGAGGGGGGAAGTGCTGGGGTGGGATGGATTTTGTGACATTGACTTTGGCAGCATGAAAATGGGTCTTGAGTATGTATCAGACTACCTCAACACAGCTTCACAGTGGGGAGGCTGGAGGAGGGAAAGCTGAATTTGGTGCTAGGAACCAGTTTGGGGTGAGGAGCTGTAGCGGAAAACTCTTCCTTTGGGAGCCCTGGGGGGATTTGGTGTTAGCAGAGTACATAGTCTGAGGGAGACCCAGTGGTCCCCCACCCCCAGCAAGAGCTGGGGTTCAGGAGGAATGAATGAAAGGCTAAGAAGGGAGAGCTTTTGTGGGATGGGTCACTGCCTCTACTAAAACTGAGCCCAGCAAGAACATCGCCCTCACCTGCCCCATCTTAGCTCAGTCCAATTGGGGCATATAATGCCCTAAAAGCTTCCAGCCCAGCTCCCCTACCCCTTTGGCCACACCCACCATTGTACTGTGTGATCAAGGGACTCTTGGGTCCCTCTTTTTCCACAGTCCTCTGCCACACCCCCATGGTCACCTTGCCCTGAGCCTTGAACCCACTCCAGTTTGGACCCCATCTCCAAAGAATCCAGTGAGGCCCCAAATCATGGGAACTGGGGCCATATATTTGTCCCCAGGCTAGGAGAGGCTGGCTTGTGGAGCTAAGATTAATCCTAGAGTCTGGCCATGTGGGTGTAGGACTTGAGTTTGGAAAATGAGAACACCGCATGGCTGGGGCTGGGATTCTGCTTAGACCTTTGGGATTTATCAGGCTCGGAGAGGCCGGGGAGCCTAGGACTAACCATGGACTAGCCTCCAGGAAAGAAGTGTGGGGGTGATTCTTGGATGGGGGTTGGGGGGTGGGGTGTACTGGTTTAATCCCCAGTCCAGATAGGTAATGAAGGGCAGTTGTCCTTAAAACTAGCCCCGCAATTCCTAGATTGAGCAAGAACCCCTAAGCTGTAAAAGGCAGTCCCTGTGGGATCTTGGGGACAGTAGGAGGTGGTGAGTGGCTGTTGGGAAATCAGCCCTGGCCTCCCCATGAGGGCTAATAGTGGGCAAAGATGATGGGTCCCGTGGCAGGGCGGACGGCTCCCCCTGGGGTGCGGAACAGAGCTGGGCCCAGGATGGGGGCTGGGAAGAGGGTTGTAGCTGCAGTAGGGGCAGGCTGGAGGGCCAGGGGCCCTGGCAGGGCACACATGGCAGCAGCTGTGGTGGGGAGCGGGCTGGGCAGGAAGCGGGCTGCCAGCGTCTTGGTGAGTTCCCTCTGCAAAGCCAGTTTAGACTATAAAGAAAAGAGAGAGGAATGATCACTGTCACTACCCCAGAAAATCCCACCCCCTTCCTGGGCCCCATCCTCGAGGTTTTTGCTGCAGGAAAAACGTGCCTTTTAGAGTTCCAAAACTATCTCCTCCTCCCTTCCCACCCCCATTCATTCCAAAGGGCTTTCTCCACCACCTGTCTTCCTGTCCAGAGGGAGGAGAATCTCAGGATGGGAGAAGGTGGAGGATATGTGGGGGTGGGGGTACAGATGGTCTCTAGGAGATGCACGCCCACCCCTCACTCTTGCCCCTAAGATTACTACCCCAGCCCACCTCCCCGGGAATTCCTCTGGGCAGATCCCAAGACAGCCAACAACCCAACCCCAGCTCTTTCCCTGCCCAGGCAGCCTCAGAGTAGGGTGGCCTCCTTCCTGACCCCCCCATCCTGCCAGCTGGCCCCCCTGGCCCACCCTCCCCTCCTGATCCAGGTCCCCACTCTTTTGCCTGGAGACAGATACCTTGAGGATACTCACAGCCAGCGCTGCATGCTTCTGCAGCTTGCTTTGCTGGCTGGAGGGCTTGGGGGGCTTCCCAGCCAGGCGGTCTTTGTGCCTCCTGCTGCTCATGTGCTAATGGACAGACAGACAGACTGGGATTAAGATGAGGAAGCCCAAGGACCCTGAAACTACTCTGTCATCCTTGACTATCTTGCCCTTCCTCCACCCACAACTCACATTCAGTGCACATTCGTTGGGTCCTCATCCTGGGGTGGGCCCTGGAGAGGGAGGTAAGACTTGGCCTTTGCCCTCAAGGAGCCCACAGTCCAGCTGCCTCATTCCTTTTCCTCCAGTGCTCATGTCCTGCCCTGCCTGCTCTGCCCACCTTCTCTCTTCAGGCTCCCCCTGTTCTCCTCGCCCCCGCCTAGGCTCCAACCCCGATCCTGGTCTCACTGTTCCCACCTGCTTGAGTTGTGTCTCTGAATTGACCTGGAGCTGACAGAGAGCACAGTGGAAAGGAGGGCTGAGCCCCTGCTGGCCACTCCGGGCCCCTGTCACTCTCTTGGCCTTGTGTCCAGCTCCTCCCTGGGGCACTGGACGGCCCCGGCCCCGGCCCCTTCGAGGAGCCCCTCGCTGGCCTTCCACCATCCACCGATGCTTGGCTCCTGGAGGGAGAGTACAAAGTCTATCAGGATCTACCATATGACCCAGCTATTCCACTGCTGTGTATATACCCAGACGAATGGAAATCGTCATGTCAAAGGGATACCTGTACTCCCATGTTTATTGCAGCTCTATTTACAATAGCCAAGAGTTAGAACCAGCCCAAATGTCCACCATTGGATGAGTGGATAAGGAAAATATGGTATATCTAAACAATGAAATACGACTCTGCTATTAAAAAAATGAAATACTACCATTTGCAGCAACATGGATGGACTTACACAAAATTATATAAAGTGAAATAAGCTAGGCGCAGAAAGAGAAATACCGCATGTTCTCACATATTTGTTGGTGCTAATAAAAACAAGTAAATAAATACACAAACAAATAAACGGTGAGCAGGGGGAGAGAACACCCAACAATCACAATTCTTTGAACTTGTTAAGACAAGTGAACAGATATGATGTTGATGGGGGGGAGGAGGGAAAGGAAGGGTGGAAAAGGAGGAATTGGCAAAGGGTCATGAAAATCAACTACATTGTGTATTGATAAATAAAATAAATGTAAAAAAATAAAATCTTGAAATTCGAGGGAAACAAAATAAATAAATACATACATAAATAAGTCTATCCGCACAAAAGACAGGCTCGAGGCTGCTCTGCATGCACACACATTGCCCTTCAGCCACATGAAACTTCTCCCAGCTTCTCTCACTCGTGCCACCCTCCCCAAAGGAAGACCTTGCAGTACAACTGTCGGCCTCCCTTTCACTCTGATCTCAATCCCTTTCCTTCTGGTTCTGATCTAAGGAGAGATGGAGCATGTGTCTCCTGTCTTCTCTGGAGTGATCCTTCAGAGATTCAGTGACCTTCTTGCTGCCTCAGACTTCTCTTCCCAGTTCTCCCTTCCCAGAGATTAGCGGGAGGACCTAGAAATGCCTGTGCGACAGTAGCTGAGCACAACGCCCGTCACCATCACCCTTGAGCAGAGCGCCCAGGAACTCAAGCCTGCCTGCATCTGGTGAGGCACAGCCTCCCTGCCCCTCTCCTCCCCTGGACTCCAGCTCCTGGGGGGCACTGACCTGTGTTGTGAGCCTGCAGCTGGGAGGCCGAGTTCACAGTCACCTTACATGTAGGGCAGTAGAGGCGCCCCTTCTCACTCTTGCCTTCCTCACTCACACTGCTTCCCACAGTAGCCGCTGCTGGCTCAGGCCCTGGCGCCTCTCTCCCAGGCTCTGGGGAACAGGGTGGACAGGAGGAAGAAGAGGAGGAGCAGGAGGCAGCGTCCAAGAGGTCTGAGTGGGCTGGCTCCCTGGATGCAAGGTCCACAGTCAATGGTAGCTGGAGTGGAAGGGCTGCAGGAGCTGCTGGGGAGACAGAAGGCATCAGGTGAGAGCGTGAGGCCTGAGGTGATTCTTAAGACCATGAAGAGAAGACTGACAATGGAGGTGGCATGGTAGAGTGGAGGGGTCCCTGGTATAGGATGACCAGCGTGGAATTCCAGGCCCCACTCTCCCACCAACTCAATGAGCAGACTTGGGCTCAGTTTCCCCATCTGAAATCATAGAGTTGGACAGTGGTCTCAGAAAGTCCTCATAGTCCTGATTTTCATTATTTGCTAACTGTTAAATAATCAGGAATCACCAAAAAGATGTACTGGATATTCAAAGAGCACTATTCATAACAGCATAAAACTGGAAACTATCCAAATGTCCATCAACAATGGAGTACTGCATAGTAATGAAAAAGGACAACTTAAAGCTGCAGGCAACAACCTGGGTGGATTACAGACATAATGTTGACGAAGATGTCGGAGAGATGAACAAAAGCCAGACACAAAAGCCTACATACTCTATGGTTTACCAAAACCAGGTAAAACTGGCTGACAGAAATAAGAATCAGAGAGCCTGGAAGGGGGGTGTAGTTGGTTGAATAGTGTCCCTCCAAAAATTCGTGTCCATCTGGAACCTCAGAATGTGGCCTTATTTGGAAATAGGGTC
Source organism: Cynocephalus volans (assembly GCF_027409185.1). Lineage (NCBI taxonomy): Eukaryota > Metazoa > Chordata > Mammalia > Dermoptera > Cynocephalidae > Cynocephalus > Cynocephalus volans. The sequence goes on along the minus strand of NC_084469.1, from coordinate 2,306,493 downwards.
TTTGCAGACGTTATTAGTTAAGCTGAGGCCACGCTGGATTGGAGTGGAACTAATGCAATGACTGGTGTCCTTCTAAGAAAATCACATGTAAGACACAGACACGCAAGAGAGACTGAGATGTGGAGATGGACACGGAGGTGGGAGTGCTGCACCTACAAGCCAAGGCATGCCCAGGGCTGGTGGCAGCCACCAGAAGCCAGAAGAGAGCAGGGAACAGTTTCTCCTTTTGAGCCCCCAAGAAGGAACCAACCCTGTCGACACCTTGATTTTGGGCGTCTGACCTCGAGAACTGTGGGGAAATAAATTTCTATTGTTTTCAGCCACCCAGTTTGTACCAATTGGTTATGGCAGCCCTAAGAAACTTATACAGCAAGGGAGTATTAATTTCTACCCCACGGCAGGCTTCTGGGGTGCTGGTAACGTGCTTCCTGATCTGGGTATGTTCAGGTTGGGAATACTCATTGAGCTGTAAGCTTGTGTGCCTTTGCCTGCATTCCTGGAATACTCCAGCACAAGCAAAAATAATCACAAGCAGAAATCTCTCATCAGAAGCCAGATTTGGAGTGAGGATAGGGGAGAAGACCTCAGGACTGACCTTTGCTCTGTTGCTCTCCGGGGGCTCCACTGGCCAGAGTTGGGGTTGGGGACACCACCCTGTCCTGGGCCAGGGTTTGCGGCCTCTGCTTGCTCTTGGCAGCTTCGACAGCCTTGAGTTTTCTGGCGTGTTTGTGGCCTTTGTAATGTGCTTCAGCCTGGTTCTGGGGAGGGGAGGCCAGGGGGTCACCACTATTCATTTACAGAGTCCACATGCACGTCTATGAGCTGGAGCAGAGCAGGAGGACAGGTCAAAGGAGGCAGGGCTTGGGCCACACAAGGGCAAATCCTTGTCATTGTCATCGTCACAGTATGTGTGTGGCCCTGAGGTTTACAGAATGTGTTCTCATGCATGAGCTCTGAGGGAAGCAGCCGCTGGCTTCAAATTCTGACTCAGCCACTTATTAGCTGTTCATCTTTGGGCAAGTCACATCAGCTCTCTGAGCCTCAGTTTCCTCAACCATGAACTTTGTGATGATAATACTGACTTCATAGGGTTGTCAGAATTAAATGGGAGCTTGAATTACAAGGGCCTAGTACATACAGGAAATGCTCAATGAATGCACCCCCAAATCATTCATCCCTTTCGTTCAACGGTTACCTAGCATTTACTGTTTTCCATGCACCGTGCCAGGGGTCTGTCACGAAGACAACATGGTCCCTCCCTCACAGAGTATTCTCTCTGTCCATCTCTTAAATGACACATATAACCTGAAAGCCTGGAGGGATCCCTGACATGTGCCTCATCACAGTCCTCCCTCCTTCAACCAAGGGTCCCTCTTGTTGCTCCCCAGCCCACCTCCCGCAAATGTAGGAAAGACCTGCCCACGTGTACCCTTTCCCCACAGAAGTTCTGCCAACATCTAGCCCAAACCCCAGATCGCCCACAAAGAAGGCAAACCTTCCCTGGGAGGTCAGAATGAGGCTCGTCCTCCACCTAGGGGTATAGTATATATCTAGGGATATAGGTTGTAGTAGAAAGTATGCAGGCTGTGGAGTCACCGAGGCCTGGGTTCAAATCCCAGCTTTGCTACTTACCAGCTGTGTGGCCTTAGGCAAGTCACTTAACCTTTCTGAGGCTCAGTTTCCTCATCTGAAAAGTGGGGATGATAATAGTGCCTCTGTCCATCTCACAGATGTATCTCGAGAACTAATTAAGACAATGGGCATGAACACATTCTGTAAACTCTCAGGTGCTTTGAGCACTCAGCTCCAGACCAGGAGCTGATGGAGTGGCACTGGGATCAAGAGTGGGCAAGGGCAGTCTTTTCTCTTGCAGAAAGATCCAGAACACAGGAGAAAGGCTTGTGGGAGGGAAATGGAATCCCACAGACTAGAGCCGGGCAACAGGGGGTTGAGGAAAGGGTCAGAAGAATCGGGAAAGAGGGGAGGGCAGGAGGGTTAAAGAACCAGACGTGTCTCTTCTGCAGCCAGGGATGGAAAATATGGACCACAGCCGCTCTGCCACCCACATTTCCCCCGGAAGGACCCCGGAAGCCCAGTCTCCAGCCCTCGCCCTGCCCAGCCCCCTCCCCAGACCTGCTACCACTCCTCCCTCTCACCGTTGAGTTGAACCTCAGGTGACAGATGTTACAGGAAATGAAGAGCTTCTTCTTCATAGGGGAGGGGACCCCAAACGTGTGGTTGATGACAGCTTTCTGGACCGGGTCCATCTGTGAAGGGGGTGGGAGGGCACAATAACCCTGGGTTCGGCTGGGGAAGAGGAGTGCAGTACAAAATGCCAAAAATGAAGACTAAGCAGGAGGGCAGTGTCTGCCTCTAGGAAGAACTTTCTCTTCCTATGGATGTTAGATGCAGAAAAAGAAACCTGTCCCCTGGCTGACTTTATCTGTTGCAGACAGGGCCATGGCCAGGGTGACCTGCATCATTCTGAGAAATAGAACCACGTCCTGGTGATAACCAGGCTTCTCTTGCTGACCCTCTGATCACTGCTTTTTGGGGTTTTTTTTTCCCCCTCATTCACAAGAATCAGAAATATTGGAACAGAAAGTTTAGCACAGGGAAAGCAGGGAAGGGACAAAGAATCCTCTTTGAGAGAAGAACATAATTGCAGAAACTTCCCTGAGAACAGAAAGAGGTTCTAACCCTCACAGCACCCAGGGCTGGTGGGGTGCTCAGGGGATAGAACCTCAGAGGAAAATGGTCTGCAGGAACCCCTGCAAGGAGGACAATGGCAGTCTCACCTGCCCTTTGGGGACCATGCGCTGAACAGTGAGTGAATGGCAGGGACTCAGGACCAAAGGATCCTCCCCAAATGTCTCAGACTCTTTAGGACTCCGCACAACCCCGGAGGGTGGGAGGGAAGGGATTCCTAAGGGTAACTGAGATGGAATTTGACACCATCTTGTCAGGATGGGGCGGGGCTCATCCATGATTTCATTTGATTCCTCAAAATTGAAAAACAGAGGGGCTCTTTACACCTCACGTAATGAAGTAAAATTCACAGTCAGTACACTTGTCATTTATACACATGTGCTCGTGGAAACGCATTCACCAGTATATAGACACATAGCACGTAAGCATACATGCAGTTACAAATTTCCAGACAAGCACAGAGACACAAACTGACAGGCACACAAATGGCCCATGACCACAGACAAACAACACCCAAACCACACAAAAACACATACTCAAGAGGTCAGACGCACACTAAACATACATAAAAGACACAGAGACACAAAAAACCCTCAGATACAAAGGCACACACATTAATTACCTACAATTACCAAGGCACAAAGAGTTGTTTACAAACACACACTGGACACCAACACACAAACTCACATCACAAACGACACACAAAGACCTACAGAGCCACAAACTACATAGAAAGGTACACCTGAATTACACACAGACATACACAGATCATCCGCAGAGGTCCCTACACCAAAACTCAAGTGAAACCCACAGTGTACAGGCCCAGCAGTTGTGATGGTGGAGGTGGGGAGGGGGGTGACACCATCTTGTTACCTAGACTAGGAGAGAGCTGGGCCCAGGGATCCTTATTTGGGGAGCCCCTAGTTGCTCTGGGGGATGTCGGAAGAGAATGAGCTCCTGGTCAGACCCAGCTGCTGAGAGCTGGCCCTTCTGAGCCCATCTCTCTGCCCACCCCCAAGCTTGGCTGCATGCTGCCACCCCCCAGCCCAGCCCGTACCGTGCTGAAGTTGGGGAAGAGACTGAGCGGGGTTGCGCCATTGAAGTGGAAGGCGAGCAAGTGCTTGAAGTCCAGCGGGGGCTGCAGAGGCCGGGCGGGCAGGGGCAGGGAGGCCAGCAGGTGGCTGGGGGTGCTGGAGGCCGGGCCTGCAGCAGGAGGAGGAAGGGCAGGGTCTGAAATGGGGAGCCACAGGGCTCGCTCCTACCTCAGCAGCCAGAAGAAGAGGCTGATGGGCTTCTTGGGTGTGCAGCCAAGGCAGAAACTCCTGTCCCTCTTCACAAAGTAGCACCAGCCAGACTTCCAGTTAAGATAGTGGAATAGTCGGTCCACAGTGTCACTCTCTCCCACAAATCAACCAATTTACAGCAATAAAAAAGCAACAACAGCCAAGCCAGGGCGACTAAAGCTCAGGGGAAGAGGAGAAGAGACCTACAGAGTGCATGAAGGCAGGAGAAGCCACAATGATGGAAAGAAAGAAACTCTCCAACCATTTCTAATCCTGGCCTCTTCCAGGCTGGAGCCGCTGAGCACATGGAGCAGGAGCTGGCAAAAGCTGCAGCTGTGTCCTTCGGATGAAGTTGCTTGGAGGTGGAGGGGAGAAGAGGGCCTTGGTGGCCTCCAGGCCAGCAATACCACTAATAGGGTTCCCCGTGGACCCATTTAGGAGGGAGGAGCCACAACAACTGAAAAAAGGAGCCACTCAGAGGCCAGTGAGTCATCGCAAGGGATCAGTGCATGGCCCATCCCATGGAGCATGGGCTGTGGGGGTGACGGGCCCACCAGCGGAACACTGGGGCACAGCAAGGATGGCTGACCTGCCCCCCAGTCAGCACAGGACCACTCAGAGGAGACTGGTCAGGAATATAGAACTGCAGGGGTGCAGTTTGCCAAAAAGATTCAGGCCCAGACCATAGTTTCTACACAACCCAGGCGCACCAGATCTCACTAGACCTGGAAGTACCTACAAAGTCAACCATTACAACCTGAGCTGCACCAAAAGCCTTCCCCAGGGAATCAGCAGCAAAGCAGCAGTTTAGCTCAACCACAGGGCTCAAGTACTGGTCCCCACAGGAAGTTCCCCCGTTTTAGAAGTAAGCAAAGGACAACAAATTAGTTCCAGTGCAGAATTTAAGTGGTGGGAACAGCAAATAATCCAACACAGAACTGGAAGAAAAAACAAAGTACCCACAACCAGAGACAAAGTTTGATATTAATTAGTAAAGGTCTCATTTCACCAAAGAACACCTATAACACCTAGAAGGACAGGGGGTCCTCTGGGCTACCAAGCCAGAAATGGGGGAGGGTCGGGGGCCTCAGCCATGCCCCCCGACATCTACAACCAGTCCCGAGGGTGGGGGCCAAGGGCCTTGGCCACGCCCCCTGATATGTGCATCCAGCCCAGCAATGACCACCGAGCCACAGCAAGAAGGGCCCTGGGCTCCCGAGCTGGGGTGGGGGCGAGGGCTTTTGCCACAGCCTCCTGAAATCTGCACTCAGCCTAGCAATGACCAAGCCACTGCTGGAAGCCCCCTGGTCTCCCCTGTGGGAATGAGGGGGGTGCCACAGGCCTCAATCCCATCCCTCCTCCTTCCTCCTTCTTCCATCCCATTTCCTCCCCCTTTTCTCTCTCCCCCTGCCTCCCAACTGCTCCACAATGATATCTTAGAATGTAAAAAAAATAATATTAATAAATAAAAATTTTAAAAAACAAAAGAGCACCAGCCAAGCCCAGGGCAATTCTAGCCCCATTTGTATGCCCCCCCTCCCCACAATTGGGGAAGCAGAGGCAGGGAGTCCACAGCTGCAGGCCTCAGTCCAGAAGGATGACTTCCCTGCCCCTAAAAAGGCAGCATAATGGCCCAAATGAACTCCCAAGGGGAGTCCAGCCAAGCGAGAGGACAGGAGTCAGGGTGGGCCCATGAGACACACCACCATGGACACAACGTGATGCGCTGGGTTTCCACTTTATTGCAAGTTAAACCCACATTTGGGGGCTTGGGAAAATGGCAGCCCCTGCCCTCTCACTTTCTACCACCTCCCTCCTTCCAGATCCCACACACCATTCACAGCAAGGGCCAACAGGAGGGAATGGGAAAACAGTCAGAATCTAAAGGGATGCATTCCCCAGCTCTGGTGAGGCCCTGATAGCTTCCCCAGCAGGCAGCAAACCCTCCTGGTCAAAGCATCTCTAGGTCAGGCCCTGAGGCTGCTCCTCAGAGGCAGCAGGTACAGCACTGGGGTTTTGCAGTCTTTGGGCTTAAAGGTCTGAAGCAAGGGCAGAGGAGGGCTAGGAACTTGTAGAGCAACCAGGGTTGAGGAAGAAAAAACTGAAAATAAGTCCAGTCGATTTGGGACTTTTTTGGACCCTGTCATTACAAAACCGAAAGAAGTCCTGGATTTTTGTGTGTTAACCCTATGAAAGATAAGATAGATTTATTTCACATTCATAGAATTATAAATCTATATACATGCACATATATAAAAAAGCCCGAGACAGCCTATAGGTAGGGAGGGGAGAGAGGGCACCACTCCCTGCCTTGAACCATGGCTTGTGCACAGAGAGGGCGCTGTGCTGTGTGTCAAAAACAAGTCCAGTCATGTGCTCTGCAGCCATATCTAAAGAGAAGCGATGCTGCCAGGCGTGGAGCTAAGACACAGTCAATTCTCCTTTCCCTCAGCCCTTCCAGTCCCAAAACCCAGACCTCCTCATTCCAACCAAGAGCCGCAAATTTTCTAGGGCCAAAACTTGGGCCGGGTCCAGAAGGGAGAAGGGTGAGCGACTCCGCGCCAAACTCGGAAAAGGACAGGAGTGATTTAGGGTGCCCCAGACCCCAGCCCACTTGCCCAGGCCCTTCTTGATCCAGACTCTTCGTCCACAGCCCACAGGGTGGGTTAGTGCGTAGGATGGAGCAGAGGAACCAGGGAGGTCAGTTAGTAGCTCAGCTTGGGTACATCACGGGCAAGTCTGGCTTGGCCCTTAGAGTGCCCAGGGCCCCAGGCTGGCCGGGCCAAGAGAAGGAAGCCACCTTCAAGTGAGCTGCGACCCCAGGAGCCCCTCCCCCCACCCACTCTCTAAGAACGCCACGGCCAGCGCAAAGTCGAACTCGTGCAGCGGGGGCCCGTCCACGGCGATCTTCACCACGTGGCCACCCCGGCCTTCGCCTGCCCCGCTCTGCCCCCACCACCGCAGCTCCCGGCTGCGGCCGACCTTGTCCAGGAGGCCGGCGCCCGCCGGCAGCACCAAGGCCAGGGCGGCGAGGGCGGCAAAGTCGGGGAAGAGCTCGTGCAGCTCGGAGTGCGCGCACGCCAGTTTGGCGCCCAGGGCTCGCGGGCCCAGCCGACCGAGGCTGAGCACCACGCGCTTGAAGGGCGCGAAGTCGCGCAGCGCCCACTGGCGCACCAGGGCGGGCGCGAAGCCGCGCAGCAGCACCCGCAGCGCCCCCTCGCCATGCGCGCCCAGCTCCTCCGGTGCCTGCGGGTAGCGGCGGGGGTCGAAGATGGCCGAGAAGGTAGCCACGAAGTCCAGCGAGGGCCCGGGGTAGGAGTCTCGCAGCCCTCTCCTTATGGAGTCCAGGAAAGCCCCACGGAGCCGCTCCAGGGTCCGGACCGCAGCCTCGGAGCACCCGATGAGCTCCACGCCGCGGTAGGTGCAGCGCCCGCCGCCCCCTTCCGGGCCCAAGGATGTCAGTTCCTGCAGGAAGCCTTGGAGGCGGGCCCCACCCGAGCCGCGCTGAGCTTGGAGGGAAGCTGCAGCCGCCATCACCAGGGGCTGCAGCAAGGCCAAGTCCGGCTCTTCTGGCTGCAGGACAAGGGCCAGCTTCTGCACGGAGGGCAGAGCGTCCAGTAGCAGGTGGGTGAAGGCCACGAAGGTGAACTGACGCAGGGCCAGAGCCAGGGCCCCAGCCGTAGGCGAAGCTGGGACTGCGGCCTCCAGAGTGGACACCAGGCAAGGCCAGGCCTCGGCCACTGCTTCCACCACAGGCAGCAGCGAAGCCCAGGGCACTGACCGTGGCCCTGCTAAGTCACTAGCTGCAAGGTCTAGTGCTGCCCGAAGTTCAGGGAACTTGTGGGAACTGGGGCCACTGTGGAGGCGGAAAACAGCATCCAGAACGCTCTCATATTCACCCAGGTAGGCAGGGGGCTCAGGATCTGTCCGGCCAGGGAGGCAGTGCAGCTCCGTTAGCAGTGGCCAAGTGGCCCGGAGTTGCAGGCCCACAATCCCCAGCCGGTCACTGGGGAGACTTGAGCTGAGCCAGGCCAGCTTCGGTGCAGATATGCCAAAGGCCTGCAGGATATCCAGGAATTGGCTGGCGGTGGCCTCACCCTCCTGTAGCTCCACATTGCCCAGGAAGGTGGTAGCAGGCTGGCCATTGCAGGGGGACACCGAAGTGGCAAACAGGGCCAGACTGTGGGACTCGGACCAGTCCCTGGTCTCGTCTAACACCAGCCCCACATATGGGGATGCCTTCAGGTGCTGGCAGGCCTCTGTGTGCAAGACACTGGCAATGGCCACCTGGGACAGCCAGGGAGAAAAAGGGAGGGAGGACAGAGTTAGGCTTGTCCTGAGAGGGGGAGGCAGGCAGTGTGGGGTGGTGGAAAGAGCACAGGCCTTGGGGTCAGATAGACTAAAGAACGAATCCCGGCTTTGCCACTTACTGGCTGTGCTCCCTTGGACAAGTCACTTCACCTCTCTGGGTCTCAGTTTTCTCAGCTTTAATACCTACTCTCAGCTAATACCTGCCCCCAATCTTCTGAAGTGTTGTGAACTATAAACGTCAATTTTTGTTTTTCTGCTTAAAAATGTAACTTATGATCCATAAAGAGCTCCAGGGAGGCTACTTTTTTCATTGCATTCTGCAGCACTGCCCCCAGTCTGCCTTACTGCTTGCAGTCTCTCTTCACTATCCAGCTCAGGAATTAACACAGTCACTCCCGACTCAGAACCAGTGACACAGGGTCCCAGCTGTGTTTGTCTGTCATCTCACTGTAGGATGAGATTCAACTTCCCCACCCGCCACCCAGTCCCCAGGACTCACACAGCTACTACCTAGAATAAAACTGCAACTTGAATGTCTCCAGTGGCCACGAGGGTGATATTGAGCTTGATGTGAGCCAGAGATAAACCAAAGGGCATGGAGAAGACTGGCAAACCCATGTCATTCTACAGCTCCACCCCTTTTGGGCTTGGGGACCTCACTTTTCAACAGAAGTCATGATTCCAGACTTTTATACGTTAATCTTCTGATTATTTTTAAGTTGGAGACTAATTTGAATTTCTCAAAAACATGGTGAAAATCAATAAAACACATCTGTGGGCCAGCCAAGCCCTGCACCACTACTTTGCAACCTCTGGCCTAGGTAGAGAAATGAGTGGCCCAGTGTCCCCTGAGGACAGGGCCTGGTCTGGCCTCTTCATTGCTGTACCCTGTGCAGCTGGCCCACTGCCAGGCACACAGTAGGCTCTCGGTGAAAGTTCTGAAAGGTGAAGGCATGAATGAAGTACCCTGGCTGCTGCCCAGGAGCCTGACATGCTGGGGCTGTTGCCAGACAGCTCAGTGTCCTCCCTCCCCAAACCCTCCTCCGTACCTCTGGCTGCCACCAACCTGCATGTCCCTCACCCTCCTAGGGCTGTAGTAATCGCCATGTTCCGTGCCCAGCAGCGCCTGGCACAGTTTGAACCTCTGCAGCTCAAGCAGGGCAGAGCAGCGGTCGTCGGGCACGTCTTCCTTGGCCATGCAGTACACAGTGGTCAGCACAGCCACTTTGGCTGGGTCCACCTCCACCGTGACGCCCCTGGAGGTAGGGGTGATCGCCAGGCCTGGGTAGGCCTCTCCTCCCTGAGTTTGGCTCTCAGAAGTGGGCTGGCCCTGGTTGATGGCCAGAGCCTGGCGGTGTGCTCCCGAGGTCACGTGGCGCAGCAGGGCGTGGCGCTGGAAGTTGTCGGTGCCCACGGTGAAGGCGTTCTCGGCTTTGCCGTGTTTGTTCCGCACAAGCGCCTGGCGGCACTCGAGGCAAAACATCAGCTTCCGCTTGTAGTCGAAGTCCAGCCAGGTAAACTCCTCTTTCCAGTGCTCGTTGAAGTAACGCTTGCACTTCTTGTTGGAGTTGGAGGCCTCTCCAGCTGGCTTCTTCCCCGGGGGCACCATTCCTGCTCTCGGGGCAGGGGACCCCGAACCTCCACCCAAATGCCCTTGCCCCTGCCTCCCTCCCACACAGAGGCATCTCCCTTGACAAGGGGAGTTGGAGGGGAGGCAAAAGGGGGGCAGCCCACCAGGCTAACAGGGACCATCCATCTAACTCAGCCTGGAAAGTTTATTCCCGCTCTGCTGGTGGGAGGCTGGAGATGAAAGAGACAAGGGAGAGGTGTTAGGGGCCATCATGGTGGCAGCGGTTTGGGGTAAGGTAGTAGGGTTCGTGCTGCCCACAGAGTCCTCTTCAATTGAGGGGTGGGCTGGACTCAAGGGGATGGGGGCTATTAGGAGTGGGTGGAGTCATGCAAAGGGCCATAGAGTGTTATCCCAAGGGGGAGATATGGGGACCCTAGCCCCCTCCGAGGGTCACCTTTCACCCAGCAGAAGGCATTGATTAGCTCTGACTGCTGAAGCAACTCAGCACTCAGAGCTGGAAAGACTGGCAGCATCTATGAAACCACATTTTATAAGTGGGGAAACTGAGTCCCAGAGACAGATAGTGGTTCTCAGGGCTTCTCAGTAATTCGTGGCTGAGCCAGGACTAAAACTCAGACCTCTGGACTACTGCCTCAAAGGATGACGGGTCCCTCCAGACCTGTCGTCTATTTCGTCAGCAGGAAAACGGCCCAAAGCTGAGCTTTCCAAGGCACAGGACTGAGGAAGGGGATTTGTTTTCTCTAGAGTTCCCTTCCCTACACACGCACACAGGCACATACTCACACGCACACAGGCACATACGCACGCTGGTAGTGTTGTTCTGGGAAGGGTATCCCAGAACTGGCGGCTGCTCTTGGGGCTGTGCCCCAGACTGAAAGCAGTTAGCTGGTTACCTTTACCTCCCCCACTGACCACTAAGCCAGACATGAGGCCAGGATGAGCAATGCAGGACCAGAAGGCCATGTCCAGCCACTGGCCAAAACCTGCCAGCTCTACCTCCCACTTATCTTTCAAACCTGTCCCCTCCTGCCCAAGCCTGATAGTAACAACAGCAGTAATTGCCATGTATGGAGTGAGAACTGAGTCAGGCCCTGATTCCCTGAGGAGACCACAGTTACCTCCTGTGGGTGGTATTACCTTCATTTTGGCAAGGAGGGAACCGAGGTTCAGTGACATTAAGTGACTTGCCCAAGGTTCTGCAAGCAGTAAGGGTCTGAGGCAGAGTTAGAACACATATCCTCCCAACCCAAAAGGCCATGCCAATACCCTGGGCTGCACCGCCTCTCTGCCCCCAGGTGCCCAGCCTGGGCCCAGGCCAGGCCCTCACCATGTCTCCCAGATTACTGCAGCTGCCTCTGTCTCTGCACACTCATTTCCCTAAACTTCGTCCCTCACTCAACAGCCAGAGAGAGCAAGCTCACAAATACAACTCTGTCCCTCCCTTGTCCCTTGCAATGGCACCCCATTGCCCAAGTCTACGCACCTCCGCATGAGCCAACAAGACTCTCCTCAGCCTCTGAATACCTCCAGAGCCTCCACCACTGCTGGCTGTGGGTCAACTCCAGTCGCTCGCCATTCCCCGCATGCGCCAGGCTGTCACTTCTATCCCTGCCTTCACCCTCTGTGCCTGGAATTCCCTATCTCTGCTTTTTTCCTGGGTAATTCCCATTCATTCCTTGAGAATAGCTCAGGTGTCCCCTCTGCCATGCTGACTCCCCCCCACCCCCCAGTGTGTGCTGGGACCTGTCCTCTAGTCTCCCACAATTCCCTGTGCTTGAGTCTTCGTAATAGGAGAGGATGAATGCAGGGATGTCCATGCATCTCTGCACTTGGTTCCTGGAAGGCCAAGATCACGTGTATCCGCTTTTGTATCTCTAAGTTCTTGTGTGAGGCTGGACACGCAGATGCATCTCAGTAAAAACTGGTTGTTTGAAAGAATGAAAGGACTTATTTTGTCTACATGAAAGAACTTCCTGTTTCTGAGACTGTCGATTAGATGATTCTAAGCTCTGTCTTGTCCGCTCGATATGTGTATCGGTGCCCTGCGTGGAACTGGCACATACTGTGTAGGTATGACATGGGCCGATGAGCAGGGTTCCAGGAACAGCCCATTCTGTGCAGAGAAAGGCGTTCCCAATTCCCAGATGCAGGTGGGACTTGTTGGTCCCTTCCCCTGGACTGTGAGTGGCACTTGCTGCTGCTCCTCTGGCCCTCCATGATACACTCTTTTCTCTTTGCTTCCAACACCACACATCCTCTGGCTTTCCTTCCCCCTGTCAGCCACTTTTCGACCTCTGGAGGTCATCTCCTCCTCTTCCCAACCTCAAACTGTCCACACACTCCAGAACCACCTCTGCGGACCACCGGGAAATATACAACTCCACCCTGGGCACCATGCCACTCCATCCCGCCGCCTTCCTGGCTCGTCTAGCTGGAACTCGTTACCGGTGCCCCTCTCCCAGTCGTCCCCATCTCAGGAAATGGCCCACCCTCCTTCCCAGGTGCTCTGACCAGACACCTGCCCTTCCAACTCTACTCTCTCCCACATCCAGTACCTGGTCCTTGCACAGGTCCCACTGATTCCACCTCCAAAACCTACTCTAACTCGTCCTTTCTCTCCACACTGCTGCCTGTGGCCTTGTCCAGACGACCTTTATCTTTTGCCTGGACGAATGCAGTCACTTCTTTATGGCACTCCAGGTTTCCACTCCTACCCCTCTCTGACCCAGAGCGGGGCGTTTAAAAGCACACTGCCTGACGCCTCTCCACAACTGCCATTGCTCTGAGGCCAATGCAGAAGCCCTTCTGAGGGCTGCCACGCCTGGGATTGCCAGCCTCTGCAGCGGGCACTCACACCTTCTCCCCTTCCAGCTGCACCTGCCTTCTCTTGGTTTCTCCTGAGCACCAGGTTCCCATCCCCAGGGCCTTCGCACATGCTGTCCCTTTTTCCAGAGTGTTCCCACCCTCCCTCCCAGCACTTTACCTGCCCCATTCCATTTCCCCTCTGGCTTTAGCTTTACGTTCCCCTCTTCAGAGGAGGCTTCTGATTGTCCTTTCCCAGGAAGTCCCCTTCTTTTCTGTCACTGCCCCTCCATTGCACTCCCCACAGTTACAAATCCCCGCTTATTTCTGCGTAGTCCTCTTGCTTCATTCTCTCTCTGTGTCTCATGCAAGTTCCCTGAGGGTGGGAAGTGTAACTAACTTACCCCAGAGAAGGGAACACTGCCTGGCACAAACTTTGGGGAGTGACTGAATAAAGAGGAGCAAACTGTCAGGCAGAGAGAGCAATGGAGTGGGTCCTTGGCTTAAAATGTTAAATAACTGCCTGTGACACCCTTTCTTCCCAAGATTCTGTGATCCTATGATCTTGTCCAGCCCACCACCCAAAGCATCTTAGAATGGGCGAAGAGGTGCGAGGTCAAGGTGGTACCCTTCTGGAAGTCTGTCTGATCCTTTCCATGTACCTAGAAGCTGGCTACCCTGCCCTATGCCGCCAAGGGTAAAATGAGCATGACCTGGGATGTTTTTCATGATAGAATGAAAGAAGAGGCAGACAGAAAAGTGGAGATTCTAAAACTGCACTGTCCAACATGGCAAGCGCTAGCCACATGTGACAGTTCAAATTCATTAGAGTTAAATAAAAATTCTAAAATTCAGCTCACCCTAGCCACATTTCAAGTGCTCAATAGCCACACGTGGCTAGCAGCTATTTTATCGGACAGTGCAGATAGAGAACGTCCCAGAACGTTCCAGGAGACAGAGCTGCTCTATCAAAATCCATTGACATTCCCTGCACCTCAACCCTCCAGCCAGGCTGGGTGGGGTGGGTGTGGATAAAACCTGACTCTGTGGGTCCATTTGTGACCCAGGATGGCGAGGAGGGTGTACTTGTCACAGACACGGGTCCCTCACATCTCTCCACACCCTGTCCGGCTAAGATGGGACTTGTGTGTCGCTTTGCTCCCCTCCTATGGCCGTCCCCGCATGTAAGCTTCAAAGGCAGTGCTGGTGGGGCCCATGGATCCGAGTCCTCAGCCTCTTCCCCAGGCGCCTGTGGGCCCCTTCCTCTGGGACCCCACTCGGAGGAGTCCACGTTCCGCGCAGACTAGGGGCCGTGCCCCCCTCCGCCGGCGGCCCCGGGTGAGATGGGGCTCCCCTGCCCGCCCCCGTCGCCCGTCCTCCTGGAGGCTGGGAGCGGGACGGCTGGGGCTCGTCGTCCGGCGGGCGCGTGCTGAGGGGGCCCTCGGCGGGTCCCTCGGGTCCCTCTTCCCGCCCGCGCGCCCCGCACACACTCACGGAGACGCGGGAGCCACCATCTTGGGCGGTGGACGCTCTGGCCGCGGTGTCCTCGGGCTCCACTGAGCGACAGCAGCCACTAGCGGTAACGGGGACGAAGAGGCGCCAGCAGCCGGCGCGGCGGGGGTCGCGGGCAGGGCGCGCGGCAGCGGGAGCGGCTGAGCTTCGGCCGCAGCAGGCGGGAGCGCGGGAGCCCGTGCAGCCACCGCGCTTGCCGTGGGGACACACAGGCCGAGAGCGCCGTGCGGCTCGGGCCAGCCAGGTGCTCCGCGAGCGGGGACCACGGGCTCGGGATCACCGCGGAGCACAGCAGCACGAGTGCGATGTGACAAGGGCAAGGGCGTTCCAGGCGGTGCGGACGGCAGGGCCAAGGTCCGTCGTCCAGCCACCGGACGTTGCACGTGACCGCAGACTCGAGCAGGTCCCGGTAGAGCGCCCTATAACCCCCAGGTCAGGGGGCTCAGATCGCGGTAGAGCTGAGGTATGGGGGTGCGGCAGGGGCAGTGCCTGATGCTGGAATGCTGGGAATTGGACCTTCCCACCCCATGGGGAGCCTCCGGAGGGGTGGGAGGTGGGGAGCTCCGTGTGTTAGTTTAATGAGTTCTTTGTAATGGGGGTGACACAAGTGGGGGAACGAGGGAGGAAGGCTGGAGTGACCTCTTCCTACAACTCTTAGATGCACAGGCCACCCTCACCCCTATCTGGGCTCCCCAGAAAGGTGAAGGGGGGTTCCCTGTGGGAGGAGTGTGGGGTCATTGCACTCCAGCCCTCCCAGACCTGGAGGCCTGGAGTCCCCAGGCCTAAGATGAAGCTCCAGTTACAGTTAACTCTGAGGTCTTGGACTGGACACTTAGCCAGGAGCCTCAGTTTCCCCACCTGTGAAGTGGGAGTTTCCACTGGTAGGAGGAAAGGGCAGAACAGGAATGGGTCTGAGGACCAAAGGAGGTGCTGGGTGTGGAGGCCATTTGAAGAGGGGCTGGGTCTGCGGCTGTGGAGCAAGGAGGTGCCACAGCACTCGGTGACCCAATCTCCCCTTCCAGTCCGCACAGAGTCTACTGGAAATGCCTTCCAGCCCCCTCCGTTGAGTACACTACTCTCCCGCAAGGCATAGGGCATGTGTTGATTTCAGGCCCAGATCCCTCCTGTGGCTGCGGGGAATTGCCCCCTAGCACCCTTCACATAACGCTGCTCCGTGCCACCCACCTCTGCCTCTGACATTCACCTTGAATTATGGCCCCCAGGGCTGCTGGGATGGTGTGTGGGTCATGGCAAATGCCATACATATACGTGTGGCCACCTGGCTCCTGGCTCCATTCAAATGGAGGGAGACACTGCAGCCCCCGCACCTGCCCAGGAAGGCACCACACAGCCCAATGCCTGAAAGGGTCAGGTGGGGGGTGGGTCTTCTTTGATGGCATTTTGCAGCAGAACAGCCACCCTGGCTAGGTGTCTTGGAGCAGTCTCTCCCCAATCCTGGTCAGGGTTCCACAGCCGGGATGCACAGCTCACTGGACCACTGCCTCAAGAGGGTGGGATGTTGGCTCTACTCAAACATATGAGCAAACCAGAGTGACTGAGTGGAGGAGAGGAGGTTGCCCCTAGGGGTCCGACTGAGGCCAGGGCAGGGGCCCAGAGTAGGTGTCTTATGAAATAACGTCACGCTGGCTGCCACCCAAAGGAGAGGATCTGAGAAACCACATCCTGCTATTTTGCCATAACGAGAAAGCACACACACACACACACACACACACGCACACACACACACACACACACACTGACCATAGGCACCCACACAGATAGCGACAGGCATAGGCACCAAGGCATATATGTACATACATCTCCCCAGAGTTAGACCATCTATTCTATCTACACACACTGACGTGCACACATGGAGGTGGTACCCATGCCGAGACAGACAGATACCCACTCTGGCCAAGAGGCAAAGGCAGGCATGGTGGCCACGCACAAGCACGCACGTATACACAGATGGGCACGATTGATAAAGATGTACTTGTGTATACACACACATACCCAGAAGGACAGACACACATAGACAGGCAGACCCCTACAGATGCGTATACAGACAATATAAAGCACGAGGCATGCAGCGGCACACACCTTCACCAAGACAGATCCATATTGTACAGATATAGTTGCTCAGAGATAGGGGCGTGCACACAGTCCCCTTACAAAATTAAGTGCATATGACTTACAAAGCATATGGCCAAACACAGAGTCTCTCTCCCCTACTCCCTCTCCCCACCCCCAACCCCAAGTCATAGGGGAGACGGTAGGGACCTCCCAGGGGCACATGCACACACACGCACCCACAAACACACACACCCCTCAAATAATAAGTTGCCATTTTTATCAGCTTTCATTTGCTCGCTCCCCATCACAGCCAGGGTGTGCCTCCAACCCACTTCTGGGTCATCCTGCATGCGGGATGGGTTGATGTTCCTGACCACCCCAAGTTGGAGGAAGATCCCAAAGCCTAGTCACAAGAGAGACTGTCCTTAGCCCCACGGCGTCCAGGCCCTTGCCCCCATGGAAGGGGTTCCCAAAAGCATCCCTTGAAGCATGATGGCTGTCTCCCTCAAAAAGGGCCAGGCAACCTGCTGTGTGGAGAGGTGAACAGGGAGAGCAGGGACAAAGTGGGGGGCATTTGCGTTGACCCCAGTGCAGTGGCTGGATCTCAGGTTGGACCCCATCCTGATTTCTGTCTGTCTCCCACTTTCTGCTTCTCTCTCCGTCAGCCTCCTCGGACCTCTCCCCCTCCCCTGGTCCCTTAGAAGCGGTTGAAGGTATGATCTGATACAAGGAACCTTTGACACAGGCTCCCAGGCACCCATTTGCCCAGATGTGCAGCACACCTAACTCCAGCAGTGGGGACCTCCAGCTCCCCAACCTTCCCCGCCCCCCTCCCTTCACCTTTGTTCTCAGCCAGAGCAGGAGTTTCCCTGCCCAGCCCTGCACCTGGGAAAAGGTTCAAGAGTCAACTGGCTACCAGCGTCTCTGACAGCCAACTTTTGGGGGCCAACAATAGCAAGAAAAGGATAGGGCTGGAGAGAGGACCCCCCTTGTCTCTAAGCCCGCTCCCCTCTCCCCAGCTCAGGCGTCCTCAGCACTCACCCAAGAGCATTCTCTGCCTTTGGAGACACCGTGGAGTGGAGCAGAGTGCAGAGCCAGGAGCAAATGAAACCCAGCCGGAGTGACAGAGGGAGGGGGTTGTGAGGGACAGGAGGGGAGGGTGCGAGGGAGGGACTCGTGGTCCTGCCTGGAAAGCAGCATCACTCCTGGGCCCCGTCTCCTCTTGCCAGGAGCTGCCTGTCCCCTGGTTCCCCCACCCCAACCACAGGCACATCCTTCCCCAAGGGTAGAAGTGTGGAGCAGATGTGGAGACTAGGGACAGGGGAGGGTGTCAGCGAGCGTCCCCTTCCCCCTCCCAGAACGTCCCTGCCTAGTGCCTCTTTTGCTGAAGCAAAGGGTTGACTTTGCCCTCAGGGACCTCCAGGGAAGGAGGTGCTGCTGTTCCCTTCTCTGCCTGCTGGAAGGTTCTTGTCACTCTCCTGCCTCAGGGCTGTGTGCTGCAGGAACCCCCATTCTCCTGGCCAGCCTCGTTCTCCCCTCACCATCCCCTTATATTTACCTGCTTTTGCTGAAGGGGAAACTGAGCTTCAGAGAGGTGTTGCCAACTCATCACAGAGTGTTGGCTGTGGGGCGGGGGAAGGGAGCCCAGGTGTCTTGCCAGTCTTAGTCCAGTACCTGGATATTTGGACCTGCTACCTGGGCAACGCCAGGAAGGGGGGACGTCTGTCCGGTCAGCTAGGACTTCTGACCCCCCGCCCCTGCCCACACTGCCCCTGCCCCTAGCGCCTTTCTCTCCTGCATTCGCTCCTTCTTCCCCCTCCTCTTCCTGAAAGCTAGCTCTCTACTCACCTGAGCACCTGGTGGAAGGAGCAGGGTGGGGGGAGGAGACAGCCAAGCCACAGCTGGATCCAGTCCCGCATTCCGAGCCTGGTCCCAGTGCTCGCCCCCCACCCCCTCCACATCCTGTCTCCACCAGACAATAACCTGTAATCTCTGGAGCAGCCAGTACCTGAACCTCAAAGAAGGTCTGGGGAGGGGTTGGCAGCAGCAGCTTCTGAAAACAGGTTTGTTAGGAAGGGGCTCTGGGGGAAGTTCTTGTGTGGGGAGAGGAAGGAAACTCAAGCCCAGAGCTAATTAAGCCACCCAGAGACACAGACAGAATCTTTGTCTTCTTTGAGGGCGGGGATCTGAGCTAAGCCCCCTAATTCTCTACCCAGACAGCATTGCCTTTCCTGGTGGTCCCCGTGGGGCGGGGGGGTGGGGGGGTGGTGGTGCTGATGGTCAGGGTCACAGCGGGGGAAGAGAGGGGGATGTGGTGGACACCCAGGGAGAGCCTGGGGCACTTCTATCACCTGCCACCAAAGGAGAAGGAGTGCAGTGGTTAGACTGCAAGAACTTCTCAGTGGCCTTGGGGGAGCAGTTTCTTTAAACATGTACCCAGAGGCCTCAGGATGGGGGGGTCCCTGAGGAGGAACCAGCAGCCCAGGGAGATACTGAAGGATGGGGACACGCTAGAGGGCTTCCAGAGCCTCCTCATGGGACTGAAATTAATCCATCTGCAGGGAGTGGGGAGCGAGGAGCTCATCAAACCAGTGACTCAGGCGTGACCTGAGCTCCAGGTCTTTTATCTCCAGGGCCCAGAATGCAGCCAGAGGCTTCTACTGCCAAAGACTTGGAGAGGAGATGGAGGGACTGATCCCAACAGGAGCGAGAGGAGGTCTGAGGGTGGAGTGGAGGGGAGCCTCAACCTGCCACGCTGACCACTACCCCCTCCCACGGGAGGGACGGGGACAGCTGGTGCAGCTGCAGCCATCTGCCCTGAAATCCACTGTAGTCTGACTCCATCTCTGCTCTCCTCTCTATCTTGCACTCCCCACCCAAGGCTCCTCTGGACATTTCAGTAAGCCAGGGCTTAAGTCCTTTGTGAAATCCCCTCCTCTCCCCTCCAGTGTCATGTTGCAATGGATGATGGGGACAGGGAATGAACCCACTCTGAATTGGATGGGTGGGTCAGTCCTGCCAAGAGACAGAGGAGGGACTGATTGGCTTTCAGAAGTTGCCCTCCCCCTCACTAGCCAGCCCAGATGCCAAATGGCTGGCATCTCCCCATTTTTCAGTTGAGGACACCAAGGCAGGGGGCAGGGGAGTGGCATGGGCCCTGAGCCCCTGTGGAATCATCTTGCCAGGAGCCAGCCTGCTTACTCTGGACCATCCCTCTTCCCCCTCCCAAAACATCGTGACTCAATCTCTCTCCGCAGCAGGTGTGGGGGGTGAGATAGCATTCAGAGTCAGGAGCCTGGGATCCAAGCCCAGTGGTGTGGCTTTGGGTATGTTACTTAAGTTCTTCTGAACCCTGATATCTGAATTTGTAGAGTGGGGACTAAAGTCATCATTACTCCTGGGATGGCTGGGTGAGGAGGAAATGCCATCCTTCGTGTGGAAGCATTTTGTAAACAGTCCGGCTCCCAAGCAGATGCTCACCATGGGGCTGGGGGAGGTCACAGCTCCTTGCCCAGGCGTCCCCGGTTCCCCGTGCTGGCCCAACAGACCACTTCAGGGGTTATGGCTAGAAGGGCTGAGGCAGCAAGCTGTTCTCTCTCTGCAGATCTTGGAGAACCAGTCAGAGTTTCTGAGCGGTGTGTGTGTGTGTGATGGTCAGTAAGGTCACTGAGGTCAGCCTTATTGTAGGGAAGGTTCCTCGTTTCCATACCAGCCTTGGGAGGAGGGGGGTGAAAGACAGCCAAAGACACTTTCCTGAGGAACGAAAGGGCCTCCCGTGTGGGAGATAGATGGGGCAGGGAGCACTGGGGAGAGCTGGGGCAGTGTGGGGTGCCTGCTGTCTCCCCATCCTGTGCCGCCTTCAAGGTGCTCCAACTCACTCAGGGCTGAGAATGAGAATTCATGAAGAGCCCTGTCCCCTCCCTCCCACAGACAGCCCAGGGATGTGCACAGGAGAGCGCCCCTTCCCCACTGCCTGCGACCGCCCGTCACTGTGGAAGCCGCCAGCCCCACAGGCCCCTAATCAAAGTGACAGCTCCCAGGGAACAAGTGCCCCTCCTGATTCCACAGGACTGAGACCTCACGTCTCAGTGTGGCGTGGAGCGTCGCACAGGAGTGTCTAGGAACAAAGCAGGGTGTTAAGAGCTCCTCACACTTAGCCTAAGCCTCCCTGAAGTAGGTGGGGGTCTCTCCCCTCCCCCAGGGAGCTCCAGTCCCCACCACGGGCAAAGCTGGAAGAGGGTCAGGACGGCCGATGGTCCTGAGTGCTCACCCTTCACCCCACTCCCACTTCAGAGGCAGCAGCTAGCATCTTCTTGCAAGGGGTTGCCTCTCCCACTGCCAGCTCTCAGAGAGCCAAGGAGACAGGAGAAATTCAGCGGAAAGGCTGGGGTTGGGGGATCACGGCTCGGTGCAGGCCTACAGTTAACCAGGCCAATAGAGCAGGTTCTCCACCCAGAATTCCAGGGTTCCTAGAAATCTGAGGTGGCTTTGCCCTTGCCCTGGGCACAGCTGTCACTCTCCCATGCTCCCATAATACTGGTCACTCCTCTTCTATGTCTGCCTCCCCCTCTAGGCTGTGAGGTCCCGCAGCCCCTGTGAGGGCTCCCGCATCCTGTGTGGGACCAGCACAGGGCTCGAGGTGATGGACGGACAGATGCCCCAATCCCTCTGGGCAGTCTGTCTCTGGCTGGGGGTGTTCTGGAGCTCTGGTCTTTTCCCCTCACACCCCACCTGCCTCTCTCACCTTGGCATGGTGGGATGAGGGAGGGAGGGGCTTTTGCCATGAGAACCTTTGCCCAGGAAGTAAGGCCTGAGAAGGACATGTTGTAAGGGGAACAAGGGCTGGACAATGTCGGGCCACAGGACTGGCCTACTCTACCCAACACTGGCCCTCCTGCCCTGTCTGGCTTCTCTCTTGGTGCTGCCTTTCTTTTTTTTCTTTCTTTCTTTCTTTCTTTTTTTTTTTTTTTTTGCAGCTGGCCAGTAGGAGGATCCTAACCCTTGACCTTGGTGTTGTCAGCACTGCACTCTACCAGGTGAGCTCACTGGCCAGCCCTTCACCCTTTCTGATAACCGAGCAGCCCTCTGCAGCATTACCTAAGCTGGAGTCACCAGTGGCACCTCCCACCCCTGGGCCTCCACATCCTATCGGTCACCAAGGCTTGACTGTTGTGCTCCAGAACAGGCTCCAGAACCTGTTTCTCCATCCCACCCCCTTTTCCCAAGTCTCACTCTTTTTCCTTGCCAGAGATATCTAAAAACATTAACTACTGCTGTTCAAAATGCTTCAGTGATGCCATCAACTTTGGAACCTAGGCCAAAGCCTGGTTGGGACAAGGCCCCGAGAGGTGGTGCTCGCTCACCTCCTGCCACATCCGCCCGCCACATGCCAGCACTCTGCCAGCTGCTCCTGGAAAGCCACAGGCTTCCAGGCCCCAGGGCATTTGGTCTAACCATTTCCCTGCCTGGGATTCCCTTTTCCCGCTCCTGTATCCACCATCAATGTCACTGCTATGTAGCTTTCCTGGACTTCTTGTGTCCGTTCACCACGCCCTCCGCTGACTTCTATAAGCACTCTGTACCCACCTCTGTAAAGTCTGTCATTATCTTGGAACAAACTCGCCTGTGTGTGTATTTAGATAGCTCTTTCCCGAAAGGCAGCTATGACACCTTTTATAAATGTATCCCCAAAACAGCAGCTTCTACCTAGTAGGTTGTCAATAAATATTTGATGAATTTATAAGTGACTTTTGACTCTAAACACACACACATGCTCCAGAAATGTCCATCAGTCAGATACATTCTGGCTCGGAGTTACACCCTGGGTGTCCAGCTCCAAATGCTCAGGTGGAGGAGTTGGTCACAGCCACCAGAGCACTCCTGGCCTTTCTTATGTCCCTTCTCCCCTGACCCATCTCCTGAGGCTCAGGCCCTTCCTCCAGAAGACCTTTCCTGGTGCCCTCAGGTAGAATCGCCCTTTCCCCTTTGGGCCTCTGGGGGGTGGCACGCACAGCACTCATCTGCTCTTTTCATGTCTGTCTCAGGCCAAAAGACAGACTCAATTTGGGGGTGAGGTGGTGAGAGGGGAGACTGTATCTTATTTGCATGCAGCCCCCAACATAATGTGTGTGTGGAGCAGGCAACACAGTGGGTGCCCCACCAAAAGGACGGGCAGCCCTCAAGGGTGTCTGGAAAACACCAAGGTCCAGGATTCCAACCCTGTACTGGCCAGTTGCCAAAAAGGAAAAAGAGTGTGTCTGGGTTCAGAGCACAGCCTCTGACAAAGCTACCAACCTGGGCTGCAAGGGAGGTTTCTGGTGGGCGCCCCCTGGAGCCAGGGGTAAGTTCTGGCCCTTCCCACCTCCCGTCACTGGGCTCGGTTGTGAATGTTTCCCTGCCAGCCAGCAGCCCTGCCTGGGCCGTTCTTATTTTCCCCATGGCCCCTCTGCGCCTGTCAGCTAGAATCACCCTCACAGATGCACTCACCCATTTCCCCCAGAAATCTGCCTGGCAGCCAGCTGCCCCTTCAGAGCTCCCTGCCAAACCTCTGCAAAGTCACCCCAGCTAGGGAGAGGCAGAAATCCTGGCCAGGAGTCTAGCAGCCAACGGAAGAGGGGCCTCCACTTGTCCCTCAGTTGGAGTGCTGTGCACCTTGCTGACCCGGGCCTTCAGAAGCCAGAGACCGAGCAGGAGCCTGGACACCCTATAGGTGAGGCCCTGACTGAAAGACTATCTCTGCCAGGGCGCTCCAGACTGAAGAAATGCTGCTTAGGGGTCCTGATCCCAAATGACCCCACAGGGAGACCCTCTAGAACCAAGACCTCAAAATGAGGCAGAAAGACCCTCAGATCCTGAGAGATCCCATAGAAGCCTTGTCCAGATGCAAAACAAAACTTGATGGCATCAGGTGAGCCTGGCACAAAGACCCCACTGAGTGTACTCCAGACCCAAAAGACCCCCACAGAGGGAGGCCATGGACCCAGAACCCCTCAGAGGGGCCCAGATCAAGTTTGTGGAAGCAGCACCCTTCTACACTGACCTGGCCCCGCGGGGGTCTTGCCCAAGCTGAGCTGCCGAAGCCGCCTCTGGTGGGCCTGGCCCCCGCAGTGCACCTGCGCCTGTGCTGCCGAGTTCAGCTGGATGTTGCAGACGTCGCAGAGCGTGTACGAGGGCCGTGTTCTTTCCCGCTTGGGCTTAGGTGGTTCTGGGGGCCGAGGGGGGCACTCCGCAGCTCCAGATATGGGGGGCTCCTTCTCACCCTGGGGGGATGGGCTTAACGGCCGCTTCATACCTGAGCAGATAGAGAGGGGGACAGATGAAGGCTGAATGGTTGTGAAGACAGAAGAGTCAGGAGGGTTTCAAGACCTGGAGATGCTGGAGCCCTCCATCCCAGCTGAGACTCCCCAGCTTTCTACCCCTGACCCAAGGATGGCAAAAGGAGGCATAATGGAGTCTATTTCATGCAAAGCAGCATTAAAATATGGGACTATCTGGAAGGGTGTCAGAAATGTTTACACACTGGGAGGTTGAGACACCTGGGGACTGAAAGGGCCGCAGAGCAAAGCTCAGAGAGCGAGACTCAGGTCTTGGAGAGCACTGAGGGACAGGCAGCAGCGAGGCCAGTGGAGTGCCATTTTGGGAAGCCAGAGTCCTGTTCTCTGCCCCGCGGCAGGCACTGACAATCCTGTGACAGGCAGGCATGTGGCACTTACTGCACATGGGCAGCCGCTGGCCAGAAACCCAAGCTAACTGTGCCCTGCGCCCAGCAGGGTGACATTCACAAATGGTGACAGCGGGCGAAGCCATCCCAACGCCTGCTCCATGTGGCTCCAGATGCCCCCTGCTGCCTTAGCTGAGGCAACAGTTGGTGTTTTGGGTAGAAGCCTGGGCCCTGGTGACCGGGTCTGCTGAGCACACCCCCAACACACACACATACACACACACACACACACACACGGACCCTCACGTCACCCCTCTAGACCCCTACCTTCCACAGAGTCTTTCTTTTCCAACTCACTTCTCTGAAACTCTCTGTCTGACGAGTCTGCCTGTGACTGGCTCCATTCTGGAGCTGCTCACACCCTTTCCTCAGACTGAGCCACGCTCATTTTCACTTGCTTCCCGCCTCTGCTCCAGCTGGAGGCTCCCTGAGAGCAGGCCTGAGTGTTGCCCTCAGAGGGGGCTACCCCTGGCCACAGCTTGGGTGCAGCAGGACGGAGCCCATCTCACCCGTTATGGACTGAATCATGTCCCACCCCACCGCAAAAAACTCATATGTGAAAGGCCCCAGTCCCTTAGAATGTGACTATATTTGGACATAGGGTCTTTAAAGAAGGCTGGCCAGTTAGCTCAGTTCGTTAGAGTGCAGCCTTATAACTCTAAGGTAATGGATTCAGATCCCCACACCAGCCCACTGCAAAAAATAAATAAATGAAAGAAAGAAAGAAAGAAAGAAAGAAAGAAAGAAAGAAAGAAAGAAAGAAAGAAAGAAAGAAAGAAAGAAAGAAAGAAAGAAAGAAAGAAAGAAAGAAAGAAAGAAAGAAAGAAAAGAAAAGAGCTCATTCAGTTACAATGAAGTAATATGCACAGGCTCTAATCCAGAAGAGGAAATTTGGAGGCTGGCTGGTTAGCTCAGTTGGTTAGTGCATGGTGCTGACAACACCAAGGTCCAACTATAGTAGTACATTGCAAATTAATACATGTCTCTAAATGGCTTTTCCTGTGTCCTTAGGCCCCCAGCTCAGTTTGCAAATTAGAGCAGTCAAGTGATGCTACAATGTTCTTACAAGCCCACATCTGAACAAGGAAAATTCGTTTTGCAAGTCCACGGCCAAGAACCCATCTGCAGTCCCTAGATGCCACCCTGTGCTCTCAGTAAGCTGCTCGGTGGTCCCACATAACATGTGTCTGTCATTACATATGTGGGGATGGAATGGAAGGGCACAGCGATAAAGAGCAGGAGCTCTATGCTGATTCACATGTGGGCTCTAATCCCAGCTCTGCTACTTACTGGCTGTGTGGCCTAAGCTCAGTTCCCACATCTGTACATCTGTAAAATGGGGCAAAAAGTAATCATTCCTAAGTTTACATACATTGTAGGGATTAGATGAGCTGATCTACATAAAATGCTTTTCAGTGTCCTGAAAAAGTCAACCGTTATATTTACCCATGGTATGTCTGTGTCTTATAGCTTGTGAGTGGACTCACCATGTTCCTCACCCTGCATGTCTGTCATGATGGACCTGGATCTCTGCAAATGTCTGTTACCCCATCGTTTGTTGAGGTGAATCTGTGTCACTTACTGTGTGCATGTCACAGTGTAGCTGTGGCAGAATGCAGGTGTCGTTGTGCCCATATCATGGAATGAAACTGTCACTGAATGTCTGAGACTCGCTGTGTGTTAGGGTTAAATTGTGTCTCCCCCCAAATTCAGCATGTTGAAGTCCTAACTTCAGAACTTCAGAATATGACCTTAAATGGAAACAGCGTCATTGCACATGCTACTAGTTATGATGAGGCCATACTGGTGTAGGGTGGGACCCTAATCCAATATAAAGGACTAGTGTTCTTATAAAAAGGGGAAATTTGGGCACAGACATGCACACAGGGAGAACGCCCTGTGAAGATGAAGGCAGAGATCAGGTGAAGCATCTAAAGCCAAGGAACATCAGAGACTGCCAGCAACCCACCAGAAGCCAGGGGACAGGTATGAAACACGTTCTTCCTCACAGTCCTCCGAAGGATCCAACCCTGCTGACACACCTTGATCTTGGACTTCTAGCATCCAGAACTGTGTGGCAGTAAAGTTCTGTTAAGTACCACCCAGTTTGTGGTGCTTTATTATGGAAGCCCTAGCAAACTAATACACCGTGGGTCTGACCCTTGTGTGGTAGCGGGCCTGGTGATTTCAGGGTCCCATCCCTGCACCTACGTGGTGTGACTGGGATGCAGTACCAGAGATAGCCTCCAGGTGGCACAGCGATCATCCATTGGGAAGATGAGAGGTGGAGACCCAGTACCCCCTGGGCAGGAGAGACCCCATTTCTCCACACTCAAGGGGCAATTAGGCTGCTGCCCAGGAGCCACACCAGCAGTCCGGGGCACAGCTCTTCCCACAGAGGACATACTGGAAGTCACTCCCATCACCTTTTGAGAAGGCCCCCCAGGACTGCACAGAGCCCCCTACCAACATTCTGTCCCCTTTCACCTGTAGATAGCAGTCATCCTAGCTCCTCCTGCCTTTACAAGTCTTCCCTCACCCTCCCAGCAGGAAGGAGTTCCCAGGTGCAAGCGGTGGTGGTGGTGCAGGGGGTGGGTGTGGTGTCCAACTCCCCAGGAAGGAGGCTTCAGAGGACTATTTTCCAGGCCATGCCAAGGACAGCTGCCTGCCCTGCCAGCAAGGGGACAGGGGTATTTTGAAATCTCAGTGCAACTTATGACAGGTGGGCTGGAGACATGGCCCAAGAGAGCAGACAAATATCTGCCACGCAGCTGATTAAACCTCCGTGATATACAGCCTCTGGGCTCACAGGGCCTCCTGAATTCCAGGGCTGATTGTGTCCCCTCAGCCATGCTGCTGAGCCTGCTGTGACCTGCCCTGCCTGATCCAGCCTTCCCAGCTGTCCCCTCAGGAACTACACTGCTCCAGCTAAGCTAGGACACCCAGTCAAAAAGTCTGGAGGGTTGGGCAATTATCAGGGCACACACAGGTCTGTCTAAACCCTGCCATGAGCATCAATAAGTCGACAACCCCCACCCCGGCCCCTGCTTAAAGCCAGCACGACTCACCCGGCTAGACCTACACTTGCACGGTACCTAGCTCACACGCTCCCTTTAACAGATGAGGACATTGAGTCCCCGAGCAGGGCCGTGACTGTTTCAAAGTAAATGGAAAGACAGTACAAGAGCTGATTCTAGAAGCTTTCCTGCTTCCTTCTCCACTACCCAGCTGTCTTGGCCACCTCTTCTTTATAGTAACAACCCCATTTATTGAGGGCTTACTGTGTGCCCAGCGGCTTACACATAGGATCTTTTTAAAACTTCACAACAACCCCATGAGGTGGGCACTACTATTAACCTGTTGTCCCACTTCATCGATTAGAGAACAGGCTTTGAGAGGTTTCACAGCCGGACCTGAACCTACACTTCTCTGACTCAGAGCCCAAGTCCTTAACCATTGCCCTATCCCACCTCTCCTTAAAGCCCACCAAGCCCTGATTGGAACTTCTGGGTAGGGAGGGAGGTTCACAGACTCAGAGAAGGGCTCCTGGGAGGATTAGGGCTATGCATCCTCCATCAGGCCTGGGTGCCAGACAGGTGGCAAACCTGGGCAGGAAGAGGCAGGGCCAGAGCCAAAGAGGCAGGGAAGAAGGACAAGGTGGAATCAGAGAGAAAGAGCATGCCTGTACCCATTTCTGTGTGTGTCTGTCTGTCTGTGTGGAT
This sequence comes from Cynocephalus volans, assembly GCF_027409185.1. Lineage (NCBI taxonomy): Eukaryota > Metazoa > Chordata > Mammalia > Dermoptera > Cynocephalidae > Cynocephalus > Cynocephalus volans. The sequence goes on along the minus strand of NC_084469.1, from coordinate 2,278,770 downwards.
TTACTCAGAAAGGGGGATAATCTCCCTCTGTTCTCCACTTTTCCTGAGAGATGGGCCAAGGTTGTAGCAGGGAGGGTGGGGGCTGGACCATGAGAGCCATCCCCTTGAAGGCAGGCTCATACAGGAGCTAGACAGCCGATTGAGGCCAGGGTTTCTGTCTGCTTGTCTGTGCGTCCATCCATGTGGAGCTGGTGGGGGTGGAGGGAGTGGAGAGCTCACACACACAGACAGAGATCCGAGGTCCCATCTCCACCCCTTCTGGCTGGGTGACAAATGCACTTCCAGGACTCTGAGTTTTAGTGGGGTCCTCAGCCACTGCAGGACAGTAAGATTCTCTGCCTGGCCATACAAGAGAGTTGGATGGAAAGGGACTTTGGAGGCCCTAAAGTGAGGAGTGGAGGGCTGTTTCAGCTGCAGCCTGAGAAAGGGAGTCCTCAGGAAAAGGTTGCTTCTCCCAAAGGGGTGACCAGAGAGGAAGGTTCTAGGCCTGCCCCTGGCCTTTGGCTGAAGGCATGAAGGGCTCCCTCACCAAACCCTTAATAAGCCTAATTACATAATTACACTCTGGCATTTTCCCCACCTGCCAATAACCACTATCCCACCTCTCCCAGCCAGGTCCCAGGCCCTGTCTCTGAGAGGGGAGCCTGGCTGGCTGGCTAACCTTAGGTCAGTCCCTGGCCCTCCTGGCTTCAGTGTCCCTGTCCCGTCTTTACAGAGAGGGGGTTGGGCTGGGCTAATTTCCTCCGTCCTTTGCAGGAGGTGTTACAGGGCAACACAGAGCAGCTGCCTCTAAGGTGGCAGGGAATAAAGGCCATGTTGTATGACTCTGCCTTAGCCACCAGAGAGAGGTGGGGCGGGCACAGGAAAAAGAACTGCCTGGTGCTGAGTGCCCGTCACCTTCCGGGCACTGTGGCAAGATTGCCCCATTCATCCTCCGGACAACCTTGTGAGGCTCCACAAATGAAGCAACTGAGATTCAGAGTCAGAAAGGGAGACAAGCGAGGAGAGCCAGGCCTCCCCCATTCTATGATGCAAGGGCAGGGCGTGAGGATCCTGGCAGCCCCCATCCCAGTCACTCACAGGGTCACGAGCAGGAGAATGGGATCCTGCCCCCCACACCTACCCAGCTGCAAAGAGGTGTCTGGAAGGAGGGAAGCCTCACCCGTTGTTGTCCTAGCACAGCATGAGTCCGCCTGGGCCTGGCTGTCCCCGCAGTGGCCCTGAGGAGCTACCGCTGAGCATTTGGGCCTCTCTACCCTGCCACCTTCCCACTGCCCTCTCCCAGCACTTACACCTTCCCAGGCAAGGAAGAGGAAACAACCCTCTTAGGTGTATGGTTGTCACACCCTGAGACCCCCCCAGAGGAGCCAGAGACCCCCACTTAGAAGAGTGGGATATTCAACCCCCAGCCCACACACCCCTGCTTTGCCAGAGCAGGAGGTCCCAGGGCTGGGCAACAGCCGGTCAAGGTGTCAGGGGCCAGGTGGGGGGTTCCATGTCTGTCTTCCCATCTGAAATGGTGACAGAGGAAGCCTGTCACCTTTCTCTGGGGACTTCTGGGTTCAGGGGATTTGGGGAGTGAGCTGGTTAAGAGGTGCTAAAAGTCAATGCTGCAGCCCCAAGAGAGGGAGAGAGGGCACAGGAGGTGAGGGAACTGGATGGCCCAGAGATGAGGCCACTGCCCCTCCCAACCTCCCCTCCCTGGTCTGCTCCGTCCTTGCCCCCTCTAGTCTAGATGCTCATGAGGGCCCCATTCCCTCCTGACACCCCCAAAGACAGGGGCTGCCTCTCCTGGCCAGTGAGACTCCTCCCTCAGGAAGGAAGTTCTTCTTGCTGTCTAGCCTGCATCTCTCCTTGCAGGGTCCGCAGTGGTAACACAGAGCAGCTGCCTCCTAGGTAGGGGTTGGTAGGGAGAGTGTCAGCTCCCCTCTCCTTGCCTCTGCTGCCAGCCCAAACCCAGGAAACCCGGCGTGTCGCCCTGATCACAGGCTGCAGAGGAGACCCTCCCCTGACCCCTGCGTGTGCACAGCGCGGCGTCACCCACTGCCTGCTCTCCCAGCCCACCTGCTCAGAGGGCCGAGAAGGGCAGCTCCGTCAGACCCGCTGCCCCCACCTGTCCACACTTCCAAGTCAGGCCTGGGGGACTGAGTCGTGGCAGCCAGAGGGAAGACGGCGGCGGGAAGGTCCCGGAACTGTTTCAGAGTTGTGCGAGAGGAGGCAGAACGCTGGGCTGGCCCTGGGCTGGTTACAGCACAGATCCCCACCCCGACCTGCCAGCCGCACAGAACAGTAATACTCACGCTGCCTCCTCCTTGGGCCAGGAGGGCCCCTATGCCCCTTGCTGGAGAGAGGCGCTCTGCTGGGGGCTGGGGGTGGGGGTGGGGAGACGGAAAGGCCTCCCACGGCCGTGAGTGACAGAGGTGGCGGTGGCAGGAGTGCCCTCCGCACCTCCAAACGCGGTGCACGCTCTCCCCTCCCCCGCCCCTTCCATCCTAGCCCATCCCCGGGGCTGATGCGCTCGGTGCCTTTTGGATTTTCTAAACTCCTTTGAAATAAAAGGGGGGTCATTTGGTGGGGCCGCCTGGGTGGGGTGCAGGTCTCACCCTCTCTGCCGGGGGGTCCCCAGCTAACCTTCCCCTAAGGGGAGCGGAAGTCCTTCCTGCCATCACCTTTGCCGTTCCCTTCGCGACCTCAGGTTCTGACGAAGTTACGGCCCTTGTCTCCCCGCCTTTCCCCTGCACGCGGCGGGGTAGGGTCCTCGCCGCGGTCCCCAACTCTGCAGAGCCACCTACGGCCTCCCGCCGGCTCAGCCCCGGCGGCGCGCGGGTCCGGGATGCCGGGCCACGTGTGGTCCCGAGTCCGCGCCTACCTGCAACCCGCTCCCGACCCGAGCGAGGCGATCCAGCCGCCCGTGGCCACCCGGGGCGATCTGATTCGTGGCTCCCGGAGGTGCGCGACCGGCGAGTCCCCGGCCCCGCGCGTCCCGGGGCGGCCGCCGCGTCTCCCGAGCCCGCCCCCGGGCGGCCCAGCGCGGAGCCGGTGCCAGGAGCCGGCCGAGCGGGGCCCAGGAGAGCCGCGGCCAGTCGGGACAGGGACTCCGCGGTGGGGATCCCTGGGTGGGAGGAGGAGAGGGGAGACATAGGGGCTCTCCTGGCTGAAGAGCTGGGTGCATTGGTGAGTATCCTCTCAACCCCTGGCCGACCAGCCCCTAGGTGCCCGTGGCTTCCCAAGGGGTCCCAGAGCTCAGAGAAAGGGTCCCCAAACCGGAAGCCTTCCACTGGCCCTCTGTGACCTCCGCCCACCCCTGCAAACTGGCTACTCTTTTGGGGGAAGCTGGGGAGAGGAGGAAGCTGACATTCGTGGAACACCTACTGGATGCCAGGACAGATGGCATTCAATCCTCATAACCACTCTTCCCGGACTGGTTTGAACCCCATTTTACAGACCAGGAAACGAAAGATTGGGGACCTTAAGTAATTGGTCCACAGTCACACAGGAAGTGAGCATCAGACTGGAGCCTCTAGACTGCTCCTGGGAACGTCTCTGGAGGTCAGGGGAAAGAGCCAGGGAGTCTGCCAGGCAGACCACACTGGGGTGTGGGGCTGGGGCTCGTCTCTAGTACCCCCCAGGAATCAGTGCACAGGGCCCAGCACACAGTGGGCACACAACACAGGAGCGTGAAGCCACTCAGGGGGGACGAGGCAGGGGCTGGAGGCATGACCTAAGAGCCCTGCCATCTTTCTGTTACTGGGGAAGCTATAACAGGGTAAGAGAGCAAGAGCCAGAGAAAGGGGACAGAAATGGCTCTTGCATCCAAAGAAGACGTGCAGGCGTGGCTCATCCCACCTTGTGCTTGGGGTGGCCTCCTGTGGACCGGCCACCCAGAGATGAAGTGCCACAGAGGGGAGACCTCAGTGATGCCTCACCCACTGGGGCAGGGCACTGGGCTGCCTCCCAGTCTCCCAGCACTTCTTCCTAGTCCTCGCATCCACCAATGCACTCCTGCCTCCCTGGGGCCTTTGCTCTTGCTGTTTCCTCAGCCTGGAACACTCCCTTGACCTTCACAGAGCAATCTCCTTGTCACTCAGGTCTCAGCTCAAATGTCACCTCCCCTGGCTGCCCTCCACCAGCTCTATTATTCTTTGTCTCAGCCCCTGGTTTATTTCCCTCTTAGTGCATCTCCTGGGTTGTAATTATTTTGTTTGGTCACTTACTCATCTCTCCCATGAGGGCAGGGTCTTTATTTCCCAGGTATTCAAACACCAGCACAGAGCATGATGTATCAATAGCCGTTGAATGAATGAATGAATTCATTTCCACTTTAAAAGTAAATTCACATTAAATTATACACTTTAAATGGGTGAATAGTATGGTACGTGAATGATACCTAAATAAAGCAGGTACCAAAAAATTTTTTTAAAGTAAATCCAGGGTGGGGATGGCAGTCATGTGTACCCTGCCATCCCGCAGCACACTCATCCTCTAACTTGATCCAGTCACAGTGCTCTCTGTCACAGTCCACATCCTGTTATCTGTTCATGGAGAACTGCAGTTGCTCAGACTTGGAAGGGTCTTAGAGGTCATCCTGTCTCTTTTGTAGCAGCCCTGACAAGTTACCCTCTGGCCTCTGTTTGAAAATGCCAATGCCGGAGGTCTCGCTCCCTCACAAGACAGTCCATTCCATTGTTGGCAGGCTCATTAATATGGGGGCTGGAATCTGTTTTCCTGCAATGGCCACCCACTGGTCTTAGATCTGCTCCCCAGTAACACAGAAAAAGCCCATCGACCTTCCACAGCCAGCTCGTCATGGCTGGCAGCTTTGTCCTAAGAGGTCTCTTCTTCCATATAAGGAGCCCCATTTCCCTGAACTATTCTTCCCATGACATGGCCACCTCCTCCAGGAAGCCTTCTAAGATACGACTGACCCTCCTGCCTCCTCCCTGGGCAGCTTGTATGGGTCCCTAACACTGCATTTATTACACCGTATTGAACTGTCTCACCCAAACCCTGCCCCGGCTACCCCACTATACAGAGCCCTCCACTCCCACCCTCCAGGCAGTTCTGGACCTTTATTTATTTATTTCCTTCTGCCCAGTACCTTGCATGGTGACAACTGATCTGAACTAAATAATTTAATAAAAATTTGTTGAATAAGTGGTTTCCAGGTGTTCTACCATCCCCGTTACATGCCTCTAAACTTATTTAGGCTTTCGGTGTCCTCGTTAGAACAGAACAAGGGAGAGTACCATCCCCCCGCCTCTGCTGTCCCTGTCCTCTGCTAATGCTGCCCACTCCACAACTTTCCTGCAATCCCCGGGCCTACTTTCACGTGATGCGCTGGAGAGTTCAGCCTCCCCATCCCAGTCCCCAAGCGAGTGATTTCTTGAACTGTGAGCACCAGACCTTGTATTTAGGCTTGTTGTCTCTCCTATTCAGCCCAGCCTGTTGAAATCATTCAGCAGGATCACAGGTGCCAGCTTAGTGTCACCCACAAAGACGTGACTTCACCTAGATACCTAGGAATAAAACACCCCTAAACCCCAATCCTGCACACAGACAAAACACTCATTTGTGGCAGGCCTTCTGTATTCCAGACCCTCCCCATGCTTTTATCAACTCATTTTATCCTCCCAATAACCCTGAAAGGTTGGTAGTATGCTCCTCATTTTGAAGAGAAGGAAATGGAGACTCTGAGAGGTTAATTTACCTGCCCAAGGTCACACAGCCAGATTTGATGGGGATCATGTTGACTCCAAAGTCTAGGCTCTCTCTCTCCTCCATGCCATGGTGCCTCTGAAGGCCTTACCCCAATACTCCCAGTGACTTTCCCCCTCTGGAAGTGGTGTGTGGAGAAGAAAAACCTGAAAACCTCTTCCTAGTAATGGGAAGTTGAAGGTGCCCCCCCTGCCCACCTGCCATTCACCCAGTGAGGGATTCAGGCCCCCTAGTTATTGCCCTTCTCCAGCCAGAAAATGACTCTCAGCCTAAAGAAACCCACCGAGTCTCCAGTTTGGCCGTTCCGGGTTCTCAGTGCTGCCCGGTCTCACGCCAGTACCTCCTCTTCCTCTGTTTTGTCTGTGAATGAATCCCCAGCCCTTGAACAGTGCCTGGCACACAGAAGGTAACCCATACCTACCGCAGGACTAGAGGAATGAACTAGTCTCACTGTGGCTGAGAGAGAAATGGATCGGGTGCCTTGCTCCTGCTGTGTGAGCTTAGGCAAGTTACTTCCCCTCTCCGAGGCTCAGTTTCCCTATCTGTAAAACAGGGCAATTAACACATAACATCATAGAGGGTGCTGTGAGATCATCCCAGCAGGGTGTCCAACGTAACATGCGCCCAATTAATAACATAGGCATCATCAATTAGGTGTTACTGGTCCTGGCTTTAGAGACAGGAACACTGAGGCTCAGGGAGGTGAAGGGATTTATGTGACCAACATTGCCCAGCTTGGAAGTGACCCACACAGAACAGGAGCTGGGTGTGTCTGGCTTTAAGGCTGTGTCCTTTATCCTTCCCCTGGAGCCTTCTCTGAGTGCTCAATAAATATAACTTCTACCACAAAAGCATGAGTTATAATTGCTCATAATAATTACACCAAGGCTGCAGCTGAAGCAAAGCCTGTGGCAAAGGGGCTCAGACAAGGAGCCACAGACCCCTCCCAGCAGCTTCTCTATGCTACTCACAGCCTAGACTGGGGTCAGGATGTGCCATGTAATTCTGGGCCCCTGCGTTCCAGGAGGTGGGAGAAGGCCCTACCTCAGGTCACCCTGCTCCACCCCATCTATCATGGGTCTTTCCACTCCCACTAAAAGGGCAGAGTCACTAGTGGCTTGAACTAGTCCACTGTGACACCCCCCCTTCCTGTCTTTTGCCTCCTAAAATAGCCTAGAGCCACCATGTGCCCAGGGCGGCTCCCCTCTGGTTGCAAATCCCCCTGAAATCAAATCCCCATCGTGCCCCAAGCAGGAAGGCACCACCTCCTACCATTGCTGGGCTCCAGCACTAGCCAGGCTCCCCCCAGTGGAAACCATGACAGTCGTCCTTCACGGTGACCGGGACATAAATCCCTAAATAATGAGACAGCCGCTGGAACACAGAACTAGACATGGTGCTAATTGGTTTGCTTCTGGGCACGGACGATGTGAGGACAACAGCAACAGGCCTCAGTTTCCCAGCCGGTAAATTGGGGTGGGGGGACGTGATGACTTCCTGGGTCCCTGGTTGGGCTGATTTTCCATGCCCTCCAGCTGGCCTCACAACCAGACTAACCATCAGCCCCTTTCTAGAATACTAAATCCCCAGATGGAAAAGGGAAGGGTGGAAGTCCCCTGGTCTGGATCTTGAGGTAGGGAGGCCCGAATCATCCTATCACGATCTAGTAACACCTTCTTTGCACTGAAGATAAAACACAAAAAGTTCAGATCCTTCCCAGCACTCATGAGGACGGGGGCGGGAGGACCAGTGTCCTCTCCCCACTCCTCATGTGAGGTTGGCAATGGATTCTTGGACAAGCCAAGGATCCTCAGTTTGCAATAATCAGGATGAGATTATCACATTAACCTTTCAAAGTCTTTGCTCAAAAAGCAGCAGCAGCAGCTGACACCCTTGACTCCCCTGACTTTCCCAGCATCACCCTTTCCTGGACCATGGCCAGATGCGCTCCAGACACAGTCCACATGGAGGCTCCACCGTGCCAGGCTAGCAGCAGGGTGATGGACAGGGTGGCTTCTCTGGGCCTGGGCTGCTTCTGAGTTGTGGTGACATGGAAGCGGGAGGAGGCAGGGGCGAGGAGTGAGCATGCGTGTCTGTGTGTGCAATGTGGAGGGACCCATGGGAAGTGGAGTAATTTGGAATCAGGCAAACGTGTTTACATTATACCTCTGCTATTTAATAACCGTAACTGGGAACATGTCCCTTCTCCCTTCTCTCCACACATCAGTTTCAGTCTCCTTGTCTGTAAAATGGGGATAATGAGAACAATACCTAATAATAACTCCCCTCGCCCAAGGCTGACTTCTGAGAAGATTAAATAGGATAACATAGAAAAGACCCTGCAAACTGTAAAGCTCGGTGCAATGTGAGAGATGACATCATTGGTTACAGCAGGAGGGACAGTGATGAGACTGCAGAAAGAACTTCCTCACAGCTGTGCACTGGAAACTCGTGGGGCAAAAAGAGGGAAGACAAACAGGCCTGGGTAGAATGCTAAAAACCTCATCAGTACCAGCCAGCGGCCAAAAAACAGAACAGAACAAAAAACAAAACAAAACGTTATCAACAATCCCCTCTCCTGACCGGGCTAAGCCACTCCCCTGCTACCCCATCATCTTGCCTCCTAAGGCTGCCAGCCTGTCACCAATCTTCCCCAGTCCAGAGCTGTATCCATCTTGTATTTGTTGCCAACGCAATGGAAATTATTTCAACCTCCTCATTCAGCTCCGCAGAGCTTCCTGGGGTGTTTAGGAGAGGCTGGAGCTAGAGGAAAGGAGGCTGGGAATTGGGGTGTCCAACAGCAGGGGTGACCCCCTCCCCAGAATATTAGCTGCAACAGCAGCAGTCTAGAAGGCAGTCAGCTTATTGGGAAGACTTCATCATATTGCCCATGGAAGGAAAGGTAAAGGCTGAGGACCCAGGGGTCTTCACAGGGACCTCGGCTACCTTCACTCTTACTTAAAGAGCTGCATTCAGAAGATGCCGGGAGAGTCGCTGACCACCAGCCAGTATCAACCCTGTGGAAATTAAGACATTTGAGATGCCCTGACCCACCCTTCATTTCCTGATGCTTTTATTTAATTAGTTTTTTCAGCAGGATCCTCCCACCCCAGCCCATCCCAGCAGGCCTTGGAGTCCTTTCCCCTTCCTCAGTACTAGAAACTGAAACTGACCCATCGTAACTTCAGAAGCGTGGAGGCAGGGGGAGCTGAGAATGACCCTGAAAACCCAGGGTCGCCTGCAGCAGGAGGGAGGGGAGAGCCTCCAAGCCCATGGACTGAGGGAGGTAGTGGGGTGGCCACAGCTCCCCTTGCTGGTCAGGGAGCAGTTACTGGCCACATCAAGGCTTTCTCCTCTCACATCAGCCCAGTGGGTGGAAGCACACAGCCCCTGCAGGCCATGAAGGAGGCCTTTCAAAACCAGCTGAGAGGTTCCAAGAAATGCCTTGACGACGGGCTGTGTCAACATGTCCTGTGCCCCCCCCCCGCCCCCTGAGGCCCTTCATCCAGCCTCCAGGAGGCTTCCCGCAGCAGGGCCACTCAAAGGCCTTGGCTGGGAGGCAGTGTGGGGAGAGGACAGGGCCTGGCTTCTGGGGCTGTCAGACCTTGGGCAAGTCGCCCTCCCTCTCTGATCTGTAAAACTGGCCCGGTAATATGTAACTCATGGGGGTACTGGGAAAATCAAGAGGTGATATAGGGAGTGTCTCTCTTTGTGCCTGGCACAGAGTATGGGCTCAATAAATTCACTCTATATTTGTTGAACACCTGCTATATGCCAGGCCCTCCATTCTGTACCCCGGGGTCTAGCAGAACAAAAGTCCCAAGGGGCCCTCATGGAGCTTGCGATCTGGCAAGTTGGGGAGGGGGGACAAAGACAGCAGGCAGCACCACACATGAGGTCAGGGATGACGAGGGCTTGAAGAAAATGGGTCCTCAGGGAGGGTCTCTTTGGGGAGGGGACGGTGCAGCCCAGACCGGCTGACATGAGGGACAGGCCTGCCTGAGGGCTCTTGACCTTGGCCACTCACTGAAATCAACTGGGCAGCTTGGAAAAATTCTGATGCCTGGGCGCCTCCCCTGAGATTCTGATGGGCTTGGTCTGGGGTGCAGCCTGGGTGCTGGTACTCTTAAATTCTGTGCAGGTGATTCTGATATGCAGCAAAGGGTGAGAACCCCAAGCCCGGCAGGCTGCCTAAATACCTGGCTACATGAGGATCACCTGGGAGCTTGTCAGGCTTCCTGGGCAGGGCCCCCCACAAGGGCTCGAATTCAGGAGCCTGGGGTGAGTCCCAGCATCTGCTTTTTGACAAGCGCCGATTTGATTCTGGTAAGCAGACAGAGCTAGTGAAGTGTCTAGAGAGCAAGTGCGAGCTCCAGAGCATGGCCCTCAGAGCCCTCCGCAGGGGCCCTGCCCTGTCCCACCTCCTTGCCCTCAGCCCGGGAAGCCCCACCTCCTTCCTCCGGCCAAGTCCTGCTCATACTTCTAGCTTACGAGGAAGCCTGAAGCTTCCCACTGCCCTCAGCGCCTGCCAAGCCCCCAGGCCACTCTCTACGATGCCATGCTACCCATCAGGCAGGACCCTGGGCTCCCGGGGGTAGGGCTGGCTTGTCCACAGCACGTTGCACCCGGCCTGGCACCCCACAGGGTACGACTCATCCCTATGGAAGGAATGCCAAATCTACCACAGCCTCTACTTGGGACAGCTGTTCCCACAACTGGGCCAAAGGTGGCCCAGGGTTGTGATCTGCTCCTCATGATCCCTGCTCCTCTCCCTGCCTTGGGTCTCTGGTCCCAGGACTCCTCTCATGGAGTCTCACTTCTCTCCCTCCCCTTGTACCCTTAGCCCTGCCCTAAGGACCAAGCCCTGGGATGGGAGACCATGTGCAATTATGTCCCTCGAAGCAAAGGTGCTCCAGGACACCCGCTCCCTGCCTGCTGAAGACACAGGCCCCCAGTTCCGGTGCCAAGCCTAAGGGACACCCAACCCTTCCTTTCCAGAAGCAGGATGGTGAAGCCATACTGCCTGGGTTCAAATCCTACCTCTGCCACTTCCTAGCTGTGTGACCCTGGCCACCTCGGTGCCTCAGTCTCCCCATCTGTAAAATAAGGGTAAATAGTACCTCTCTTATCCTCTAATGGGGATAAAGTGAGTCAATATTTGTAAAGTGCTTAGCAAACAGGTACGTGTAATCACCGTGTGTTAAATGACACCTAACATTTAGTCAGTCAGTCAACAAAGTGGGTCCTGATGATGTGCCAGGTCTGGGAGGCTGGGATTAAGATCTCCACTTTACAGGTGAGGAGGAGTCTGAGGATCAAAGAGAGGAGGTGACTTGCCCCAGATGACACTCAAACCTCGGTCACTTCTCTCTTCCGGCACCCCCAAGCCACCTCCTTCACTCCTCAGGCTGCTGGCCTGGCCCAGGCAGGCACAGTGCCCCGCATCGACAGAGGCCCCTTTGTACCCCTGCCCAGGGTCACACCCTGAGCTCGGAGCCACTGGCCGGACAAACGCCCTGTGTCTGGGTCCGTTTCACCACCAGGTCTGCGGCTGCCCTGGCTCCTCCAGCCATGTGAGTGAGTCCAGGTGGGCAGATCGGAGGGCCATTCCCATCCCTCCCACCCCCCACCCCAGCCTCAGCAGGGTATCTCTGGCCTTCCCTAGGCTGGCTGCATCCGGCCAGAAGACACGTGGGGAGGGAGCCCCAAGGAAACGCCCCATCTGTTGGTCTCCGCCCTGTGGCCAGACTCTGGGGTGGGGCGTGGGGGGATGGGAGGAAAGGAGGGGTGGGAGCTCAGGGTGTGGGGGGTGGTAGTGAGGTCAGTCTGGTGTATGCAGAGGGCCGGGGCGGGGGGAGATTCTGGGGAGTGGGACAGGGGCTATCCTGCCCTTTCTACCCGCCTAATCTTTCTTCAGTCTCTTTCCTTCTCCATCCGTCACCTCGATCAGCCTCCTCACTGGTCTCCCTGCCTCCACTTCCCCACCTCCTCTCGCTCCCAGTCTGTTCTCCACATGGCCTGAATGAGACTTTTAAAAAAGCAAACTTGATCATATTCTCTTGCCTAAAAGCTCCAAAGACTTCTCTTTCACTTTAGGAGAATTCTTCCCCCAGCCAGCCTGGAAGATCTGGCCCCTAACCCCCTCTCCCAAACCCTTCTCCTACCCCAGCGGTCCCTTTCACCGGCTTCCTCCCACAGATTAACAGATATAAATACAACTCTCCACCTAAAAATATTACTGGTAGAAGTAGCACTGACGATGGCTAGAACTGGATATAAGAAAACTCATTATTAACTAAACTGGACAAACACTCAAACCTTGACGACAAATCTTTTTTTGTTTTAATTTAAGTCTTCCCAAATTGGATGGGGTTACCCAGTCAATTGCATGCATGATGGCAGAGTCTAGCATCAGGAGCCTGCAACTCCCGAACTGATGGACGAATCGAATCTCATCAGCAGAATATATGCAGGACTGGTGCCGATGAAAATAGTTGCAGTAAAATCAAAACGGAATGAAAAACATGGAAAGGCGTTTAACTGTACCATAGGGGAAGAACTGAAAAAGAGAATTCAAGCTAGAAAACACCGTCTAAAAAAGTTTTCAGGGTTGGTATGTTTTGGTTTAAAATGTTCACATTCAAAACATCCTTGGGGCCAAAATATCCTGCGCCCTCCGATCTGTTTTCACAGGGCTCCTCACCGTGCCGGCGACACCAGCCACACTGCAGCACGACACCAGCCACACTGCAGCACGGCAGCTCGCCCTCACCTGGGAGCTTCCTCAAAGCCTGTCCTCTCTGCCTTCAACACTCTTTTCCTCCTGGCTCCTTCCCCCTCCTTCTCTTGGCTGGTGCTGAAACGCTACCTCCATGACAGACTCCTTCATGGCCTCCCTAAGGGACAATTCCTTCCCAGCTCCTCCTCTCTCTCTCACTCGCCCTGTCTCCTTCCTCCTTGAATGCCCTGGGCAGAACCTAGCAAGTGTAACACAGGTGCTCAATAAGTATTTGTTGAATGAATTCATATGTCAATATCCCTGGGGTGAGGGGCAGGGAAGTGGGCTAGGACTTTCCCTCAGGAGAGAAGAGGGACAGGGCGGACACCTTTACTCATGACACCAAGTTCCAGGGAAGCCCATTTCAGGGGGAGAGAAACAGAGAGACACCAACAGTCCCGCTTCATTTTCGCCCCTTGCCCAGCTTCCCAAGAGCCAGGCCCATGTTCCAACTGGCCAGCTGCCCCCCAGCTGCGCCACACCCCCTGGGACCTGCTTCCCACGTTTGGCTGCTGGCCGGGCTATTTGGGGAAACTTCCTGATCCCCCCTTTGGCCTCTCCAATCTCACACCTCATCCTGCAGACTCGGAATAGCTGTCCCCAGCCTCAACCTAGGGACAGTCTCATTCCCAATTAGCACCCAGATGATTGAAACCACCTCTAAAAGCTTCTCACGTCCCTCTCCTCTTGGGAAGCTTCTAACTAGGACAGCAAATCACAGAAAAAGGTCACAAGAACACTACCTGTCCCTATACTCCCTTCCAGCCAGGGACATGGGGACTAGGAGCCTTGATTGCAGGCCTGTGAAGGTAGAAGAGATGTGGGTGAGGGTGAGATTCAGCGAGAGCCAAGAGGTGGCTGCAGTCTGTGGTTCTTTTTGCCCATGAAGCTGCCCTGGCATGGTCCGGGGAGGAGCCCTGACAATGGGGACCGAGGAGACCTAGGTTCGAGTCCAAACTCTGCTGGAAGATTGACTCTGGGCAAGTAGCTTTGCCCTCTGAGTTTTGTTTTGTTTTGTTTTGGTGGCTGGCCGGGAAGGGGATCTGAACCCTTGACCTCTTACAAGGCTACTCTCTAACCACCTGAGCTGACCATTCAGCCCCTCCTCTGAGCTTCTGTCACCTGTAAAAAGGACTTTTATCTCTGCGAGTACTCAGAGGATGGGATGAGGCAGTTCTGTATACAATAAAGTTCTGTACAAAATCAGGGACCCTTGGGATCCCAGGGAGATCGTTTTGGGAGGGCCCCACATACCCATTACTGAACTCTTCCTCTGCCCAAGTCTCAGGGTATCCTGGGTCACACCTCAGCCAGCGGGGCAAGGGAGGCAGGTGGGCAGACTTCTCCCACAGTCGGAAGACCACACCCCACGTGCCCCTCTTCAGAACCCCTATAAACCCCAAGGGTTCTAGTTCCCAGTACTTTCTCCTGGCATGTTCTCTCTCCCATAACTCTCCTTTCCGCACCTCTGGGGCCGGGGCTCTCAACTTTGGGGCAGGGGTCAGCTGGCAGTGGGTATAGGAATCAAGAGGGTTGAGATGAGGAGGGTAGGGAAGTCTGGGGGCTGGGGACGCAGAAGACACTTTCGGGGGTTTGGGGGAGGGCGGCGAGGGCTGTGGGGCGGGGCCGTGGCCTGGCCTGGCCTCTTGCCTGGGCATCTGCAGGAGGGAGAAGGACCTGTGGAGTTGGTCCTTACCCCACCCCAGGAAACCTTAGTCAAACAAATAAACAGCCAACACAGCAGCTCCTGTGCGAGAGCCGTGGTCGTGACAGGGAGGCCAGCAGAGATGGGGAGGCCAGGGAGAGGGCGGGGAGGCTGTTTAAATAGGCCCCTCAGCCCGGGGCACTTGGCGGAAACGTTTGGAACAGGGTGGGGAGTACAGGAGTGGTTTGGAGCAGGAAGCTGGGGCCTGGGCTGGGTGGGTTGAACTTGGCTGCTTCGAAAAAAAAGAAAAGTGTCAGTTCAGACCGACTTTGGTCAACACCTCTTCTGAGGGAAACTCCAAGTCCCAACACCCTTCCCTCAGCTCAACTGGATGGACCAGGGGCTCTCCCTCGGCACTCTGAACCCCCAGCCCTGCCCCCAGGCCTATGACCTTGGGCCTTGTTGCTGAAGAACAACATTTCAGAGTCTGGAGCCAAAGCCCCCACATTCTCAACAGAGAAGCTGGGGGACAAGAGACAATATCTGTCCTCTTCAGGACCTGACATCCCCCCTCCTGCCTCCTTGCCTGGTGGTGAAGGGTCCCAGAAGTGATCATGGCCCCAGGACACTTCCACCTTCTTCTACACGCAGAGACACTTGACTGTTCTGTTCCCCTGGGACTCCTCAAGAGAGTAAGACAAGGCTGGCCAGGTAGCTCAGTTGGTTACAGTGTGGTGCTAGTGACATTAAGGGTCAGGGTTCAATCCCTGTATTGGCCAGCCACCAAAAAACAAAACAAGGGCCGGCCCATGGCTCACTTGGGAGAACATGGTGCTGACAACACCAAGTCAAGGGCTGGGATCCCCTTACCAGTCATCTTAAAAAAAAAAAACGACAACAACAAAAGAGAGTGAGACAACAGAGTCAGAGAGACACACACCCAGACTAAGAAGCAGAGACGGAGGTAGATAAGAACAGACACAGAAAGAACCAACTAGAGAGACAGCCACACAGAGTGCCAGAGAGACAGAGAGTGAGAAAGTGTGTGTGTGTGTGTGTGTGAGTGCACATGTGTGTGTGAGAGAGGTAGAGAGAGACAGACAGACAGAGACAGAAGGGATAGAGACACCGAGAGAACAAGGAACAGACAGAAAGAGGTAGAGACAGCAACAGAAAAAGAAAGGCACAGGAGCAGTGGGAAGGACAGGGTCAGGGAGCACACAGGGGCACAGGGACAGGCACACTTACAGGCTGAGAGGCAGAAAGAGGCCCAGCAGAACTACACAAGGACAGCTGGACTTGACCTGAAGATGCTCTCCTGGGAGACGGCGGGGAGCCCTGTGGGGTGTAGTCCCAGGAGGGCAGTGCAGTAGCCTCCTGTCTTCCAACGCTGAACCAACCACTGCAGGCATCTGTCCCCTAGCCACCCTCAAGTAAGGCATCCCTTGGTCACTGAAGCTGGCGGGTCACCCAAGGTGAAGGAAGAGTCACTGATGAGGGAGAGTGAGACTGTGACTGTGGTGAGGGCGTGGGGTCTGCAAACGGCATATGTCAGGGGGGTCTGCAAAGGTATCCACACCCAAGACTGCACACGAAGCCGCGAATACAGAGATATCTGTGAGTCAGCGCAGGTGGGCGTGCATGGCTGGGTGAGTTTGTGAGTGTATGTGAGTGCGCGCGTGTGTGTCCAGTTTTGTGCGCGCGTGTGTCCTGTTCCATCAAGCCCCTCACAGTGCTAATGAGGCCAAGGTGGCAGGCTGGACCTCAAACAGCCCCATCAAAATCAATGAGTGAGCAGAGACGGCCACAAAAAAGGCTGCATGTGTCTCTCTCCTGAACAGACGGTGTGTCCAGGTGCCACAGGGCACTCAACTACAGTCGAGACCAACATGCCACTCGTTCCCACCCCTGCTGCCTGGCCACCTGGCCCCCACACTCTTCATCCAAAGCCCGAGATTCAGACTCATGGGCAAACCCACATTAGACACATGGCCCCCCTCCTGGCTGAGTGTTCATCTCTGAGATGAGGCGCTGGAGGGACGGTGCACCCAGCCCTGTCCCTCCCCCAGTCTAGCTTCCATCCCTCCCACTGCTGCAGCCCCATATAGCTCCGTCCTTGCTCCTCGGGTCCAGCGAGCACCCCCCACACATGCAGGAGATAAGCAACCTCTCCTCCCCATCCCTTCTCTCTCAAGCACCACAGGACATTTTTAAAAATTGTCCCAGTTTTGGGTTAGAGAATGAGGTCAGAAGGCCCAAGGGGGGATCACTCTTGGTGACGACTGACAATCTTCATTTCACCTTGAAACTCCTTCCTGGTCCAGGTGAGTGTGTGCCAAGCCCAGTTTTACCGGGGCACTACTAAACTGGGGGACAGAGAGAGCTGGGAGGGAATTAACCAAATGGCAGTTATGGTTGTGACCCAGCCAGGCCCACCTGTAACATTTTCAGGGCCTGGAGCAAGAGGACAAATGGTGGCCTATAGACACATGTCTAAATATTTAAAAGTCATAAATCAAGCCAACGAACTGTTAAATAAAATATGTTCTAGCCTCCTACCTTGACAAATACACCTTCATAACCATCTGGAAGACCAGGTTCAAATTTAGATTTCTCTGCCTCCTGGAAGTTGTGCACCCAAACAACACTGTGCAGAGAGGGACAGCTCCACTCTCACCCTGGCCCCAGCCACCCCCCTCCCTACTGCCAGGTCCTTTCTGCATAAGAGACTCCATGCGTGTGTGAGGACACCCAGCCTCATGTCCTAGTTCCATCCACACCTTGTGCAAACAGCTGTCCCGCAGGCCTAGGGGTGTACACACTAGTGGCATAACCTGTCCTGAGGAGAACAGACCCAGGAAAGAAGCAGGCACGGCTGAGAGTCAGCTGGTGACCATCTGGGCAGGGACCACCAGAGTCACAGGTATGGGGAATGTGGTCTTGAAGGGAACACGCAGGCTCATCCCCTCGGCCTTCTGACTCCTCACTCCACCGGGAGAGGACTAGCCAGAGGGGGGCCACAGTGGAGCCCTTGAAAACACCTGGCTCAGGGCATGGGCACTCCCCGCCTTGCCCAGGTTTAAGGGTGCACCTGGACAGGCCTTCTCTGGCAGCCTCCAGGGAGTGGGCCAGGGACTGAAGCTGTCTTTCCATTGGAGGGCAGCTTGGGCAATCCCCAAATAGGACTTTCAGTCATTTGTATTATTTATCTTCCTGAAAAAATGTAGTGTGGCTTGATCCCAATTTGTGGATTTTTGGAGGTGGGGAGAGCAGGGAGGTGATGACAACAGAGCATTTTTTCAGGTTGGGTGGCCAAGCCAGAGCTGTTCCGCGGAGGCACAGCTCCAGGTGGGCTCCTGCTGTCACTGCTCCCTGCCCTGGCGGGACCCCTGCCCCCAACCTGCAGACAAAAGGCAACACAAACAGGGTATCGAAGAGAGGAAGAGGCAAGGAAGGGACTCTGGGCAGCCCAGGCAGGTCCAAAGATCCGGGGACCAGCAGTAGCTGGGGTGGGGGCAGTGAATGCTTCCATGCGCCACCCACCTCCGCGCCCCACAGATCAGCTTTGCTGTCCTACACATGAGGGGACGCTTATACGAGCTGAGCCCTCGGCAGGCTCCAGGCACTGTGCTAAGTGCCCTGCATGGCTCTACACGCATATTCTCAGTTAATCCTTGCAGCACCCTATGAGGCAGGTTCTAGTATTATCCCCATTTTACAGGTGAGGAAGCGAACTCACAGAGGTTAAGTAACTTGACCAAGGTCACACAGTCGGTAAAGGCGATAGAACTCAAGTCTAACTGACCCCAAAGCCCCCATCTTTCCACTATAGCACATTGTCTGCCAGAAGCAAGAAGCTGGCACAGAAGCAGAAGGATAAAGGTCAGATATGAGAAAGGACTTCCTAACAGTGATGGTTTGTGTGGTGTAAGGAGGCAATGGAAGGGGGAATCTAGACAAACAAGGAGGCCTTCCTCCCCCGGTTGTCACCTGGGCCTGTCCAAAGGCTTGTGATGATCTCTGGAAGGTCCTTTGCGTCCCAGCTGGATCCAGACGGCAGCATCCTGACCTTCCTCCATCCTACAATCCAGGGTCCTCTGCTGGACCCCAACCCAGCACCAAGGCCCAAGCTGCCTCTCCTCTGGGGCTCGGAGCTCTCTCTAAGCTTCATATCCAAGTTGTCCTCCTCTTCCGGGAAGACTTCCTTGAGGTCCTGGGAGGCAGGACCCCTTTCCTACAGTCCAAAACCCAACACTGAGGGGGCAAACGCACCCGACGTCTGCAATAAGGCCCACATCTGTGGTCATCTCCCCCACGTGGCTGTGGGACAAGGTCACTGAAAAGATCTACTCAGTCCCTAGGTTCTTTGGGTTCCCCAAGCCACCTGGGTGATCCTCTGGTCACCCACGTCACCCGTGCGCATCTGTACCTAGGTGTAAATAAATGATGCTGGTGTCCTGGGGACTCACGAGAAAACCCAGGCCAGCTCAGCAATGCAGCGGCTCTTACCCCGTCTGCCCACAGGATAGGAGCCATTTGGGTCCCCTCATCACTCCCTACCGCGGGGGAACTTGCTGCACGTGGATTAGGAACGCGGTGCTCTGAGTACATGAGGCTCCTTGCTCCCGAGCCCCGAAGTCACCACCCCACAGCCGCTCCCTCCAGATAGCGGCGTGCGGGTGCCCGGCTCTCTCCTGTCTCATCCCTCGGAGCCCGCCCCGGCATCAGGGACAACCAGCCGAGACCTTCTAACTTCCCGAGTTTAGTCGCACCCAAAAGATGACCAACGGCGGTCCACAGAGCCGAGACAGGGATGTCGTCGCTGTCCCTCGGGGTCCCCCAGTTTTGAGATGAAGGGACCGGACAAGCGGAAGGGTGCCTTGTTCTCCCGCGCTGCCCTCGAGGTCCTCAACGGGGACCAGCCCGCGTCGCTGTCTTACCTGCAGGACAGAGCCGGAGCCCACCGCGGCCACCTGCTGTCGCCTCGCTCGGAGCGCGGCGGCTTCGGGCTGGCCGCGGAGGGGCGGGGCCCGGCTCGGGGGCGGGGCCCGGCTCGGGGGCGGGGCTGGAGGGGCGCCGCGGCCCCGCCCCTCCGGAGTCTGTGTCGGTGGGTGGGCGGCTCACTCGGGTGCGGGCAAGCGGGGAGCGGCCGGGCCTGCCGGGAAGTTGGGACACCTGGCTCCTGAGGACCTCACGAAATCCCCTCTTCAGGCGGCCTTGCCCAGATACGCTGGAGCCAGTGACTGCTTATGAAGACTCCTCGCGCCAGGAAGAAAGCCCCCAAACCCCTCCTTGCCTGAGTCAAGAAAGCTCTCCGAGCCTGGCAGGGCGGGTGGGAGAGGGGACACCTCCTCTAAAGATAGGGACCTCCATCCCGGGGTCTGTTATGTAGCAGCCTAGGCCGTGGAGGAGGCTATCAGGAGCCTGGGTCATCTTTATCCTCAGTCCATCTTTCCTTCTCCCTGCCACATAGCCCCCTCTCCGCCCCCAACACCAGCTCAGGTCCCTCAGCTGTCACTGTTTAGCCCTGGAATGACAGGCGTCCAGACTCCGTGAGTCCAGCCGCATTCAAGGCCACTGAGCTTAGCACCCCTGGGCCCCTGCTCCCCCCCCCCCACTAGTCGCTAATTTTATTGATGTGTAAAAGGCACGTTCCTGCCAGGGGAGCTTGACAACTGAAAAAGAAGTGGGGAGTGGATGGGCAAAAGGGCCCTGGGAGGTGGAGACGGGACAGGAGAGAGGAGAAGGGGGACTCCTGGAGGCAGGGCCGAGGGACGCCCTAGCCCAGGGAAAGAGGGGTACACTCTCTGGGGGACAGGGAGGTCAAAAACACTGGAAGTGGAATGTCAGCCCTAAATCAGACAAGAGGCCAACTGAAAAAAGAAAATGCTGGGAAAAGGGAGGGCACATTATTTCCCATCTACCCCGAGGCAGGACCAAGGATGCAGCAGGAGGGAAGGAGGTTAGATGGTGGGAAGGACTGCCATCGTGCTGTCAAAGCTCTGCCCTAGCCCACTCCCTTCCTCCTGAAAGTGGCTCTTGCCTGCTGGGCCTCTTACTACAGAAATAGCCCTTTCCCTGAAGAATCAACCCAGATCTTGCCTTTCTTCTTCTTTCTCTCTTGTTAAAATGAGAACAGAAAATTTAGGCCTTTGCGATTCTCCCCACCCTCATGCCTTTCTGAGCCCACCCGTCAAATCCTGGATCTCGGCCTGGGGGTTATGGGAGGATGGAGAGGGAGCACCGGGGTTGGAACCTTTTATGGGGTAGAGGGGGCAGGAAGAATTCACATTATTGATGAGCCTCAAATTTAAACTGTTGATGTTTTTTTTTTTTTTCAAAGATGACCGGTAAGGGGATCTTAACCCTTGACTTGGTGTTGTCAGCACCACGCTCTCCCAAGTGAGCTAACAGGTCATCCCTATATAGGGATCCGAACCCGTGGCCTTGGTGTTATCAGCACCACACTCTCCCGAGTGAGCCACGGGCCAGCCCCTAACAAACTTGTTTTTAAAATACCACACATTTTCTAACTCGTTTTCATTTCTTTATTTTTAAAATAGAAGTGGACTTGGCAGGGATGTCATGATTCCTAGTACAATATGACAAGTCTCCTGCCTCAGTGTCCCCGACTCCATCCGATGTGCACAAAAGTGCCCATGTATGTGTTAGGCAGGGTCTGGGCTGAGCTGGGGCCCTCCATTTATTTCCTCACCATGGGACGCCGAGTGCCTGGGGTTCTTCTGGGGTTGCTCAGCCTGGTGCCCAGAGCGGGTGACTCAGGAAGGAGGAACCTCGACCCAGGCTTTGCCCAGGAGAAGATAACACCTGCTGCAGACTCTTCTGCCCCCCTGCACCCTGAGGCGGGCACTGCAACGACAAGGTGGTCAGTCCAGGGTGAGGTCTGACAGGCTCTGGGCACAGTGCTGCAGGAAGTTGAAGTCAGGCACAGGGAAGGGTACACGGGACCACTTTTTGGCTTGGATCCGCCCTTGAGGGGTCTCCAGCAGCATGCTGCGGACTTTGAGCACCGGAAGCTTCACTGATTTGTAGATCATCTGTAGACCCCAGACCTGAGGGTGGGACAGAGAGAGCAGGGTCTGGGCTTCTGCCCTCAGAATGGGCTTCTCCCCTCAAGTTTGAATTCCATGAGTACAGGGCCTGCGCCTCCCACCTCCCCTAGACACGGGCTGGACTACCCGTCTCAGACTGGGGGCTCCTGGGGCAGGGTTGTCTCCCCATCCTAGTGAGGGCTCCCTGAGGGCAGAGGCTGAGCGTCCTTGCTCACACCGAGGGCTTCTGAAGACTAGGATTGAGAGCTCTGGGGCCTGGGATGTGGCCCAAGCACTTACCTCCCCACAGTTACTGCAGCTAATGACGCCCCCAGGCCTCCAGTCCTTGAAGACTCTGTCAATGACCACAGGCTTCTGGGAGACAGTGTAGTAGATCCTGGAGAGAAAGGGGGGTGGCCGCAGCCCTCACCGACTCTCCCAAGCCCTAGACTTCCTGCTGGCTGAGACTCTGCCTGGGCCTTGGGCCTTCCCACCCGTTAAGAAGCACAGGCTTCCGACAGCAGGAAATCCAATCTTCAGTAAGTTCTGCCTGCCCCTATTCCACCCATGTGCCCAAGCTCAGGCCTCAGCATCACCCACCTGGATGATTTCTACAGTCTCCTAACGAATCTTCCTGCCTCCTTCCTTACTCCCAACCCCAAGCCATCCTTCCACCAACTGCTGGAATGATCTAAAAAGGTAGATCTTCCCTGACATCCCCCTGCTCAAAATCCATCCAACTGGATAAAGGCCCAACCTTTAAGATCCTCTGTGGGCCTAATAAATAGTTACGTAATGAGAAGATGGAGGTGGGGGAAGGTTATCCTCTAGGAGACAGAGGATGAGGGAATGGTTCAGGGACAGCCCGCCTCTCTTGATGTCCTCAGAGTAGGTAGAACCAGGCGGCCAGTCTGTGGCCTTTCAGCATTTGTTTTTTTGGCAGCTGGCTGGTATGTGGATCTGAACCCGTGGCCTTGTTGTTATCTGCACCATGCTCTCCTAGGTGAGCTAACTGGCCAGCCTCCGCCCCTCAGCATTTGGGATCCTGAATTCCAGTTCCTCCTCAACCATACAGTGGCTGTGGGAACTTGAGCAAGTCATTTAGCCTCTCTGAGCCTCTATTTCCTTGCCTGTAACATTGGGGTGGGAATGAAACCTGTCTAACGAGACTATTGTGAAATGCAAAATCGGTACTTGTTAAAATGCTCTTTAACCTCCAAGCCCTCAAAGCACTGTCTCCAGGGGGGGAATCTCAGTCCCCCACCCCACACCTCCTCCTGACAGCCCCTTCCACAGGGCTCACGAGAAATTGGGGTTCACGTTGACGTAGTGGGTGCCCTCCACCTTCCTCAGGTCGCTCCCGTGGCCCACAGCCACCATGCAGTTGATGCAGAGGAGCTGCACGTGCTCTGCTGGGTACTGCTGCCGCTGGCTGTTCCGCAGGTCTGCCCGGGCTGCCCGCTTGACCAGCGATGCCCGCTGTAGATCCTGGATCTGGGGTGGGAGGGACACTGCATATGGCTGGGGTCCAAGAGACCTGAACCCAGCAATGATCCTAGGAGGACAAAGGGCTCGCAAAGACCTCAAATCATTTGTACCCAGAAGTGACTTTCCTTAACCCTCCCTGGAGCTTTTAGAAGCAGCTCTGTGGAGAAAAATATTATGGGGACATTAAGTCCTGGTTTGGGGCTTATCTCGTGCATGTGCCGGTTCCCCTCTGCTGTTTCCAAGAGAGCTATGAGGCAGCTCTCACACACACACAGAGTATCTGGTGGCGAGGATAAATTAAAAGCCTTGATCAAGGCCTGTTCCCAAGGCCTTTGGAGACCAGACACTGCCTTCCTTGGCAGTCCCACCCGTGTCCTCTATCCTTCCCTCCATTCCAACCTCCGCCAGGTGGGCCAAGTTAGCCCGAGGCAGGAGGGGGTACAGGGGGAGTACAGGTGTGTGCAGTCGGAGACGTGCCAGGAGAGCTTGCTCAGCGCATCCCTCCCCACGGGGCGTGCACGCCGCCCGCACACCTTGGCCTGGTACTCAGCCTGGTCCATCTTCTGCACTGCAGCCACTGCCTGCTCCATCAGAGCCTCCAGCGCCTCGTTGGTCAGCTCCCGCCGCAGCTCCCGACTGTCCTCAGTTGCCACAAATGAGTACACACTCTGACCGGCCCGGGCACGGCCCCTTGCCTGGCAGGGAGACGAGAAGGGGCCTGAGTGGGGCTGGGGTCCCACACAGGCTCCTTCAAGGGCTGTTGGAGGGAGAGGGGAGATGTTTGAGCACCTGGACCATGGAGATCTCATTGGTCAGAAGCCCATAGCGCACCACCACATTGCACTGTGGGATGTCCAGCCCCTCCTCCGCCACGCTCGTGGCTACCAGAAGGTTCAGGGTGCCATCCCGGAACTTCCGGATCACTTCTTGTTGGTCCCTCTGGGAGGCAAGGAGGAGATCAAAGCTGGTATATGAGGTGGCTTCAGGCCTGCCCGCCTGCCAGAGCAGCTTGTTGCTCAGCCCTTTATGCACAATCTTGGCCCATCTCCCTAGGAACCTTGAATCCCACCCTCTATCCCCAAGTACCCCCAGGATCTTGCCCATCTTCTCAGGCGACCATGCAACCCCTCTCTCCCCTGGGGACTCCGAAGGGTCCGAGTCCCTCTACCCTAGGAACGATTCCCAGGCCCTACTCTCCCTCAAGGGATGTCAAACCCCCAATCCTCCGGCCTGAGGAACTACATCACCCACGTCTTTCCCTACAGCACCCCAAACCCCTTGGCCCTTTGCCCCCAGAAACCCCCAGACTAGAGGAACTTTCAGCACTGGGGGTCTCAGTGTGCACCCTTCTCCCCCAGCTCTCTACCCCTCCATCTGGGGATATTCAACCCTCCACTCCGTTCAGGGTCTCCTGTCCCCATCTCCCTGTGCTGAAGACCCTGTCCCCACTTCTTCTCTTGGGAACTACCTCAGCCCCAGCATCTTTCCCCAAAGCCCACACCTGGGTCATGTGGGTGCTCTGGCTGCTGTTCCCGGCCCCAATCATCAGCTGGGCCTTTATGTCCAGTCTCTGCAGGCTGGGCTGCTGCTGGAGCCAGAGCAGGAGGGAGTAAGCGCTCTGGCGGGTGCGGGTGAAGATGATGCCTCGGGGGCTGTCGGGACTCCCGAACTGCTTCTGCAGGATCTGTTCCAGCACCTCCAGTTTCGGGTTCTCTTGGCTGTGAGTCGCCAAGTCGGCCAGTGCATTCTTGTGGTCTACCAAAAACCCCCAAACAGAGGCACAGGACTCAGGGGGAGTGGGTGCTCATAGGCCTGGGGCCACAGGAGTGCAAAGGGGACCAAGGGGAGGACACCTACTCCTGTTCCATTCCCCCTGAGCGGGAACCAAGAGTACATTTAAGGACTCCATCCGCCACACCCACCCTCAGGGCCAGCCTTACACCCAGAGGCTACAATACAGAATCCTTTGGTCACATAGGACCAAAGCAGCCCTCTTTAGCCCCGCTACCTGGATGACCGTTGAGCTATTCACGCTGACCCCTGCTACTCAGGACTGACTCCACGTCAGGTCTCTTGACCCCCAGCTGGTGCTGAGGCTTCCGGCCTCACTTTCCCGGTCTAAAGATACCACACACCCCAGACTTTCAGGGACCGTGCCAACTAAGTGGTTTTTTAAAAATCTTTGTCAATGACGTGAATTAGTGTTTACACCTATGCAAACCTTCGCAAATGAGGAAATCAATCTATCATGTCCACGGCCTTCAATTTTGGTTGGAAAAATAGAGTCCCAGTACCCTCGCTGGCCTTCCCATGCCCCAGCTGGCCTCTGAGCACTTGTCCAGTTCTGAGCCCTCCACCCCCGGGCGCCTCACCATCGAACAGCGCCAGCAGCTGGCGCTCAGCACGGAGGATCTGGGTTTTAGTGGCACGTTCCCTGTCGTAGAAATCCTGCAGCGCAGCCAGGGCGTCCACGGCCCGGACCGTGTCGTGGATGAGCAGCGCGTCATTGTAGCGCCGCAGGTGAAGCGCGTACACCCGCCGCTGCTGGAGCCCGTCCATAGCAGCTGTGGGCAGGGGGCGCAGGGTCTGAGGGGCCCGCCCCACCCCGGCCCCGCCCACCCCGACTCCCGCCCCCTGCGGCTAAGCCCCGCCCCTGACCGCCAAAGCAACCTTGCCCACCCTCAACCCTGAGGCCCTTCTCACCATCCTGGCTCAGCTCCACCACCTGCTGCTCGTACATCTGCGTCCCAAAGTTCCTCCTCAACTCGGGCATCTCCAGGTGGTCGTGGACTTGGTCCATAAGCTTCTTTAGCAAGTCCCCAAACGGATCCTGGGCAAAAGCAGTGAGGGTGTGAGAGGATTCCCATACACATGGGAGGAATGGGTACACCCATGGGGGCACCACGACCACTGTCACCGGCTGTGTTATCTGACAGGTGAGAGCTCCAGAGGGAGGCCGGCTGGGTGTGATGGAGCCCTGGCTAGAGGCAGAGGCCAGGTTCTTGCACCCAGCTCCTGCTCTATCTCACCAGCTGTGTGCCCTTGCTTGTTGACCTGGGCACGGTGATGACTAGTCTTTGTTCAGCCCTGTCATAGCAGACACCACGCAGTGTCCACAACGAATGAAAAAGCTAGGCACAGCCTCAGCATAAATTGTCCCAGCTTCACGGTTTGCAGAGCATGCCAAGGGCTTTGACAGATGCCCAGGATGCCTTCTGAGTAAATCCTAACAGCAGGCTGTGGGCATGGCCTGTATCTGTCCCGTCTCACAGAAAGGAGAAATGGAGGCTGAGACACATAAGTGACCTGAAGTCACAGGGCCTAAGTGCCCCAACTTCACACCAGACCCCACCCCTGCCCTGTGTCCCTCCCCCCATGCACCTGGCTGCGCCTGTGGCAGAGGTCATACTGTTTGCAGGGCTGTTGGTTGAGTTTCTGCAGCTGGGGGTGGTAGTTCTGGGGTGACATGATGCGCCACGTGTCCAAGTTGGCACAGAGCTGGGGGCAACAGAGAAGGCTTCACTGGAAAGGCAGGAAGATCTGTGGGGATAAAAGGAAGACCCTTGGGGCAGGATGGGTCCCAGCTGAGGACAGGACAGCCTGAGGCAGAGCCATTGGAGGTTCATTTATTCAATAAATATTTATTGCTCATCCTGTCTGTGTCTGTCCTGTTCTAGGCACTGGGGATACTGAGGAACCTGCTTCAGAGTTAGACAGACAGATTATAAAATAGTGAAGAATAGCAGATGAGAGAATTTCAGATAGTGTTAACCAGCTGGGAAGAGAAGAACACTGGATGACTATGATAGAGTGCTTTGAAGGTGATCAGGGAAGACTTTGAAGAGGTGACATTTAAGGTGTTCAGTGAATGACAAGAAGGAGTCAGGTAAAGTTCAAGGGGAAGGGCATTTCGAGGAAAAGGAATGGTAAATGCAAAGGTCCTAAGATGGGAACAGGCCCAACTTGTTCAAGGTACAGAAAGAAGGCCAGTGCAGCTGTAGCACAAGCAGGAGAAGGTGCAGGAACTGGGGTTGGAGAGGTAGGCAAGGTCACTGTAAACCAGGGTAGACAGCTGGGAGTTTATTCTAAGTGCCATAACAAGCCATTGGAAGCTGGACCTCAGGGGAGGAAGGGGCTAGGACACTGCCAGGAAGAGACTGTGTAGGGCTGCTGGGGAGGGGGAAAAGGCAGGGCAGGCCACGGGAGTCTGGTAGAGGGAGGGCCACAGGGGCCAAGCTGACCTGCAGGACGTGGTCAATGGCCCCCTCGAGCTTGGAGGCCCCACCAGTGCCTGGGGAAGCTGTGAGACCCAGCACCTGGGGTAGGGGCCGCACTTGCCGCAGTTTATGCTCTAGGTACCGGCTCAGGATGACATTGTAGACGGTGTCCTTGTGAGTGTGGTGACACTCATCCACCACGAGCAGGGAGAAGGCTGGGGGCACATGGAGGAGGGCTGTGACCTACGTTTGCAAAGCCCTTCCTCCCATAAGCTTTGTTTCACATAGTCCCCAGAACTCATCTGAGAAATCCTTCTTCCTTTCACAACTTGCAGCCACATCCCAGAGAACGAGCCAGGCAGGGTTGATTTAGCTCCATTTTACAGGTTAGTGAACTGAGGCTCAGCTATGAGAAGGGACTTGCCCAAGATCCTGCACTGTAGCTAGGTCTGTTTCTACTAGAGCGAATGCTGGGGTTTGGTGAATCGGGGAACCCCTCACTCCCATAAAAACTCCCAACACCTTTAGAGAGGAGGTGCCCCGGGTGCCTTTTCCCCTGCCCACAGCCCTCACCAGTAAGCTCCACATGCTCCTCCTCCTCAGGGCTGGTCAGCGCCATCTGCAGCAGCTCAGCTGTGCAGATGAGCAGGTCATGGCTCCGGGCCAGGTGGCCAAAGCCAGCACGTGGCCCCATGTCCCCACTCAGGGTCTTCATGGTCCAGCGTCCGCCCAGCATGCAGCTGAACTCCTCACCATGCTGGGTCACCAGGTGCACCTGGGGGAGAATGAGATGGGGAGAGGAAGCTGGATGGGGGGCAGGGGAGTGAGGAGGAGCTAAGGAGACCCTCAGAATATGGCTAGATCCTAGACTGGGGGGAAAGAAAGGTGAGCTTAGGGATGGCCACAGCGCCTCTGGAGTTCTGGAGGGGACCGAGAGGTGCCTGAGGAGCTGAGACCCTGCTGATGGGAGGGCAGATCACTCACCCTGTTGACCAATACAACCACCTTGGCTCCGTCCACAGTCTCTAGATGCCTCTTGGCCACATAAGCAGCTGCCCGGGTCTTCCCAGCTCCCGTGGGCAGCCATATGATGATATTCTTGCCCTCCAGGGCAGGCATGATCACCTCCCACTGGTAGGGTCGGAGCTCCATTCTGGGAACGCAGGGGACTCAAATCCACTGGCCCCAGCCCCACCTGTCCCCACTCCAGCTGGTGGGAAGACCTCCCTTTGCCCCACGACTCCACCCTACTTGAGGGAGGTGAGGTAGGGCCTCCTCGGAACCCACTAGGAAACTGCTCTGTCCAAGAGAGGAGGCAGGAGTGACATAGGCTACACCTGACACTTGCCCAGCCTGGGTCTCACCTGCACCACTGGGTGGACCGCTCAGGGCAGCCCCGCTTAGCTCAGCTCACTGTTCGGCTCAGAGATCGGAAATGGAAACTGAAACCGAGGGGAGGAGCCAGTGAGCTCAGGCAGCTTAGGAATCTCCCATCCCTGGCCCTAGAGAAAAAACCCTGTGCTAGCAGGAAGTGCTCTTTCATTGCTCCAGGACCTGGGTCCTTGACCCTCTGCCCCTTTTGCAGTTAGCTTCAACGATGTCACCCTGGTCAAGGCAGGAGGTTTTGAGGAGCAGCCTGAAGCAGGGAGAAGTGGGGGGCTGCGGGAAGGCAGGTCCCACCACCCCAGGAGCACAGGACTAGCATGAGGCTTGCTGGGGACAGGGGCTCCAGCACAGACTGAGGCTTAATAGGTTCCAGCTGGCAGGAGGGTATTAGAAGGGCCAAGGTCAGCCCGCTAAGGCTGGGACTATACTGAAGAAACAATCACACAGGGGAAATTAAAAAAAAGAGCTTTATTGTTCCCTCCAAGGGATTAATGCCAGGCAATGAATGGTCCCCATGGCCCCCATCCCTGGGGGACTGACAGAGAGTGCAGGGCAAGGCATGGCCCCTTCAGTCCAGATGGAACTTCCAAACCCTGAAAGCCCACTCACTCAAGCTAAAATGAGCAGTCCTGGTCCTTGGGGAAATAGCCCATTGGGCCAAGACCAGCACTCCAAGCCTCCATGGCTCTGGGGGGGACCAGGTACGGGGCCATAAAGACAAGTTGGGGTTCATACTCTGGCTACTCGCCACTCTAAAGGGGCTGGGCCCCCAGGCCCAGGAGACCTCTCCCCAAGGTCAGAGACAAATGAGGGCTGGGACAGAACTGTAGGCTTGAGAGTGCCTGAGGATCCAGAAAGGACTGGGGAGTTCCTGGCTGGAGTGTCTTGTGCTGAGAGCTGGGCCAGGGGCATCCCTAAGGACCAGATCAGAATCTGAGGTGAAGGGCCGGCCCGTGGCTCACTCGGGAGAGTGCGGTGCTGAAAACACCAAGGCCACGGGTTCAGGTCCCTATATTAGGGATGGCCGGTTTGCTCACTGGCTGAGTGTGGTGCTGACGACACCAAGTCAAGGGTTGAGATCCCCTTACTGGTCATCTTTAAAAAAACAAAACGAAAAAAGAATCCAAGGTGAAGACATTCCAGGTCAGGGCTGCAGTCCCAAGCCAGAGACTACTTGTCAATGAGCCCCCCCTCCTTGAGCTTGAAGTAGAAAAACTTCTCCAGAGCACTGGCGCAGCGGCAGTACTCGCTGTCCGGGGGGTTGTACTCGCGGCAGTTGGCGATGACCCGCTGCAGGTCAGCCACAAAGAGCTTCCGGGTCACGTAGTAACGGCCACGCAGCCGCTCTGTCATGGTCTTCAGGTCTGGGGCAGCAGCAGAGAAGGGGCACCCCTTTGAGAAGCTGGGAGAGGGGCTGGTGCTGTCCACAGTGGGGTGGGAGGTGCAGGGGGCTGTCCGGTCAGTGAAGGGAAGAGCAGGAGTAGATATGGGGGAAGGAGAGGAAGGAATGGAGGTTCTCACCAATGGGGAAGCGGATGACCTCGTAGTAGTCAGGGGCCTCCGACTTCTTCACAGGCTCCATGAAGGGCCAGGCACTGGGGTGCGACTAGAGAGAAGAGTCAAGCTTGGGATGGGCCCCTTGTGCCCCATGCCCAACCTGTGGCTACCCCCCAGCCCAGACTGGGTCATAAAGCCACAGCCATTGCTGCAGGGGCCCTCAGAAGGGAACCTGGTCTCCTCACCTTGATCTGGGCCAGCAGGTTTTTGAGGGTTGTGTAGAGCTGGTCGGGGTCTTTCAGCTCCTTCCTGAGGCAAGAGACACAAAGTCTGAGGCTCCAGCTCCCTCTGCTCCCCACCCCTGCCCCTCAAACCCTGCTCCATCAATGACACACTCACCCCTTCTCCTTCCCCAATGGCTTCCAGCCCGTCTCTCCTGCAAAGTGGGGAGTGGGAGAACGTCCCTAAGAACACCTGTCCTCACCACAGTGTGCCCTCCTGACTCCTCAGCCAAGCCCCCCACTCACGAATGCCGGGGACACTCTCCACAGGGATCTGCCTCACACCCTCTTTGAAGCAGCTGAGCCCAGGGTACACCTTGCGGATCTGGGCCTGTTTGCGCTCAATCAGCTTCTTGATGATCTGAGGGAAGAGAGCATCTGAGGGGCCAACTCCAGCCCTGGCAAGAAGCCCTCCCAGCGCCGCAGTCAGAGCCCACGGTGGGAACACCCGGGCTGTACTCCCTCTGGGTTCACTACGTCCCCTCCTAACTTCCCCCAAGAGGCAGAGCAGGGACCAAGATCTGGCCTGTCCCCACCTCGCACACAAACACACGTGTACACGTGGTGCTGCTCTACACGCGTGTGCTTGTCCCCCCCAATGACCATTCATGAAAAACATTATGGGCATGCACACATGCACACAACCTCCTTCTGCTTCTTGATGATGTGGGACAGCTCTGTGTACGGGATCCGGGGGTTCAGCTCACACTCCATCAGGGTCGCTCCCTCATAGTCCTTGATGTAGCCCAGGTAGCGGCTCTTGGGCACCTTGATATCCTTGGAGAAGCCCTGAAGGTGGACAGTGATTACCCAATCCATCAGCAAGTGTTTCCCAACTTCCGCGGCCCCTCCCCAGGAGCACCTAAGGAGAAGTGTATGCCACGTCCCCTCTCGCTCCTGACCCTCCTCCTGCAGCACTGTGAGGACTCAGTCTGCCCCTGGAAAGGTTCCAGGTCAGCTGCCCACTCCCCCACTCCCCATCAAGAGCTTCCCAAGTCTTCCGGCCTGCCTGGCTGCCTCACAGGCACCTATCCCTCCCGGGGCAGCAGCAGGAGGAAGCTAGGGAGGAAGGTCTTCCTTGCAGGTGTCAGCTGGAAGAGAGGGCACAGAGGGCCTCCCACTCCATCCACAGCAAGGGGCTGGACATAACAAGCCCTGGCTCCAGGCTGCGGGAAGCCATAGCGGGAAGCCAAGGGTCACCTGCTTCTTGAAGTAGCCAATAGCATACTCGTCGGCATAGGTGAGGAAGTAGAGAATGTTGTGTTTGATGTGATACTCCTTCAGGTGGTTCATCAGGTGAGTTCCATAGCCCTGCAGGCAAAGGGGGCTGGCGCTGGAGAGATCTCAGGAGGGCAAAGAGAAAAGAGGCGGTGCGAGAGCGAGGGGACCCAGGCAGAGAGGAGGAAAGACGACAGGCAGAGGAAGGAGTTCACAGGGAGAAAGGTGAAGGATGGTGGATTTCTAAGTGCGAACTCTGGGCCAGGTGTGGTGCTTGCTACTTTACAAACCAATTCTCAACTTAACCCACGAGGTAGGTATCATTACCTCTATTTCACAGAAGAGAAAACAAAAACTCAGCTACGTCAGGTAATGTGTCTAAGCTCAGGTGGCCGACCACAGCCGAGCCAGGATCCATACCCCAACACGGGCCACTGATTCCCAGTCCCAGGCCTCAGAGTTGTGGGGAAGAGCAAAGAGGAGTCACGAGGAGCCTGCTCATTGCAGCATCTGAACCCCAAAGAGACAGTCTCCCACAGAGGTCAGACCAAGGAGACACAGTGCCCATCTGGCTTATGTAAAATAGGAGGACAGGGCCCCCTACAAGTGGGTCTACTATGACAATTAAAGGACAGAAACCGGGACTATCAGTGTAGGGCCACTGTAATAATTACTAATTCCCCAAGTATGTAAATGTTCTTGTGATGAAGAAAACACCAGTCCACAGGTCCATTTAGAAGTGTTGAAGAGGGGCCGGCCCGTGGCTCACTCGGGAGAGTGCGGTGCTGATAACACCAAGGCCCCGGGTTCGGATCCTATATAGGGATGGCCGGTTCGCTCACTGGCTGAGCGTGGTGCTCACAACACCAAGCCAAGGGTTGAGATCCCCTTACCGGTCATCTTTAAAAAAAAAAAAAAAAAGAAAAAAAAAAAGTGTTGAAGAGGCAGGCTGGTTAGCTCACTTGGTACAGTGAGGTGGTGGTAACACCAAGGTCAAGGGTTTGGATGCCCTTATCTGCCAGCCAGCCGCCAAAAAAAAAAGTGTTGCTGATTCTTGGGCTCCATTTGCCAACAGGTGTTTCCTTAATCCACTGTTATCAAAATACAACTGCCACCTGGTGGGCATGTGAGGAACTGTCTGGCCACTACAGGAAGGGAGGGGGCTGTTCCATCGCTCACATCCTGCTGCTCTGACTGGGTCCAAACTCAGAAGCAAGCGGTGGGATGGGGCCAGGGCAGGGGCCGGCCACTGCGCTCACCTTCACCTGCTCATTTGAGGTAACAGCACAGAAGACAATCTCCGTGAAGCCCTGGGTGGGAAACATGCGGAAGCAGATCCCACCGATGACCCGCCCGTCCTTGATCAAGGCCAGAGTCTTGTGCTTCCTAAGACAGAGGGGACATGTCACAGCCCCTACCTGTCTCCCAGTGCTCCCCAGCTCCCCACAGCCCTGGAGATCTGAGTGTAGTCAGGGCTGGGAACTGAGGAGCAAGAGTTCTCAAAGGTTGGGCCTCGGAGTCGGGGGAAAGGAGCCCCCCAATTTTAGGGGGGGCCGAGGAGTCAAGGTCTTGACTCCTCGGCCCCCAGGTGTGATGCCCTGAGATGGGGCTCTCCTGGGGACGCACGGGTCAAAGACGAGGCGGGCGATATACTCCTTGGGCATGCGTGGCAGCTGGTGGGAGAAGACGTTCTGCAGCCCCACAAGCCACAGCAACACCCGCCGGTTGGCCTTGGGCGTCAGTGAGTTGCCGATGACGTGGAACTCGATGATGCCACGGCGCTCCTCCAGGCGGGCTGTCTCATCCCGGGCAGCGTTGGCCGACAGCAGGCTTGTCTGGGCGCAGAGGAGGGGCAGTGAGCTAGGGTCTCAGACTGCTGAGCCTCCCCTGCACTGGTCAGTAGGCCGGGCTGCCCACCTCGGGCCCCAGCATGGCAGCAGGGTCGGTGATGGTCAGCATGACCTCGTTGACCAGCTCCATGGGGATATCGCCCATCACGCGGAGCCGCTTGGCATCCTCCAGGGTCAGGTTCTCTGGGAGCTTCCTCTTCTCGCCTGCTGAGGAGGTTGGCAAGGTCACCAAGGGGCAGATGAAGTGGGGTGAAAGGTCTGGGTCAAGTACCCACCTGGCATGGGCTCGGCCCCTGCGGAATCTAGACTCAGGGAGCTGTTGCTGCCCCCACCCATGGTAGGGCTGAAGATGGGGGTGCTGGGAACAACCGCTGCACTGACTGTAGCTGACAGAGAGAGAAAAATCAGGGACAGGGGGTCAAAGCTATTGGCCCCTCAAAGGGATACAGGCCTCCAGTTGAGCCCTCCTGTATTTTCCCACTGCTGCCATTCCCAGTCCCTCTTCCACCTCAGGGGGCTTAGCTCAGCCAAGAAGGCTAAGCAGAGATCCTGCAGAGCCTTCTCTGGCACATACCTGGCCGGGGCACCAGCTGTGTCCCCTCTGACGGTGGCATGGTGAAGCCTGACTCCCAGATCGGAGAGTTTGCCCCATAGATCTCCTCCTCCAGCATGGACAGAAACCTGTGGGGAGGGCACAGTCTGTCCCACAACTCTGTCCTCCACCCAACGGTGCAGCCTGGACCAGGCACCAGAGGGACTGGAGGTTGGCCAAAGAGACAGACCCTGCTCTTAAGGAATTGGGAGCCTCAGAGAGGAGGAAGCCTCTGACCTCCGGGAAGCCCTCGTCTGAAGGGGGAAGCACAGACCCCTGCCTTCTGTGAGCCTCTATTTGAAGGTAAGAAGATAGAACACACCCAGGACAGAGATCAAAGAGTCCGGTTTTGCTATGATGTGTAGCACAGGGAGACAGGGTCAGAGCTGATGCCATCTGTGCTGTGTGGCCAGGCAGGGTACCAAGTTACCCTGAGTCCCCTCCTCCCCTCATTATAAAAACAGGCTCAGAATCCACCCCATCTTGCCACCTCTTGTTCCTACCTGGTGGCAAGAAGGGCACTAGAAGGCCAGGATTGGTCAGCAAAGGCTTTTTGAACAGGGAAGTTATGAGCCAGGTTTAAAATGGGAGGAAGATGCACAGAACAGAGGAAAATGGTACAGAAAGGACTAGAACAGGGTGGAAATTGGTTTCACCTTAAGTGTAAGTTCTGGTTTCTTGGAGTGTTGTGGTGGGAAGGATTCTGAGGCTGTGTCCTGGCCCCCATGGGAAGCAATTAGTAACGTCTACCAGGGTGTGGGGGGGTAGCGTTAGCTCGAGCCATGTACCTGCCATCCCCAGACTAGTATGTGCAAAGGCAAATACTAGCAAGTTGCTTCTGGGCCATGGGCAAGTCTGCCAGGTAGACGCCCAGATCCCAAAAGGCCCATGGAGGGAGAGGAGGGACCAATCCAGGAAGCCTTCCTGGAAAAAAGGGGACAACAGCGAGGATGTGAACTTGGGGCAAAATCCTGATAGGCCAGAAAGAGACTCACTTCGGGAAATGAGTGAGGATGAGGGTCCTCTTCTCGGGCACCAGCTTGTCCTTCTCCACTCGGAACTTTTCCAGCAGTTGCCGGCGGGTAACAGTGAAAATGGAGCGGAGAAGGCTTCGCCCAAAGACGTGAGTGGTCTCGTAGCGAGGGAGGCTATCGCAGCTCTGCGGCACGTGGCAGTAACAGAGCCATCTGGGGGTAAGGGGTAGGGGTGATGGCAGGTGAGGGTACAAACCGCTGAACCCAGGCTGGGCCTACAAGCCTCCCCACATGCTGTCCCTGATTGGGCCTACCTGGTGTAATTGACCTTGTAGGTAGCCACATCCTCCGCCTGGGACCTCTGCCGAAATTGGGCAGGTGTCTCAAGCTTCCAGTAGTTAAGGCAGAGCAGGAACATCTTTGAGAGCTCAAACATCGTCTGCCGCTCCCGGGGAGCCAGGTGACTAAACTTGTACTGCACAAAGTTCAGCACACCCTGAGAAGGGGTAGGTGGGGACAAAACCGAGATGCAGGTATAAGCAGCCAGGAGGGGCTTCTTATCCAAAGGAAGATGCTCTCTCAGGGTGGGGACCATGCTCTCCTCTCACTCTGGGGCTCTGTGTGAAGAGAAACTATATCCCCTCCCTGCCTCCACGCCCACCCTGAGGTTAGCACAAAATGTCCTCCCTTCTCTGAACCTCTCCCTGTTCTCACCTTGAGGAGGATAGAGAACACAGGCTCCACACTCCTCCAAGGTGCCCCCAATTGTCCCCTTACCACCTTCCCCAACCCACCTGCTCAATATTAGGCTTCTCAAATGGGGGGCTGCCCAGGGACCCTTCCACCACAGGCCGGGTCATCTGCAGGATGCATTTCCGCAGGAGCTGAAGGGAAGAGAAACGGGAAGGAGTAGGGGGCAGCAGAGCTCAGAGCAGCATACGCCCCCACCCCCTCCAATGCCTCATCTCTCACTCACCACACTCTCATTCAGTGAAAGCTCACCTTGAAGAGGTAGAAATAGACCTGCTTGGTGTCCGTGTCCTCCTCCTTGTGAACAGACATGAACAGATTCTCGACATCCACTACCATCCCCAGCAGCCGGTTAATCTCATCCTCTGACACATTCTCCAAGTGGGACACGTGGTCAGCTGCAAGACGGACAGGTGGCAAAGTTGGGAAGAATGGAAAGAACAGATCAACAAGGCTTCCTGCCCCTCTTCACAGCCAGCCAAGACACACCCTCAGTCCCTCCAACCGGTGAGACCAACGGTGAGACTGACTGCTCCTATGTCAATCCTTGGGTGGCTCTTGCCTCTTCTGGGCTGGCAGATTTCTTTTTTCCTCCCTTGGGACATCCCCAGCCCAATCCCTCCTTAAGAGGCATCTTTGGTTTTTCAGAGATGAGGCTTTGTGGCACTTAAGTCACCCTGTCTAAGCAAGACCCAGCACCTTCTCCCCGGGTCCCTCAACTCCAAGGGCGCTGACTGCCTTACCCAAGGGGTGCTCACAGCTGCGGCACAGCTCGCTCAGGTTGGCAGCTGGCTGCTGCAGATCCATGCGGGGTGCAGTGGGGGGCTTGGGGTTTTTCCAGCCATTACACTTGCAGGTTTCATTGGCCTGGAGGCAGATCAATCAATGACCTGTACTTCTGGGACAGGAGCCGCTCCGCAACCAGAGCGTTTCCCCCATTCCCACCCGAGCCCTAGGATGCCCCAAGCCCCGCCCCTTTCACCCAGGCCCCGCCCCCACCTTGCAAGCCGAGAAGACCCCGAGCTTCTCAAGCTTCTTGGCTCGCGGCAGCCCCCGGACTTGCGCCTTCCTCTGACTGGCGCGCTGTTGCTGGCTCAGGCCAGGTCGAGCCGGATCCCCCCCGCTCCCGGTCCCCCCACTTCCTACCCCGGGGCCCCCAGTCCCTGTGCTCCCGGCTGGGGCTACAGCTGGGGCGGAGGCTGGTGCCGGAGTGGGAGCTGGAGTCGGGACTGAAGCCGGGCTGGGCGCAGGAGTCGGAGTTGGGGCAGGGGCTGGGGACTGAAGGGGCCGGGGCTGCGCGGCCGGAGCCGGGGTCGAGGCCTGGGAAGGTTCCGCCATGGCCTCCCCCGCAGCGAAGCGCCGCGCCGCGCTCCCAGCCCTAGGGCCGCATGGGCAACCGGCGCTCAGTGCGCAGGCGTCGCTGCACCGGCGCATGATGGGAGCTGTAGTCTTCACCGCCCCTCCCCTCTGCCTCCAGCTTCCAGACTTTTCTGTCCTGTCTCTTGGTCCCAGACGGCAAGTGAGGTGCAAGCTCGCTCGCTAAATTGACCCAATCCGCTTTTCTAATCTCTCTTGAAGATGTCAGGATACTCACGATTGCTGTCTTCTTCGGGACAAGGAAGCGCATCCCAGAAAACCAGGCGCCTGTTTGGGGGAATCGGGGGCTGTGGCGCTCTGGCCAGGCCGCAGGTGCAAGCGCAAGCCTGGGCCGGGGGTTGGCTTCCTGGCACATCGCACCTCCTCCCCGTGCCCGCCAAGGGCCGTGCCCCACAGGCTCCGCACAGGGTACACGTAGCTACAGTTCTACTTCTCGAGCTGTGTGGAGGTCACACGGGCGTGTTTGCCTTGTGACATTCAGCTGTACCTTTTTGTGCACTTTTCTGTACGTATGTTATACTTCGACGAAAGATTTTTTTTTTTTTTTTTTTAAGATAACTGGTAAAGGGATCCTAACCCTTGACTTGCTGTCATCCGCACACTCTCCCGAGCGAGCCACGGGCCGGCCCCCTCAACGAAAGATTTTATATCAAGACACTGTGGACTTACCAGAGGCATAGCCGTGGTCACGGTAATCACGAAGAAGGCCCCGAGGTGGGGATGAGGCAGAGGAGGGCTGAAGCCTTTCCCGGAGCCCTGAATCGCGGCTTCGGCTTTGTGCTCCCAGAGCCCAGCCTCGAGACTGCCCACGGGAGGCCCCCGGGGCAGATGAACTACAGAAGCCGGAAAGATGGGTCCATCTCCCAGTCCCCGTGTGTCAGCGTGGGATTGTGCGTGGTCAAGGAAAGGCAGGGCGTTCCAAGAATGGATGGCCCGGGAAGGCCACCCTCCAATGGCCCTGTCCAGGAAACGATCCTTCCTGTCCAGGCCTGGTTCTTAGAGGGCAGGACAGCCCCCGTCCTGCCCAGCGGCTCAGTCTGATCTCGGCTCTGCGCGGCGCCCGCTCTTGGTCAGGCTCCGGGACGTCTAGCCTCATTCCCTAACAGCCCCAGGCGCCCGGCCAACTGACCAAGGCGGGGAAGGGCGGAAAGAAGGGCAGGATCCGGGATAAAACAGGGTGGCTGACAACCTGACTCTTGAGGTAGGACCGGCCTGGCTGACCCCGAGCTCTGCTGGCATCTGCAGAAACCGAGGGAACCGAGCGGAGCAGAGCTCGGCGGGGCCGCGTGCGGACCCTCCTCTCCATGCGCCTGCGCGCCGAGCCCTGCATTCTGAGCCTCGCGCCCTTGGATAGCAGTTGCTCACTCGGATGCAGCGGGTCGGTAGCAGTGTCCCCAACAAGAGCCGGGCGGCGTCCCGAAGTCCCAGCGTGGCCCTCACTGAACAGGGTCAGGGGGGCGTGCTGCCGGTGCGGCTGCTCAGGGACAGTCCGGCAGCCGTGCAGGGCAATGACCGTGCTGAAGATGGTTTCCAAATGAAGATGGATGCCCACGGCTTCACCCCAGAGGAGCTGGTGGTGCGAGTAGACGATCAAAGCCTGATGGTGACCGGCCAGCGGGAACTGGAGGGCCATGACCCGGAAGGGGGTGGTTACCGCATTTCGCAGGAGGTGTATCGGCAAATGCTACTACCACCCGACCTGGATACCACCGCCATGACCTGCTGCCTGACCCCCTCCGGCCAGCTGTGCGTCCGAGGCCAGTACCGAGTGCTGTCTCCCCCTGAAGCCCAAACAGGATCGTCACCGAGGCTCAGGAGCCGCAGCTCGAAGAAGGGTTCCAACCAAGCCTGACCTAGTAAACAACAACCGTGGTGTGCAGCAAACTTGGTGGCCGTTGTCTTTTCTGGGGTTGGGGTCAGAGGTAGAGCTATAGAAAAGGGATTGGGGCCACAGGTAGAACGAGGCAGGAGACGAGCTAAAGGTGATCCACCAAGAATCAGGCCTCTGGTCCCTGGGAGAAAGCAGAGGGGACAGGGTAGCCCTAGCTGAGAGCCGCAGCTCCAGCAGGGAGCAGCAGAGGGCTGGGAGTGCCCAGACCTCTCCTGATTCCAGAACCAGTAGAGGGCCCTGAGAGACAGAACGGGCTGGCTAGGACCTGGGGTGGAGGTGCTGTGGAGGACAGAAGTGGGGAGGAAAGCCAGGCTCTGCAGCCTTGGTCTCAAGACCAGTCCAACGTCCCACAGGTTGTCAGTGTTCCTTCCTCTTCAGGGGAGGGTAAGAGCATCCAGTCCCTCACAGGCCCAGTAGAGACTAAGCAGAAAACTCCAGAAGTCATTTCTGGTGTTTCAGAGACCAGCGATCTTCAAATATAAACTAAACATACTGGGGTGCAGTGTAATCTGGTAGGTGGGGAAGAGGCAAATGCAGGACCCTCAACTTTTAGCTTGGTGAGCCCCAGGTCAGTCTTATGCCAGCCCCATTCCATTAGAGCTGCCACAGTAACAGCTCTTTCTCTTGGTTACCACGACCACCAGCACCCCTCATATTAGGAGGCGAGGGCTTTGTCTAACAAGATTCAGTGGTTCGTTTAAAATTCAAGTAAACTAGAGAGGACATGGTCTGATAAACTCTACCAGAGAAAGACAAGGAAGACAAGTGTGAGGTCGAACGATCGGCTGACTATATTGACAAGATATTGATTGGTTACATGTTGAAGAAAACATACAATACAAAATACAGAAAAAGTTGGTTCCATCCCCTCCCAGTCCCCCCCTTACCCACCCACCCCCAAATACTCATCATCGTGATTTGGTCAGAACAGGGCTCAGAGCCAGAGGTCAGGGTGATCGAGGGTGGAGGGGCGGTGGGCAATGGGTTTGTGGCTGTCACAATAATGCTGTGGTAATGAGTGGTTCCTCTCCACTGAGAGTCAGGGGTGGGGTAGGGGCTGCAGCCTGACAGCAGCCAGCTGAGGGAAGAGCTGCCTCTCCCTTCCCTCGCTCCAAGGCCTGCCCCACCACCCCTAACCAAGACCACTGCAAACACGGTAAGGGTGTGGGTGCTCTTGCTGAGTCTGCTACTCAGCAAGAGGGAGGGGAAGGGTAACAGCCCCAGCCTGCCATCCCCATAAACAAGGGTGGAGCAAACAGGAGCATGTGGCTACTACCAACAAAGGAAGAGTGGGAGAGCAGAAGAAAGGGGAGGAAGTGGGAACAGCAGATCATATATATTAAAAAAGTGACTTAAGACTTAAAATTGAATTAGTATTTGTACAGAAAGGTGCAGGTGGAATAACTCACTCCAGCCTATGATCAAAATTATATGGAGAAATCATGGTAGACCCCTCCCCCTGCCCCGCCCCAGTGGTGGCCCGAGTCGTTAAGTGCGATTGGTTAGAGTGGATTCCAGTCGGGTCATTCAGGCAGAGGAGGTGAGGACAGTGGGCAGGCAAGGGGGGGCTCAGTTGCTGCAGCACTGGCTCCGGCTGGCTGGGTTGTTCTCCTGGAGGTCCACACCTCGGTTCCGGCCTGGAGCACCAGCTGCATTCTGGGGCTCATTCTTGGGAAGCTTCTTAGCTGTTTGGAAGAGAAGGGGGGAAAATGCATTTGTGGGGGTACCCCAACACTCCCAATTCCACTGGAGTAGAATCTGGCCTTTACCACTCAATCAGTGATAATGCACCAGATGCATTCTGAGTGTCTCAGGAAACTGAGCAAAGAGAGGTTAAATAACTGGCCTAAGACCACAGAACTAATAAGTGGTAGGGCCAGCATTCGAATCCAGGCCAGGTGACTCCAGGGCCAAATGAGCTTAAAAAAACCTAAGAAGTGGGTGGGGAATGGTGATGGCAGGCTCTGAAGTGGGTCGCAAGACAAAGGGGTCAGGGAGTGAAATGCTGAGACTTTGGCCCAGGTTTTAGGATCTTCTGGGGTGAACTACCTACATCGGGGAGTCAGATGAAGAAGAAAACGATTTTATCAGCTGGTGAAAGATCTGTTGGGGAAGGGACCCCACTGACCCACTGTAGAACAGCAGACAAGCAACATACCCTGCAGTGGTGGGGAGGGAAGGCGAGGGGAGGGGAGGAGAGGCAACTTACCTATTGCCATGAAAATCTCATTCACGTTCATTGCAGTCTTTGCTGATGTCTCCATGAACAGCAAACTGTTGTCATCTGCATAGGCTTGTGCTTCCTGATTCAGATGAAGATGAGAAAGAGGGTGGGAGGGAAATGTTGGCAGGGGCCATGGCCCAGGAGAAAATCGTCCCTGT
Source organism: Cynocephalus volans (assembly GCF_027409185.1). NCBI lineage: Eukaryota > Metazoa > Chordata > Mammalia > Dermoptera > Cynocephalidae > Cynocephalus > Cynocephalus volans. The sequence continues at coordinate 2,237,677 of NC_084469.1, read as the reverse complement.
TCACAGTGCCTTATACACAATGGAGACTGGCTAGACAAATGCAGGGTTTTCAGGCCTAAGGCTCCCCTGCTCTGGGTTCCCCTGAGACATCTACACTACACTCCTATCCCTCTGGGCTCACGAACATCAGCAGATATCTGACTCAAGGTTCTCTATGTCCACTCTGCCTTCTTGCTCTTCAAAATCACTAGGCTAGGAAATACTTCCAGAAACTTATGCTACAAATACACTTGCACATTTGAACAAAAGCACAAATGTGTGTGGATGTTGACTGCAGCACTGTTTCCAGTCTTTTACAAACAACCCAAAAGTCCATCAATTAGGGACTGGTAAGAAATAAATTGTAATAGGCTGGCCAGTTAGCTCAGTTGGTTAGAGTGTGGTGCTGGTAACAGCAAGGTCCAGGGTTAGCTCCATGCCCTGGCCAGCCGCCAAAACAAAACAAAATAAAAATTTTTTAAAAAAAGAAAAGAAAAAAATCGTAACATACAGTATGTATAGTACACCGATCTATGTAAAGAAAAGGATTCATATACACATGCATACTTCTGGAAAGATAAGAAACTGTGAGAAAATTCGGGGAAGAAAGGCTGAGTTTCTAGGATTAGAGACTTAAATTTCATTCTATATACCTTCTCGTACTGTTTAAATTTTACTATGTGCATGTATTACATTAAGAATATATTTCTTTTTCAATAAGCTTAATTAAAAAGTCAGTTTATAAGAGAAAATAAGGAGCAGCCTCAGATATTCACACACACACACACACACCACCACCACCACCACAGGGCAAAAACAAGGGATAGGCAGATGACAATCCCTTTTAAGCCCAAGCTTGAGTCATGAGAGGACAGTAGATGTAGGCTCCCCAGCTGCTTCCTAGTGAGGTTCTTCCTAAAGCCCAGGAGCAACCTGGGGAGGCCAAGTGGCTGCTTACTCCTTCCCCCAAGTCCTGTCCATCCGCTCACCTGGAATTCCACAGCTCTCTTGCTGGCCAGGTCAGCCTTGTTTCCCGCGAGTGCAATGACGATGTTGGGACTGGCCTGCCTCTGTAACTCCTTCACCCAGTTCTTGGCCCGTGCAAATGTATCCTGAGGAGACAGGGCCAGAATGTCAAAGGTACAGAGGAGGCATTCTGCCGAAGGCCACTCACTAGAGAAGCCTGAGCTGGTACAGCCAAAGTATCTAAGATGTCACCACCTAAAGATTCTGGCATGATGCCCCCAAACAACAGGAAATCTGCCCACACCCTACTCAGGAACAGAGTCGAGAGGCCTAAAGTCGGGGCTTTTATAACCTGATTCCTGGGGCTTTGAGAAGATGAAGAGCAGGGAGAGAAGGAAGGAAAAATCTTTACTGTGTTGGTGATGTCATAGACCACGATGGCAGCCTGGGCCCCCCGATAGTACATGGGGGCCAGGCTGTGATACCGCTCCTGTCCAGCTGTGTCCCAGATCTCAAACTTGACTGTTGTGTCATCCAAGCAGACAGTCTGTGTGAGGAAGGCCGCTGTAAGGCAGAAGGTAGTGTCACCAGGCAAGAACGAGTTAGAAGTCACCCCCACATTTCTACTGTTGCTTCCAGGCTCTGGCACTTAGAAGCCTTCCTCTAAGATGGACACAGAGAAGCCCCCAACCTGGTAGCCAAAGGTGGCCTGAGTAAGGCAGGTGTAGTTTGCATTTTTGTGTATGTGTCTGTGGAATGGGGACTGCACAGGCTTTACAGACCCACCCCAGGCCAGGGCAGAAGGGAAGCCTGCTTGCCTGTGAACTATCTCAGGACCACTCTCTGGATAGGAATGGAGCAAGGGGAAGGAGAAGGAAAGCTCCCCGAGGGAAATCTGACTCCAAGCACAGAAGGGTGAGCTGCCCACTCCTCCTCTTCCTCCTCCTCCCACCCCTCCTAGAGAACAGACCAACCAGATACCTCTCTAGTCCCTGAGTTTATTCCAGCACAGGGGTGTTGCTGACCTTCAGTTTTCTGAGGACACTCCTGCTTGCTTAGCTTCACTGGGGAAGTACACACTGTTCCATGCCAGGCTGAGGCTGGGTGGCTGGCTTCTCAACCGCCTCTGCCACCTCCAGGCACTCTGGCTAGCCACCACCCCCAACTCTGGCCCACACCCATTCCTGTGTGGCTACTTTGTGGCTGGACCTTCAGGGAACATAGTGACCCTCTCTCAGACAGGAACACAGGACACTTGTGCATATGCTTCAAAGGAGGAGTCCAGATCTGGACAGACAAGTGGGCATCCCCTTCACCCGAGGCCCGTCAGAGGATCCTGGACAGCTCCATGTAGAACGCCTCTTTCCTTGTCTGCCCTCCCCCCACCTCACTGCCTCACTTCCCCTCTCCAGCACCTGACCGAATGCTGAGCAGGCAGCAGGAAGACAGCTGACACAGCCCATTCTGTTCCCAGTTGCCTGGAAACCTCCTGCCTACCAAGAGGGTAGAGAAAGGATGATTCAAGGCCAAGGCTGGCCCTGGCCTCTCAAAGTCTGTACTGGCTACTGAGGCACAGACCCTTATTCACAACCTAAATGCTGACCACGGGGGAACCAGTGACAGGCACTGAACTCCAGAAAGGGTAAAGGTTAGCTTCAGACACACCAGCCTATTGCCCTGCTGTGACCCACCAAGCCATTCTCCATTCCGCAAAGTGGGAAAGGCCAGGGCACATGGACTGCCCATTATAGCAAGAAGAACCCTCAGATCCAGAGCCAGCCTCTCCCTTCCTAAGGCCAGCTCAGTGGAAGGGTCTCAGCCAAGGCCATGCAAATATTAAAGAGGCAGGACAAGGACAGGAAGCCAGTTTTCAACTACCAGCTAATCCTTACTAGCAATGCTTGTTGGGACTCTGGCATGAAGCCCAGCTTTGGATTCGATTCCAGAGCCCAGATGAAGAAGAGGTGCTGTTGCCTCAAATCCATTTAATCTCTATGGGAAGGTAGCTCCCCCTCCCCTCAAGGCCAAGGCATTCCTTGGCCTCCCTGGCTCTCTTGTGCCCACTCACCTCCAATTGTGCTCTCCTGGTACTCATGGAATTGTCCCTTGACAAAGCGGAGGACGAGGCTGGATTTGCCCACCGCAGACTCCCCCAGCAGGACCAGTTTAAATTGACAGATCTTGTTCCCAGCGGCTGGTCCGTTGGGTCGTGCTGCGCCTCCCCGACCCGCCATGGCCCGTCCCGCTGTAGTGGTCCCAGTGAGCGTGGGGGCGGGGGCCAGTGCTACGTAAAGAGGCACTTAGTGGGGAGGGGGGCCTCCAACTGCAAGGAAGAAACAAGGAGTATTGGGTGAGTTCAGAGACTGTCACAGGGTGAGCCCTTCTTAAGTCACAGGTCTTTCCCTCTGCTCTCCCTGATGACCTGGCTGACTGCCTCCCCTCCCCTCAACTCCCCACCCTCCACCCCCAGCAGTTAGGAGAAGAGCTATCTGTTTGCTCTATGACCATCTGAGCAGCAAAGAGGAGGGTGGTCTCCCAACTTTAGGCTCATGGTTCTCAGTAACACATTGGTTTCCGGACCCCAAATACATTCACCTACAAATAAAGACACACAGAGAGAGGAATGGATGTACACCAGCCTGGTAACAGTTAAGTCAATAGGCTCTTTGGGCTACCAAAAAAAAAAAGAGCCCAGGAAGACACTAGGATTTAGGTTAACAAACAATGAACTTGCAGGCTGGTAGCTAGGACCACAGTCTGCCTCTATGCAGAGCCAGAGTGGGTGTTGGGGCAGGCAAGGGCACAGAGAGTCCTGGTGGAAAGCTCCTCAAATAAAGTGCTTGGCCAACCTTGTGGGCACTCAGAGACAAGGCCTGGCCAGTGCAAGCTGTTATCAAAATAGCCATTTTCTCCTGCCACCTCCAGAAGGACTGACCGACTTTCTCAGTCTAAGGCTAGATTGTGTACCTCTGCAACCGGCATCAAAGCAATGTTTCACTCTCTCATCCTGAGCCTCTTTCCCCAATTCTCTCATTTTTGATGGGCCAACAGTCTCTCACACATTAAAAAACAAAACACACATAAAAACAAACACACACCAAAGCCAGAGCTCAGCTGGCAGTAAGAACAGCTGCCAACTTTCCCTTTTAAATAGAGACCTCAGCTCCATTCTCTACTGGCAGAGGCAGGGGGTGACTCTGAGAAAGAATAAGGGGGAAGTGTGGGAGGGCAGAGGCAAACATGGGACACCAAGACCTGTATCCCCAGAAGCTGGTGTTCCAGCCCAGACATCTTAGTCACTTGGTTAGTGATAGCTTCCAAGGTACAAACTTTTTTTTGGTAAGTTTTAGAACTGCAAAGGAGGATGAGGAGCCTATCTCCAGAAGCCTCTAAAGACTTACACCAAATGATATCAGAGCATATACAGAATGTTTACAAACAAGTATTGGGAGTGGGTATTAAGTGCTAAGTGCTCTGCTCTGTTCAATGTTTGAACCTCTGATAGAAAGAAAAGGTTTTTATTAGACTGCCCTTTGCATAATGGAGTCTGTATGAGAGGTCTTCAGAAAAGAAGTCTGTATAGGAGGGGTCTTTAGAAAAAGTCAGGGAGTGGGCCGGCCCGTGGCTCACTCGGGAGAGTGTGGTGCTGATAATACCAAGGCCAAAGGTTCGGATCCCATATAGGGATGGCCGGTTAACTCACTGGGTGAGCGTGGTGCTGACAACACCAAGTCAAGGATTAAGATCCCCTTACTGGTCATTTAAAAAAAAAAGAAAAGGTCAGGGAGAGCCCTGACCTGCCCCTGAGCAAGGGGCGTGCATGCCCTTGGAGTCAAGGGACTGGGGTATAAAAGAATGGGGGATGTCTGTGGGAAGCAAATGGTCTATGCTCATGCAAGAAGCTGACAGCAAAGGGCTTGCTTTGTTCAACCTCAAATCATTTCCACATCAAGTTCTCCCCACAGCTTGTTTAAAAAGTGAGCTCCAGGAAGAATGATTCACTAACCAGGAAAAACAGTTTCCTTTCTAGACAGCACCAAAGGAAAAGAGATTTCAAATGGGGGCCACCTCTTCCCCAAAAGTGCAAGGAAGGAAGTATGGTGTGTGTGGGGGGGCCTCAATTAGTAATCAGAAATGCCGTAGAAATATTTCATACGGCTGGCATATTTGGTTAGATTGCAGTGTTGATAACACCAAAGTCAAGAGTTCAAATTCTGTATTTGGCCAGCCACCAAAAAAAAAAAAAAAAAAGTTCATAGTTTAAGATGTTTTCTCATTTTACCCCAGTCAATGATGAGGCAAGGGCTGTGCTTTCTGCTTCTTCGAGATGCCTTCCTCTCAATGCCTATGAGTATACTAAGAACTCAGAGTGCCTACCAAACCAAGTAATTTTTAAAAACAGCTAACATTTATTGAGCGATTGCACAACCATTATCTTCTTTAAGCTTTAAAACAACCTCCCATTTTTCAGATAAATAACTTGACACTCAGGTATTAAATGCCCTGCTCAAGGCTGCCCAGCACATGGTGACAGTCTGTGCACAAACTTGGGCTGCCTGCACACTCCTGCTCGTTCCTTATCATGTCAACCCCTGCTGTGCAAGAACAACGGAGGCAACACCCACCCTCTGTGTTTGATTGGGGTTGCTGTGTGAGAAAGACTCTTTCTATGGCAGCAGCTTTGCTAGCATGGTCTGGGACTGGCTCCAGCACCAGACGCAGTGATCTTGTAGTCCCTAAAGTACTCCCAACAGTGGGAGGAGCCGCCCAGGGTAAGGCAGGGTGACAGAGACAGAGGGGAAACCACAATGGAGTTACAAGTTGGTTATTACCATGAATCCACATGACATATAATCTTAGCTGGGCAGCAGAGTGTGGCTGGGGCTGTAGAGGAGGTATGAATGAGTGGGGGAGGGGAACAGAAAACCAAGCCCCGATTCCAAAACACCAAATCAGCTGGGACTGAGGGCTACTAGGCTGGGGAGTAACCAGCACCTATATCTAAGTCTTGTCCCTACCCAACTGGTGGATTTCCAAATCTGCCCAGATAGAATGGGGTTTTTTAACAAGCCAGAAGGGGAGGCAAACAAGTCTTACGCAGTGGCTTTCAACCTTGTCTGTACATCAAAGTCATCTGTGCAGCCAGCCCCTGGAGATTCCTGTGAAGGTTTGGAGTGGGGCCCAGTACCTGTAGGTGCCACTGAAGCACAGCCAGGGCTAGAGCAGCTGGCACAGCAGGAATGAGCACAGGCACTTGCTTCAAGCACCACAGGGTATTACTGTCTCCTACCACTTCTAGGTCACCTTGTAGAAGCCACCTGAGCTAAGCCTCAGTGTTCTCATCTCTAATATGGGGCACACCAGGGTTAATGACAGTGTCTGCCAAGTGATCAATAAACAGTAGGTAATAGTATTGACATGATTATTTATAATTCCTTCTCTAAGACTATTGGTAAATAGACCCCAACCTCCCCAATGAACTGAGACAGGCTTGACCTGGCATAAACTGGCTGGTGATATGTTCTGCCCAGTCACTCGTCCTGCCTTCCAGACACCTGAGCAGGCACACACAGCACTTTTTATCATCTGTTGCCTCGTGGTTTTCCTGGCCCTGCTTAGTGATCACATGAGTAAGGGTGTCCAACCTTCCCAGACAGTAGCACTGAGGAAGCCAATTTTGCCATGAAAAGTGCACGGAGATAAGGGGGTGCCTAAGACAGGTGAAGGCCAGACCCAGGATCCCAGGAAGTTTATGCCCACCCCTCCCAAGATTGGGAAACCAAAGACATAGCCCTGTCAAGAAGAAAAGGTGAACTCACGTACTAAGCTGTCCTACCTCCTGGGGATGAAAATCTCACTAGGAATCTTTCCTCCCAAACCAGTGGCAAAAATTATCCACTGGTATGGAGTCAGGTGATGGGGTTATAACCAAAAATGGCATAGTAAAAAAGTCTTCTTTGAGACAAAAATCAAATTCTCCTTAAGAGCTAAAGTTATAGTCAAAATTTCCTATAAGATACAGAATGGGCCAAAGATTGTTTTTGCAGGTGTAATGGCAATGTTTGAGCTTCGGACCCATAGCAAAAGACTCTCCTTGCTATGACCCACTTCCCTACGTTCCACATCAGAACCCTGGTTTCTTCAGAGGCCATCAAGAACAGGCACCAGTCCCAACTTCATGTCTTCCACAGGAAAGGGGACAAAATGCAAGAATGCAAGTGGGGCACCCCAGCCAGTGTGCTTTTTCCCACCATGCATGTGATAAGGTAGAAAGATCCAAACTCCAAAATACTCTGGCCACATCCAAAGGCAGTACTGGGGTCAAGGATGGGAGAGAAAGAGAAAGAAAAAGTAGGACATTGCTCTTCCTTACTCTGGACACTACAGGTCACTGGGTCTCAAACTTTTTAAAATCAGAATCATCCAGGGCATTTTGAAAATAAACCTGATCTACTGGCCAGCTGCCAAAAAAGAAAATAATCCTGACCAACTGAATTAGAATTTATATAGGTGAAGTCCAGAAATCAATGGCTTTAAAGTAAATTCCCCAAGTGACTGTAAGCACCCAATTTAAGCACAGAGTTACAAGTGATACAGGAAGGAGGGAGGAATCCAAGAGACAGAAAGGCACACCAGATCAGTGCCGGGGACAATACAGGGGGACCAGAGTGGAGGGTGTGTGTCTTGCCTCGCTCAACAACTGAAGCTTCTCCAGGATACTGATGCTGCTGGAATGTCGCCCCTCCACCTGCCCTCCATTTTCACCTTTCTCTTCTCTAATCCATGAAGTCACTCACTTCATACTTTTTGTCTGTTCTGGTAAAGGGTGAGCAATTCCAGCTGATGGGTGTCTCTTGTGCTTCCTGTTTGCTTTAGAGACTTCCTCTAGCTGAGAGTCCCCACACAGCCTGGATAGTGGGCTGATTAGGGAAACCAATCAAACTGTTGACCAGAGGGTGGGTGGAGACTCACTCACTCGAGGTTAGCCAAGGTTAGCCAGGGTGGCCTAAGAACCAAGTGGACCCGCCCAGGGCTCCTGGAGGTGGGTCTAGCCAGTGAATTCAGCTACACTTTACTCCAGAAAAGCATTCCTGAATGTTGAACACCACAAGCCAGGCAGCAGAAGGCGACAGCAGAAGTGAGTTGTTAGCTTAAAGAGAATGAAACACGGGACACAGGAGGAGAGGTAATTAGGTTCAAAGGCTAAGTGGAAGACATTAAAAGAAAGCCAAATGGAGCCAAGGTTCTGCAAATGCTCCAGACTCAGATTAGCTGGGGAGATGATTTACCTGTAGACTCAAGAACACAGCTCTTCCGGCACACAAACTCACAGCAGGACTACTCAGGCTTCTAGCTGGTTGCTGACCCAGGGGAAAGAAGAATCTGAAGCAATACGAGCCACATGAGGTACCCACACATGTTCCCCGGCATGACTAGCAGCTTAGGACTTGGGATGCTAAACCAGGTTTGGTTAAAGCCTGGCTCTACCATTCATCAGCTGTGTGACCTCGGCCAAGTCACACACATGATTACTATCAGGTTCAGTTCCTTATCCATAAAATGATATTATTTAATACTAATTGGGGCTGGCCGGTTAGCTCAGCTGATTAGAGTGTGGTGCTGATGACACCAAGGTCCAGGGTTCAATCCCTGTACCGGCCAGCCAATGAAAAAAAAACAAAAACAAAACAAAACAAAGCAAAACAAATGAACAAAAAATACTAATTGCACAGGGTTGTTGTAAAGGCTAAATGAAACAATCATAGAGTGTAAAGCACAGAATTAGGTTGAAGGTAAGGTTCCAACAAGTGGCAGGTTTATGATACTACAGGCTAGCCAGCCAGCTTTGACTCATTGGTTGTCAGAGCTTAAAAGGGCCTTAAAGATCTAATCCTGTTCTTGCCAATTACAGAGAAGTAAATGAAGGTGAGATAGGTGACCTGTCCAGGGTCACACAACTGAGACTCATGTCTTTACTCAAGCAAGGGTTCCCTACCAGAGAGAGAAAGAAAAACCCAAGAATATTACCAATGTTATTACATCTACTAAGAATAACGGGGCTGCAACCCACTATGCATGCTTTAATAAAATATGATTTTTAGCTAGAGAAAAATGAGTTTCTATCAAACTAAAAAAATGTACTGCTGGATGGAAAAGTTCTGTATTTGATTTGGGAGGTAAATACATGGATACATATATACACACAGAGAAATGTAAAAATCCATCCAGCTGTATACTTAAGATTTGTAAACTTTATTATATGTAAGTTACATGTCAATAAAAAGGTAAAAAATGCTACTGGTATAGAAGTTTGCATATAATAATAAAAAATTAAAGCTTAGAAATCATATGAAACCAATCTAGCTCCCCTGTATATAAAATATTTCCCATCTCCTGTTTAGTATGAAAAATTCAGAAAAATATTAAAAACAATTAAAAAACATGATGCCTGAATTAGAAGAAGACCAAAAGAGAACAAGATACCCAAATGTTAAACACAAATGAGGGACAAGACAATGAGATTCCACATAAAAATATGATTGCTGCATATATATTAGGGATATATTTAGTGTTTGGACTTAACTGTAGGCTAAAGAATTTTAAAGTTGTTTAAAGATTCATGGTAATAAAAAGAGAAGCTGATGTTTACATCTTTTCAATGGGGAGAAAGAGGTTACAATGGTGTCATGCCCTGGACTCCTCAACCAGTCCAGGGACTGTCTGCAGAGGAAAAAAAGAGTTTGGGGTGGGGGATAGAATCAGACAGTGGCGTCCTCCCGTGTGACCAGGACTATGGAGTTGCCACAGACAGGGCCTGTGTCTCACATGGAGAATGTAACAGAGGAGGCTTAATAGTCCAGGTTCCGGTCTGGGGAGGACTCTCAACTGGGCTTGGCTTCATTTCATTCCCCTTTCAATGATAATCCTCTGGGGCTGAACACCTAGACTTGCACACCATAGCAAGGCCCTGATGGAGTCCACGAGAGTCCCAGCTGAGGCCCCCAACTCCACCAATGCCTGCAAAAGGGGCCAGTGTGCAGGGGCACCAAGAGGCTTAAACCCTGGACACATTACCAACTGGTCTTTCACCATACTTTCTGGGCTGAACCTGGAGCTTTGCTAGGAGTCAGCCAGAACAGAGCACAGCTTGCTCCTGCAGCCCTTTTCCTTGAGTGGGGAGGCCTGTTGTGTCACTTGGAACAGATATCATGCTGAGTTAGGTGGAAGCCACCCTTGAGGGACAGACCCCCAACTTCCCAGGGCCCTGCCTCAGCAAGAATACCACGAAATCCTTTCCTGATCCCTGAGATGCTTTCTCAGCTCTCAACAACAGATGGTTTCCCTGGAGAGGCCCAGACAGAAGCAGAGTCAGCGCTAACTTTCAGGCCAAGGATAGAAACTTCCAGTCCCTGCTCCCTCTCTTCCTGTGCCTACAGGGAAGAAGACTGCTAGGGGATGGAGGATGGCTCCACGTATCTGCTGACACAGCCTGGTCAGTGTGGTCTGCCTGTACTGTCCACAGAAGGGCCCCGGGATCCATGGGCAGCTCTAGGATTAGCAGTCGTTGGCCCTGCTGGCCAACAGAGAAGCCAGGGGTGTGGGTGACTGGGTAGACATGAAGGCCTCCAGGGGGCCTAGGCCCTAACACTGACATTCCTGAGAGACTATTCTGCCCGAGAGGATCTGGCCTCCAAACTCAGCTTACACCCCACCACCCAGCTCTTTACCTGCAGTGCCAGGTGGGATGATAAGAAGAGAGCTGGCCAAGGCAAAGTTTTTTTCCTTAGCCCCAACCTTTACCTGCTACTGTCCTGGATGCAGCACAAGTCACAGGAGAGCCAGGTGGGGGGGATATGGGATTCCTGTTGATCCACAATCCTCACAACTACTCTGTATTTGTTTTGCTCATGCAGTTACTGTTTACTCAGGCCATATCTAACTAGAATTTCATCAAAGCAGGGCCCATCCTCCCCTCTGTCTCTGGAGGGGCTCTGCAAGGGCCAGGAGCACCAATCAGGACAGCTGCCATCTCTGTTGCTGCCCAAGGCCCAGAGAGACTCCAAGAACCTCTACTGAAAGTCAGGATAGGGCCGACCCCGTGGCGCACTCGGGAGGGTGCAGGGCTGGGAGCGCAGCGGTGCTCCTGCTGCAGGTTCGGATCCCATATAGGGATGGCCGGTGCACTCACTGGCTGAGCACGGTGCAGACGACACCAAGCCAAGGGTTGCGATCCCCTTACCGGTCACAAAAAAAAAAAAAAGTCAAGATCAGCAGCAGCACCTGTTCATCCAGCTACTCACAACAACGGACACCTCCCACAAACCCTTCCTGTCTTCACAAAAAACAAAAGCAAGCCAGTTTAAATCACTGCCCTCTTTGTTTTGCCCTCAGCATCTAAACAGAGAGCAGAGGTTGTGTTTGAGAGGTGAGCCTGAGAAAATAGAGTAAGGTACCAGCTACCAGCAAATCAAATTCTTCCTGCTCCGACACCACACACTGTGGTCAGAGGCTGCCCCGCTAACAAGAACAAGATCAAAGTTCTCATTGGGGGATCTGAAGGACGGTGGTTGCTCTCAGAAGCCTAGGCATCAAAAAACAATATTTTAGATAGATTTTTTCTTTTTAACTTTTTGCTGAACAAACTGTAGAATGGTGCCAGCTGAAGATATCAGGCAATGAGTGGGTTTGAACAAGTTTGAATGAACGAATTACACCTCTACCTCCATGGTCCCAAATTTTCATAAGGCTATTGTAGGTGGCAAGAGGGTAGAGAACTTGGGGGATTGAGGGTTGGGAGTGAGAAAGCAAGAGTAACCAAGAGTTAGACCATGGGTTTCCTTTGTTCTATGGCACATAGCATCAAGCCTGACACAGAGCAGGTGCTCATAAATATGATGAACTGAGCATGCAACATAGGTACAGCCTGGTTAGGCTCGGCAAATGAACGGGGGAAGCTGAGGGCTTAAATACACATCCACCTGCCAGACAGCTCAGATCCCTAGCAGAGCCAAAGCCCAACCAAGGAGCTGCTTCACTTCTCCAGATAGGACTCCGTAGATCCCTACTACATAGTGGTTAAGAGCACAAGTCAGACAAACTTCAGTTCAAGTCCTGGAGCTGCCACTTACCAAGGTGGCCTTGTGTTGTGTCATTGAACCCATTTCCTTACATGTAAAAAGGGTAAGACCCTTAGCAAAGGGCCTGGCTCATAGAAGCGCTCAGTAAATATTCATGGGGTAGGGGCTTCCCTGCCTGACAGAGACACCTGTAGGGGACACACACGGAGCTGTAAATAGAAGACAAGAGGTTTGTAAACCAATTCCTAGAAGTCCCTGTGAAGGAACTAGATTCCTCAATCCATATGCTCAGACACCACCCATACATTTTCTTAAAACCTCCAGCTTTGGGCCGGCCCGTGGCTCACTTGGGAGAGTGCGGTGCTGATAACACCAAGGCCACGGGTTTGGATCCCTATATAGGGATGGCCGGTTCGCTCACTTGGGAGAGCGTGGTGCTGACAACACCAAGTCAAGGGTTAAGGTCCCCTTACTGGTCATCTTTTTAAAAAAATTAAAAATTAAAAAATTAAAAAATTAAAAATTAAAAAAATTAAAAAACCTCCAGCTTCCCTGGACCCCATTCTTCAACGCCCCCATCCGGAGAGAATGCAGAATAGGATGTCTTTCAGCAGTCTCCTAGAAGACGCCTGATGTCCTATCACTAACCTCAACCTTGTATTCTCTGGAGACTGGCTCCCAGAGGCACAAGAATGGAGGGGGGACCCCCCCCCAATAAATCAGCATTGAGTTGATGCCCCCAACCAGGCAAACCATAATCCCTTTAAATTAAAAAAAAAAAAAGGCCCACAACGCAAAGCATCTTGAACCCCTAATGCCCTTCCTTCCATCTCAAAGCTTCTTTCAGGAAAGGGAAGAAGTAGTTCAGTTGCAGAGAGGGGGAGGGGACAGGAATAGGGCAGCTGACAAAGAAACCAGAGTTCCTTTTAAAAACCAGGCTGAAAATGCTAGAGGTTTGGAAATTGGCGTCATTAATCACCACAGCCTTCTGAGCAGCTCAGAGAACAGTTTGATGACTAGGAGAGCAGCCGGGGTTAGGGAGGCCACCCACAATCTCCTCCATACCTGGGACACTTCCGACAGAGCCACCTGAAGGGGACACACATGGAGCTATGAATAGAAGGCAAGAGGCTTGTAAACCAACTCCTGTTAAGGTCCCAAGTTAGTGTTTCCATCAGGGCTCAAGTTACACATCTTCAGACACATGACAATACAACAGAAGGATTTCAGCTATTCAGTGGTTCAGGATCACAGCTCAAAGTGACAGCCTGCATTAAGCCTGCCTAGAGCTATCAACCCTGCACAAGCTCTCCCAAATGGGAGGTCCACTTTTGAATGGCCTAGACCATGTGGAATTTCTTTTAAGATCCAGAGTCCAGAAAGGTTTGGCTGGAGAACTTACACCTGAAATAGAGAATGATTATGTACATTATACCTCTTCTTGCTAACTGGATTGCAAACTTTGAAGTAAATACCAAATCCAGCCATTTTCTGGATCAGTCACAGCGTCAGGCAGGGGCATGAAAAGTATGAATGGGTGAATAGAGGAGAAACAGTATGTTCCTAGGATCAACTTCCAGAACTGGAGCTGATTCTCACAGGGTACTTTTCCCAGGTACAGCTCCACCTTACCCAACTCCAGAGTCTTCAGTAACTATGACTAACTACCAAGAGAACAAACAACTTGAACCCATCCACGCAACTTCATATCAACATACCTGAGAGAAAACGTTTGCTAAAAAGGCAGTGCTCTTGGAAAGACAGCTGATTCTAGGACTGGGGCAGGAAATATACAAAGTGAACCTGAGCATCTTGTAGTGCCAGAAAGTGAGGAAGTGCTCAAAAAACAAAAAAAGGAAAACCTCACAATGACTGGGGTAGGTCAAAGGGAGCTGAAAGAGCAACCAATGACCAATGTTGGAACAACCTGAGCAATAAAATTTAGTGGTATTGGATCACAAACCAACCTGTAAAATAAATCCATGAGCCCACACTGATATAAATAATTGAGTAAATAAATAAACAGGGAGAACAGACAAATCTCTCGTGTAGATTTTAATCTTGTTGGCTACACATACTTCCTTCCAAAGAGTACAGCATGAAAAGGGGTGGGATGTGGGGGGAGGATAACTTTACAGGCAGGAAGCCTGGTACACATCACCTAAGCCAAGTGATCAAGGTTGACATTGACTTTCATAAGTCATGTTGACTGTATGTACCCTTGAAATGGCACTTTACCTCTGTGGTCTTCCTCCCCAAAACTGATAACTCCCGTATAATCATGAGAAAAACATTAGACAAATCCCAATTGAGGGACACTCAATAAAACACCTGATCAGTATTCCTCAAAACTGTCAAGGTCATTAAAAACAAGGAAAGTATAAGAAACTGTCACAGGCAAGAGGAGCCTAAGAAGACATGACAACTAAATGTAATGTGGGACCCTGGACAGGATCCTGGAACAGAAAAAGGACATCTGGTAAAGCCAAAGAAAATCTGAATAAAGTATAGACTTTAATGTAAAATACTAATATAAGATGTTAATAATAGAGGAAACTAGGTGTGGGGGTGGATGTGTGTGAGAAAACTCTGTACTACCTTTATAATTTTTCTAAAACTATTCTAAAAGTTTATTAAAAAAAAAAAAGCAGTGGCTTCTCTTGTGACAGAATGAGACCCAACGACTCCAGTTACCATAACTTCACGTTCTTGAAGATAAGTTAACTTTCTGAGGAGCTGGGCTGAGGGGTGTGTGGGAAGGAGGTTGATGGGAACCAGATCAAGTCTCGAGGTGAGCAGAGGATAACACCCAAATACCACAGGCCCGGGAGCAGGGGAGTTTAAAGGCCACACCGTGGAAAACACAGGGGCAGGACACTCTCACCTCTCACAAGGTCTAAACAGCAGCTGCCACCATTTTCTAAGGCTACCCTCACTAAAGAATAAGCCTTGGGCAGACATGCAGAATGGACCAGAGTAAAATTCGCTTCCACGGATTCTTGCTAAGCACTGGCCTGGGCACAACGCTACCTCACCACACACAACTGCAGAAGTAGTTTGTTTTGTCCTGCTACCAGACACACACACTGTAGGAGTTGGTCAACAGGGCCATGCCTGCCTCTTCCTATTACACCCTTCACTGGACATGGAGATTTGGAGAGCTTTACCCTCTGGGAATTTAGTTTGTAACCCCCACCACCACCCCCAGCATTTACACCGCACACTCATTCTATTTACCTGTTTGCTCTCCTACTTGTCTACGAGCAACTTTCTGAAGGATGGACCAAAGATATAGCTCAAGCTTTAGAATCGGATGGATGTAAGTCTGGATCCCAGGTTCACCACATCCAAGCTATGTAAGCTTAGAAGTGTGTGTTAAAGGTAACAGGTAGGCATTTGCTTCAAGGCAAGTTTGAACGTCTGTCCCTTACTTTGACAACTTCAGCAGGGGCCTACTATGCTGAGTACCGTGTTAGGTACTGGACACATAGGGATAAAACAGAATGCGATCTGTGCCCCTTAGGGGCTCATACAGCAGAGAACATTGACAAGGAGCAATGAGACAGCAGTGAGAAGAAAGCACTCTCAGGAGAAAAGCCCTCAGCCTACTTGGGGCAAGGGAAGGCTTCAGAGGAAGTGACATTCAAAGTGCACATTGAGAGAAAAGTAGGAGACACAGCTTCCAGGTAGGTGAGGCAAGGAAGAGCCTTGTAAGCAAAGTGAACAGTATACATTTCACCCAGAGGTGGGAACAGGAGAGGCTGAATTGCACAGTGACATGAGCACAGACTTTCGATCCTAACCCCTGCTCTGCCACTTACTACGTAGTTCCCCACTACAACATGGGAATCAAATTTACCTCCTGAGGTTGCTGTGAGGATTAAATGAGTCAATACATCCTAAGGGCTCAGGAGAGTGCCTGCCACATGGTAAGTAAAACTAAAGAAGTTTAGCTTTTATTTGTATTATTGTTCCTGTACACAGGGGATGGGGCTGTATGCTAATTTGAAAACTAATCTCTTATAACACCAGGCTATTAATGCAGAGGACTCCTTTAAAAAATATTCCAATTCTCCTCATGGAGGTTCTTGAAAGCTCTATTACCTGGATTTTGGGACGTCCCAGTTTATAAATCCTATCTGAAGCAGTGCCTGTCAAACAACCCAACAAAAGTGCCCGACCCACATCAGGTGAGAGGAAATGCAAAACCCCAAGAATCTGGAAATCGAACCCAAAGCAGCTTGCTACAACCAAAATATTATCTTCAAGTTTCCTGTTTTAGCTTAAATTCAAGCAAACTTTGCATTCTAATCTATAATAGATCCAGGAAAATGCTTACAACTGAATAAAACTGAAGTGCCTAGAAGACATGAAGACCCTCATTTAGTCTGTGGCTCCGAGTATCTGTAGTACATCACCCCAGTGGAGTCTGAGAAGCCAGTGAGAAAAGCACAGTCACAGCCTTAGCATTGTCTCCTGTAAAATGGGAATACAACCCACATCAATTCTGTTCAATATCTATGAAATGAGACAATATGTGAAACTATCAAGCAAAGTACCAGGCATCACAGCAGACATTTGATACAAATGTTCAATCAGAATCCTAGAGATGAATTATGATATACCTTCAAAACCCCACCAAAGGCTATTACTATTCTGTGCCAGGCACTAGACTATCTTCTTTACCCTTTGTTTCTAATTCTGCAAGATATTAGTATCTCCACTTTACTGGAAGAAACAGAGGCTCAGTGAGGTCAAGTAACAAGCCCACGGTCATACAACTGGTAAGTGGGAAAGAACCCAGGTCTGGCTGACTCCAAAGCTTTAGTACCGTCCACCCCACCACAACGCCTCTGTGTTTACTAGGCAATGGTCAGAAGAAAAAGATTGTAAGAAGTACTTGCTTGGTGGGGCTGAATTGAAATTTATAACCTTGTTCTGTTTCCATGTAAATTCTAGTGACAGGAACTTCTGGTGGAGAGCCACATTACTTCCACCTGCAAGCAGGAGGCACCACCAAAGGGGAATCAGAGGACAAATCACAGGCCACCTTAACCCTGCCCAAGGGGACCCTTGAATCCACTCACTTTTACTTTCATTTTCTAGCCATCATGACTTTCAAGTTCCCAAAAAATTAATGGCAGACAGATGTCAGCATTCTCTTGGATCCTGAAGAGTACTGACTTAGGACTACTAACTGTCATAGTCCCCCAAGGCAGAAGAGAAGGGGGTCAAGAAAGAGGACAGGAGGTCAGGATAGAGGTAAGGGAAGAAAAATGGAAGCAGAGGAGGAGTGCCAGTGAGGAGGAAAGCTAAAGGGTCGAGTGTCTGTGCTTGTACCACTGCTTGCTCACCCTGAATGTTCATTCATTTAACAGACCAGACTTCAGGAGAGGCCACTATTAGGAAAGATGAGGTCACATCTGACTTCAAATCTCAAGCCGTGGCTCCACCACTTTCTAACTATGTTATTGTAGGCAAGCTACTTAAGCTCCTCCAGCATCACCTCTAAAGTGGGGATACAAATCCCACCATGTCTCAGGAGGCACATGTGGGAAAAGAACTTTCCAACTTTAAAATGATTTATAGGGCTGGCAAGATAACTCATCTGTTTAGAGCATTGGGCTGATAACACCAAGATCAAGGGTTTGGATCACCTTACCGGCTGGCCGCTAGAAAAAAAAAGAAGTTTATTAAAATTAGTTATTACCAACTCCCTATAGTACAAAGGCAGAAAAAGGCCAACTAATTGTGAGAGGCAAGAGGACAGGAACAGCATCAGAGAGGAGAGGTTTCTATCCCCCCCCAGAGCCCTCCCTCTTTCTGCCAAGCTGTGTCCACCTCTGCTTGGACTCTATAATTTCTGGATGTCCGAAACAGCTGCATAACCACCCAGAGAACTGGTGCCTTCCTTATCTCTCCGAAAGGCAGAGCTCCTTCTGAAGCCTGTTTCAGTGTCAGAGCTGGGAGAGCATGTCCAGACAAGGAAAGAAGGTCCCTTCAGAAGGCTGGTCAGCCTTCTTCCAGGACTCCTGAAGAGCTCCACAAACCACAGTCCACTCCTGAAGAGTAAGTCTGGTCAGTGACCAATGGCAGATGAGCAGTCAGGCCTCTCTGGCCCTGCCCCTCAGAGGCACCAGCTGACCAGGTCAGAAAAACAAGGTTGGCTGAAGAAGTCTCCAATGAGCCCATACCGATATAGAGCTTGTGATCCAACTATTGACCCTAATAAGGAAGTTTTCTGTTGTTGTTGTCCAGTAAAAAGTGAAATAAGTGTATTCCAGATCTAGCACAAAAGACTGTAGGAATCAGACGCTAGCAATTGTCTAGAAGTAGTCAAAAAGATCTAAAAGCAAAAAAAAACTTTAGCACTCGTAAGTAGCACCCAAGGGTGATAAAGGAGGCTGCAGAAATTCCCAAGGATTGCATGGCTTACCCTCCTTTCCTTCACTGTAGATAGCAAGGGTCAGTCATGGCCTCAGCGTCAGGCTGCTCCTCATTAAGGTACAGTCACTGGCCTGTACTTTGGCCATTTAACAAAGAACCTTCTAGCATGGTCTGAGACAGCAGCCATTGCACACACTTAAGACCAAAGCAACAGACAAACATCATATGTCAATACTGTTGGGGGAAGAAGCACTTTCTGGCATGTACGGGAATTCCTTGGGCTACAAATATTAGCACCTTAAGAATCCAGAGCTGCCATTATGATCTTGATTTATTCCTGTGTAATAAGTCCAGGCCTAGAATGGACTGGAGAGACCCTGGTGTACCATGGACCTGTTGCTCAGGGTACTCTATGTGTGTGTGTTTGGGGGTGGAAAAGAGATAGCCCTTCAATTCTAGCCTCCTCATTTTTGGTCTTATTCTCCTCCCTACAGACCAACAGACAGCAGTCCCAGGAGGAGCAGTCCCTCTGAGACAGCTCGGAAACCACTCACGTGCTCTGGGAGGACAGGGCTGAGCCTGGAGCAAGGGGGGAGGAGGAAGGGAGAAGATAATGAATGGGCAGATCCACCCTGATCTGTGATCTGTAGCTAGGATTGAGCAAACCTCAGCTAAATTCTTCAGAGGCAGGAAGAGCAATACACTCAGCTACGTAACTAGAGAACAAGGCTGAGGGCAGAGGGGGCAAGACAAGAAGACAGCTCATTGCTAATAAATGACCCAGACTTCAAACTCTGCTGAGGTCCCGAAAGGCTCTCTGGCTTGAGGAAAGAGAGGAAGTAAGCAGTTGTGGGAACGCAAACACACTTCTGTACTTGTGGACGGGTCTCACCCAGATCCCCCACCCAAAGGAAATCGAATATAATTCCTCTAGGGCTGAAGGGAACAACTGTTTGGTAGGATGGAGGAAAGGAAAACGGCGACAGACAACACTCCCCGCGACCTCTAAAAGAGAAGGGGGACAGGTTCCTTCACACCTGGCAAAGATCCTTCAATTCTGGGAGCAGGAAGAGAAGAACCTAGGGTCCCTCTCTCCCACAAATGGACTGGACAGGCCAGAGGAGAGCCATAGGGATTTCCCCAAGGCTCACGAACGGCAGGAAAACGAAAGAAAGAAGGGCTCCCCCTTTCGCCAAACGCCTGGGGAGCCCCTTAAGAGGGGTCTACGGGTCGGGGGAGGGGCCAGTACCCCCCTAATCTGGGGTTGGGCGGGAGGAAGGGCTGCCCCAGAGAGGCTTCAATGCGGACGAGACACAGTCCCGCGACAGGCACACTCACGGCGGTTCCGGGGCGGCGGCGTTACTTGGGGCCGGGGCTCAGACTGGTTCCACTCCTCTCCCCCCGGCGGTGTCCCAGGCTCCGGCCTCCACTTCCGCCTTTCAGCCGCTCCGGATCCGGATATCTACCCCTGCCCCGCCCCTCTATACTCCCAGGTGACTGACAGGGCGGAGAGACCAATGGGAAGCACTCTTGGTCGACCCACAAGCGAAGCCGGTGGAGGGGCAAGGGAGAGGCAGGAGGGCGAGCGCGAGGGACGGCGGGACTTGTAGTTCGCAGCGGGGGAGGAGCCCGTCGCTGCCTGGGACTAGGACTTAGGGTGGAGCCGGCTGCCGGCGAGGCGGAGCCCGGCCGGGAACTTCTTAAGGCCGGGCCTGCCAACCGCGTCACCGGGAGTTCCAGACGCCCAGAGGAAAGGCGGTTGGCGGAGCGTTGGAAGAGGGAAGCGGGCTATGTGTGCAGAACTGGGAAAGGAAAAACGTGGTGTGAATGAGTATGCACATGAAGTCGTGTGGACGGGTCCTGTGCACTCGCTAACCGAGAGAATCCCCTGTCCTCACTCTCCGGCCAAGTCAGCTCTGGCAGCCCAATTGTTCGGGACATTTTGTGATGGGGAAGGCGATGGAAGCGCTGAAGGAAGGATTCTCTGGAGGATACTGGGTGAGATCAAAGGGAGAGCTTTTGCCACCGCCCAGCCAGAAGCCCTCCTATTTTGGCTCGGGCCCCCCAACACGCTAGGACCACCTCTGCCTCTGCCTCCGCCTCCGCCTCCCCACTCCCAACCAGAACCAGCTCTTCTCTCTGATGCTAAATACAGAGCCAGACAATCTCTGCCTCGGCCCCGTATGCATGAATATAAACTAGAACTACAATCACCCTCCCCCCACCATATGGGTGAGGACTGTTTCTGTTTCTTCTGCTCCCCCTCAATATGGATTAGGACCACTTCTGCTTCTGCCCACTCCCTACCTCCCAACACAAGCCAGTACCTCCTCTGCTTCTGCATCTCACCCCCCAGGGAGACTCCTCAAAACCTGTATGGAATCAAAGTTCACCCCGGAGACAGCTGTGGCCTTTGTGCCTATGACGCCTGCCAACACCAGGCATATCCTGGAGCCTGAGAAGAAGAACCAACCTGTCTGGGACAAACAGCCACAGAACTGTGCCCACATCTAGCCCCCTCAGGTCACCAGGGTGCGTCTTTGTTACAGTATCCATAACCTCCCCTCCCCCTAGAAGTGATCATCAGAGAAGTGAAAGCAAAGAGGGAAGAGAGGGCTTGAGAGGGCAGAGGGAATGGGGCAGAGTGGGGTGCCTAGCAGGTTCTTGGCTGGTGACAAGCTCTTCCCCCAGCCTCTGCCACACCCAGCCCTGCAACAGTTCCTTATACAGGAGGGCTGCAGAGTCTCCTGGGCCCACCTTTCCAAGGTTGTAGGAGGGCCTGAGCCAGGACCCTATCCCTCCCACATACTGTGTGTTTCTGTGGCTATGACTGGGGTGGGGAGGAGGAGGGGGTATAACAGGCCCATAGTGACTCATTAAGGTTTCTCTCTCATCCCTGGGGCCCCTGGTGACGTGAGTGTTGTGCCAAGTGGATTGGTTGGCGCCTTCGCCCTTCCTAGAGACAGTACAAGGGCCCTGGGGTATGGCGGGAGAGTGACTGCTGTGTTGGCTCCTCCAAAGCCCTGGGGCTCTCAGACCAACCTCCCAAAACAGCCAGAGCCAACAACTACAAAAATAAAGAGTTTATTTCCTATCCAAAAGTGAGTTCAGGGTGTTGAGTGGTAAAGGAGAGCTGGAGACCAGAATGAATTTTTAAGAAGTCCAGGCCCTGAGACCATATTGAAAGTGAGGAGAACAGGCTTGGCTGAGGTCTGGGGGCGAAGGAAGAATAAGGAATGCTGCTTGGACTGTTTTCAGTTACTGCAGCAGAAGAAGCCACTTTGAGCGACAGCCTGCAGAGAGACAGAAACAGAGATGTTGATAGAATGAAGCCCAGGGATAGCAACAAACGTTACTGGGCCCAAAAAGTACCCTCTGGGCACAGGGAGCTGGGAGCACACTCTAAGGCAGGGATTGCAAACTCAAATACCCACAGAGACCAGACAAAGAATTTAAATGAGGGAAGCCAGCTGGGTGTCAAGAGATGATCAAGAAATGTGGGGACTGCAAAGAAGCAGAGAATGAAAATCCCATCTAAAGAAGACAGTGGCCAACTACCGATTACCGATAATTTCTAGAAGGAATGTGGCCCCAGGGTGGCCAGATGTCCTAAATTTTTTAGAGAAATTGGAATATCTGGATTTTTATGTAACCTGTCCTAATTTTTAATGTTGGCAGCTAATTACTATTTTGGGGGGGAAAAAAAATGCTATAAGAGCCAATGAAAACATATCTGGGGCCATCACTTTGTTCCCTGTGCAGGATGCAGGATGAGGTGAGCTCCTCCAGCCTGGGCTGATGTTGGGAGGCCTAAGAAGTCTTGGAGGGCTGGCCAGTAAGCTCAGTTGGTTAGAGCATGGTGCTGATTAACACCGAAGCCCAGGGTTTGATCCCCATAGTGGCCAGCCACCAAAAAGAAAAAAGTTTTGGTTCAAATGCCAACCAGAATCTCAAACCTATCCCTCTCAAAGTGACATTACTCTCCAGGTCACCAGCAGAGACCCAGAGGATAGGACAGAAGACCTCACAATATCACTAAGCTAGCTCCAGAATGGAATCCTGCAATCCACCCCTCTTGCTATAGACACCAAGATCCTGCCTGGTCTTGCTTCAGCCTTCATTTCCCAGAATGGATCTGGGGCCCCTGCCCATCCCCTCTGCTCCCCCATCTATACCTGCCTCCAGATTCTGGAGAGAAGAACATCTCATCTGCCCAGCCCAATGGGCACTGCGGTCCATCTCATGCCTGCTGGGTTCCACGGCCTCGAGTGGCTCCCCTCACAGAGGAGGATGATAGGGGGGAGGTTTGGAAAAGGGAATAGGGCCAGAGGTGGCCACACTTTGTTAAAAAGTCCAGAGAATCCAGAGCCAACCAGACCAGCTGGTGGCTGCTGAACCCAAGGCAGGAGGCCAAAGGGCCCAGCTCTTCCCTTGATGGCAGGCGGCAATGCCCACCCCAGACAGGCCTGGGCCCAGGGCCGGGGTCAGTGGAACGTGTCTGACCTGGACCGGAAGAGGCTTGGGGTTGGGGGTGAGGCCTCTGGTACTGGGGGGGATGAGGCCTCTGGCACTGGGGGGGGTCCCAGATGTTCAGGCTCTGAGGGGTAGGAGGGAAGCATGGAAGGTCTCAGGTCCAGGAGGGTGGCCCTCATCTCCGTTGTCCCCACCCTGGCCGGGCAGTGGACCTCAGCAAGCGTAGTATCCTGAAGGCTAGGGGGTGGTCCAGACACACAGGGAGAGATGCGTGGTGGCCTCGGCTGGTGGCAAAGAGGGTCTGGGGGCCAAGCTGAGACTGCTGGGCGGCCTGGGAGACCCAGCCTAGCCTGCAGCAGGCCCATCATGTGCCGCAGCTCCTGGCTAAGCTGAGACACCTCCTGGTTGAGACGGGAGATCTGTTGGAAACACATCAAGTTGTTTCACAGGTACCACAATAATAACCAGGTGCATACCCCTCTACAGTTTACAAAGCTCTTTCACAACCCTTCTCTGCTTGTGGCCACCCTGAGAAGAAGGCAGAGTAGGGATTTTTGCCTAGATGTAAATACCCCAGTCTCTTTCCAAAAAGGATTTGGGGCAGCAGGTATCAGTATTTCCCCTCCATCCCCCTTTTCTGAGATGTAGAGAAATGTGCTCAAAGAGGCCACACAGTAGTGAGGTGAAAGACGCAGCCTTACTCTCAGGCAATCCTATCACAAAAGCTCAAGCTTCCACATCAGTGGTTTTCAAACTTCAGTGAGTAAGGAATCAACTGGGAAACTTGTCAAAATGCAGATTTATGGGCCCCACCCCAGGCATTCCTAATTGAATGAGGCCCAGGAATCTGCATTTTACGAGGCTCTCAGGGGCTGGCTGGGTTAGCTCACTTGGGAAAGCATGGTGCTGGTAACACCAGGGTCATGGCTGTGAGCAGAAGCAAGACTGCCCTCAATCCTGCTAAGCAGGGGCTGGCCCCGCCCCAGCCTCAGGGCCCGCCCCACCCAGGTGCCGCCCCTCTGGGATGCCCGATGTTTATCAGAACAGAGGGAAAGCCAACTCCCTGGGGCTGAGCCTGGTCACTCTGTGGTGACAGCCCTGAGATCCCTTGGGGAGAAGGTAGAGGCAGCGCCTGGCCACACAGGATCTGGGCTCTTCCCATCCAGGTCCCGAGGCCTGAAGGCCACTCAGCACCCCGCATCTGCTTAGCACTCATTTCCCAGGGCTGGGGTAAAGGAAAAGGATTTGAGCATCATGACTTGGTGAGGGCGGTCCCAGGCAGGGCAGAATCCTATAGTGGTGGAGAGAGAAGTCCTCTTCTCAGGCTGGAAAACCTGAGCCAGTTGGGGAGGAGAGGACCCAACTGTCACTGAGTACCTATGATGCGCTCTGGGCTGGACCAGGCACATCCGCACTCTCATTTAGTCCTCACGATGCTGGGAAGAACGTATTATTTTCCCCATTTTTAGATGAGGAAACTGAAGTTCAGAGCAGTTGGGGGACTTGCCCAAAGTCATCTAGCTAGTCTGAATATTTGAATTCAGGATTCCTGTTCCAGAACCTGAAATGCTCTCATATCAGGCCCATCTCTGATACCAAGATGATATTTCCTAAGACTGGCAGGAGGAGCCCCACCTACCTCCCGATTCAGCCGGCAGACCTTCTCCTTGACCTCCTCGGCCTCAGTAGCCAGTTCCCGGCTGGGCCTGGTTCCTGCAGGTAGAATGGGGTGAGGGGATGCAGGTGAGTTCAGAGAGCATGAATACCTGAGCCTATGGCTGGCACTGGACGCCTCCTGTCCCTGGGCAGGCAAAAGCCAGGGGAGGGAAAGCTCTGGGGTCAGGGAGATGGGAAACCCAAATTCCTTTGGCTGGTGTTGAGGCCCTATAACTCCCTCCCCAGCCTTCCCCCCACCCCCACCCGTGCTCGGCATGGCGCCTCTCCTTTGGTATCTGAACACAACATCCCTCTAAGTCTCATGCCTTTATGACTTTCAACAACTGTCCTGCGCCACCCTTCAAAATCCTACCCATCCAAAGGAGCTGGTGAGCTCGGTCAGTTAGAGCTGGTGCTGACCCCTGAACTGGCCAGCTGCCAAAACAAACACACCAAATCCTACCCACCCTTTAAGAAGCAATTTAAGTGTCCCCTTCCCTAGGAGAGTTACAGGCATGCTCTTCTCCTACTACAAAGTCCTGTCCTTGCCTCATTTATGGTATTTAGCACCCGGTTCTGGAATCGTTTATCTGTGGTATACAGGTATCTCCCTGGGTAGACTGGGAGCTCACAGAGAGCATGGGCCAGGTCCGGATTATCTGTGTTTTCCCAGCACAGCACCTGGCATGTGGTAGACCCTACTACGTATGGGATGGAGGGATAATGGATGGACAGACTGTAAGGTGAAGTCCATTGCTGGCCCTTACCTGGAGGGGGGGCCTGCAAGCGGGGCTTTGCGGGCTCAGGCCTCCTGCTGAACTGGAATGCAGAGGCCTCAGCCGTGCTGCCAGAGTCCTCGATGCCATCCACTATCCTGGGGATGGGGCAGTGCTCATCAGCACCATGGGAGGGCATAAATGTCAGGGCAGATCAGGCAGTGGGTGGATGGGGGCAGCAGTGCCAGGAACATGGGAGAAGCAGTGGTCAAAGTGGGATGGGGTTGCAAGCTGTGGTGGGAAGGATGGGGTAGGCAATGGGGCAGAGACAGGAAGGAGCACCATTTGGAACACTGGGAATAGAGTCCAGAGAAGGTTCTGGAAGCCAACTGGGCTATGGGGAAGGCATGGGAGGCTGGCGTCTCACCGAGGGCTGAGGTCCGGAGGTCCAAAGGTTCCCAGTGGGGGAATGAGAAGCTGGGGGGGCTTCCAGGCAGCAGAGCACCTGGGGGGGCCATGAGGGGAGGGGCTGTGGCCCTGGCCAGCCAGGGCAGGGGAAAGGGTTGGGGATAAGGAAGGAGAGGAGACAAGGGCTGAGAATGGGGGCAGCTCCTCGCCCAAAAGGCTGACCAGGGAGCCCCGAGGCCGTGCTGGGCTGAGGTTGGGCAGCAGGAGGGGCCGGCGTGGCCTGGGACCACCCCCAGGCTCCGCACCACCCTCGGCCTCCGTGATGGATGGCAGAGTCTTTTCTGAGGAAGAGCCAAGGCTTTCAGAGCGGGGCTGTGGGCAGAGGGGCTAGGTGATGTCGCAGGACAGTGACCAACAGGCCCCTTCATTAAGTAACAGCTTTCACTGGTGGATGCTGCTCCCCGTGCCCTCTCCCTTCTCCCTGTAGCAGAGGAGCCAAGGAAAGGTGCCCCCGCTCCCGACCCCTCCCCAGGGCAACATCAACCCCACCCAGGAAAGGGGTGTTACCTGGGAGAGGCGAGGGGATCGGGAAAAGCGATTGAGAACCTGTGGGGACATAGGGGGGTTCAAGCTGACTCCCACTTCCCCGCTTCCCTGGTGCAGCCCCTCCTAGTCCCAGCCAACAGTGTAATGGCATTGAGAACATGGGGCTTTTGTGGAATTGAGTTAGAGACCACCAACTCGGACTCAGAGGAATCCTGAGCAGCAAAGGGAGACTGAAAAGCAGCACAAAACAAAGGCCTGGGGTGTAAAGGACAGACCTGGCCCAGAGCCGACAGGAAAGAGGGCTCAGGAAACATTTGGTTAATGGGACGAGGAAGCCCCAGAGGGTGATGCTCAGTCCAGAGAGAGACTCGAAGGAGGAGCACATGACAGGGTTTTTTTCCAAAGTGAAGGTCCTTTGGAGTCTGGAGTGAGGCTGAGGGGTGGGTCAGTAGACTTGGAAGTAGAGATGGTGAGAGATGGTCCATGGGGTCGGGTGATGGCCAGTGAAGCAGTGTCAGTGGAGTTGTAAGGGGCAATGGAGAAGGGCACCTGGGGTTGACAGATGATGTTCTCAGAATGCAGGGAGATGCATGAGGCTCTCTGGGGCTGAGAGAGGTCTGCTCTGAAGGAAGGGACCTTGGTGGGGGTGGGGGCCAAAGACGGCCTACATACATTGGTGTCAGAGCCCTGGCGCAGGTTGAAGGTGAGGTCCCGGGGCAGGCCAGCCCGGAAAGCAGCCCCGTACTCAGGATAGAGCCTCAGAACCTCAGCCAGCCCTCGGCTGCTCAGCTGCTGCAGGCCACAGTAGGTCAGTGCTTTCACGTCCACGCTGGTCTTCAGCACACAGCTGGGGCCTGCCCCTGACCCAAGCTCCTGGCCCAGCTCAGGGATGTCTGCCCCAATCAGGTCCCCCTTCCCTGTGGGTAAGGGATGGGGACAGTAAGCTGGGGCAGAGGGACCAAGAGGACATCAGTAGGAGGTCATCAATGGGTTTGAGGAATGGTCAGTGTGTTTGAAGGATGGTTGAAGGTGGATCAAGCAATGGGATTGGTGGAAATATCAATGGAGTTGGGGAAAGGTGAGTGGAGAATGACTGGTGAGGTTGGGAAACAGTCAGTAGGGGATGTCAGTAGGGCTGCAGTCAATGGAATCGGATGATCAATAAAGAATGGCCAGAGGGGTCAGTTAAAGGGTAAAGGTCAATGGAGTTTAGGGTCAATGGAGATGGGAAATGGTACAATGGGAAAGGATTAGCTGATTTGAGGGACAATCATTAGGGATGGGTTGACGGGTTGAGGAATAGCCAAGGGGATTAAGGGAGAATCAGAGGGGAATGGTCAAAAGGGGATGGTAGTAGGGTGAAGGGACCAAGGAAGAGGGCTGCTTAGCAGGAATTCAAGGTATCCATTAGGGGTCTCCCATTCCTGAGACTCGTGGCCATCCCCAAGGCCTCTGGGGAAGGCTCCAGGGTAGGTAGTATGAGGTGACAGAGTCCTCACCCAGGATGGCCAGCACCGTGTTGTCTCGGAGAACCTCAAGTGAGCCAGAACAGACGTAGTAGTGCGCCTGCAAGGCGTCTCCATGGTGCAAGAGATACTCCCCCGGAGCGCAAAACGAGGTCTTGATGTGCAGGGAGAGGGCACGCAGGCAGCCCCTGCTCGCTGCTCCAAACAGCGGCAGCTGCAGGATCTCCCGATTCAGGTGCATAGCAATGTCAGCTCTCAGCTCGTCTGGGAAGTCACGCAGTAACTGCATAAGGGGCACAGGGCATTCTGGCCATCCCCTCGCAGCTACTACTTGAGTCTACAAATGTGCCAAGCTGTTTCCAAGGAGAGAGCTCCAACTTTCCCTTTGCTTTGAAGTGACCCATTCCAAACCTTCAGGAAGACGGCTATGTGTCTAACCTTGATTTTGCTTGCTATATCGACCACCCAACCCAATTTCTGGGGCAGAGACCAGGCTTTCTCCCATCTGGTCTTGGCCCATAGCTACACACAACTGGTCACTCACGAATGTCCTGGTTACTCATCCCATACATTCAAGAGCATCCCTCGTGGGTCAGCCCTCAACCAGGATTCAGGAGACTAGGAGTCAGCTCTGCTCCTAAATCCCTGTGGACCTTGAGCAATCCATTTCCTCTCTCTAGGCCTCAGTATCCCCATCTGTAAAATGCAGGGTTATACTAGAGCTTGAACATTACCAACAACCTCCTAGGGCCAAATTTAATGTTCACATTTCCATCTTCATATTATGGAGCCCCTTGGCCACTCTGGGTTGTTGACCTCTCCCTCTTGTTCCCCCATGGGCTCCTGCAAGGGACTCCCTCCCAGTTCTTCTCCCACCTGCTGCATCTGCCCCTTCCTCATTTTCTGCCCAGGCTCTTCTTCCTTGGCCTACCTCCTCTACTCTTTTCTCACTTTCCACACTTACCTCGCATCATGGCAACCAGACCCATGACTTCCCCGCTACTTGTGAGCCCCCAGCCCTAACGCCTTGGCCAGGCCTGTATTTCCAACTATCCACTGGGCAAGCTCCACCTGGATCTCCCACAGGCACCACATCCTCCTCATGGCCCAGCCCTGGACTCTGACTTCATCCTCAGGCCCCATCTTCCCCGTCTAGTGCTTCCATCCCACCCCTCTGCCCAAGCCAGGAACCTGGGGGTCACTCTGAGCTCCTCTCCTGCAACCAGCTGGAGATCACCAAGTCCTATGGCTCCCACCCTCAGAAATACCTCACCAATCCATTCCTTCCTAGATTCTCATGCCACCCCCTGGCCTGAACATTTTGCAGGAAAAAAATCTAAATTCAAGGCCATCCATGATAAGGGCCTGCCCGCCTCCCCAGCCCGGTCTCTGGCTCTCCCCGCTCTCCGCCTCCCTCACAGCATCTGCACACCCCGCTCCCTAAGGCTCACCCAACTACTTTCAGTTCCCTGAACTCACTCACTCTGCTCTTTTGTGTCAACACTTCCGGGCCTGTGTTCCTACTGCTCTTTCTGCTTGGAATGGCCTTCCTGCAGCAGGCCCATTTCCTTCTTGTCCTTCACGGTGCCCCCTCTTCTGCGCCAGCTTCCTTGACTCCTCTGGGCCCTACTGCACCAACATCCCTCCTTTACAGACCTATTTACTGCCTAATTCTTTGCTTACCTGTCTGCCTCCCTCAGCTTTCTGGGGTCTCCCTGAAGGCAAGGGCTGAGCGCAATCATCTCTAAGCTCCCTGTGTCCAGCACCCAGGCTGGCCCAGTGCAGGTGCTCGGGAAATATTGGCTGAAGGGAGAATGGCATTAGCAGAGGCCTGGGCTCCCTTTCAGCTCCCAAGTTCAAGTGCTAAGGAAAAGGGGTTTGGATTTGGGTGGGTGAGCGCCCTTGTGTGCGCCTCCGTGGGCGCCGTTGGCCTCCATTCCAACGTGCAGAGGCGGCGACCCCTTCCCCGCTGCACGCGCCCGCGCACTACCTGGTTGGCGTCTATGCCGCTGTTGACCGCCCACGTGGTCTGGAAGTACTCGAGCACGCGCTGCTTGAGCGGCCGCGGCAGGCGGTGGACGCGGATGAAGTCCTGGAGGTCGTTCATGCGGCGGTGATAGAGCGAGCGGCGCGAGTACATGCGCTGGATGATGGCCGTCACGTTCCCGAACACCACGGCGTGCATCAGCGCTGCAGCCGCGGCAGCGCGCAGCCCGTCAGAGCGGCCACCCCTGCGGCCGCCTCCCCGGCTCCCAAACCCGCCCTGTCCTCGCGCGCCTACTTAGTGCCAGGCCCTAGCTTGGGGGCGGGGGCCAGGGGGTGGTCCACAGAGAAGGGTCAGACCCGGTGCTCCTCTCGCGTCCCCCCGTTAGGTCAGGAACGTGGGTTTCGCGTCCCCTTGGCAAGAGGCCACGCCTGTTTGCGACCTCCCCCCGGGCCAGCACGCAGCGGGCGCTGGATGAACGCACGGCTGTCTGAACTTGGGCGGACACCGTGCCCTCTCGGGGTCTGTCTCCCCACGCGCGCGCTGGGCTCCGCGTGCTTCCCCCGGGCGTGACGGGCCTGGCCTCACCGCCGATGAGCATGGTGCAGATGGAGAAGATCTTCTCGGCGTCGGTGTTGGCGCACACGTTGCCGAAGCCCACACTGGTGAGGCTGCTCAGCGTGAAGTAGAGCGCAGCGATGTAGGCGCTGCGCCGCGGCGGGCCGCCCGCTGAGCCGTTGACGAAGGGCACCTCCAGTCGCTTGCCCAGCTCGTGCAACCAGCCTGCGGGGTGGAAGCGTGGACGAATGGCGAGAGCCCTGGCTGCGCACCAGCTTTCCCTGAATTGCATGCCGTTGACCTTGGGCAATTATTTACAGAGGCGAGGGGCGGTGTGCACGGGTTGGCACAGGAAATTTGACGAGCAGTCTGTCCCTGTACCTCCCCACGGTGAATTGGTTACAGTGGCAGTCCAAGGCCACCAACTCCCTACACTGCTGACTGTTCAGGGGCCCCTTCAACTTCCTAATATTTTTTATCGTGCGCCTTCTGTGTACACAGTTCTGGAACTTGACCTAGCCAGACACTCCCTGCTCTGGTGGAACTTACAGTTTGGAGGGGAAAGAGACATGAGATAAATCATTACAGGTGGGTAGCGAGTTAATAAACAGGAAATAAAGGATATGTTAGGAATCCTGAGAGGACAGGGAGAGCCAACCCAGTTGACAGTTGCGGGGGAGGGGGTGGCTCCTGGAGGGCTCCTTTAGGACAGAGCATTTTGGTTCAGACTGAAAGGCAAGAAAAGTCACCTAGGTGAAGAAGAGAGGGGAGGTAAAAGAGGGCGGATTCCAGAGAGGAAAAACTCTTTCAAGGCCCAAAGTGAGAAAGCAGTGTGTCCTGGCTCCTGGCAGGGTGGCTGCAGTGCAAGGGACATGGGAGAAAAGGAAAGCAGGTGGGGACTGAGAGAGTGCAGGGCTACCCAGGGTGTGCCACTCAGTGTGGCCTTCATTTTGAGGGCACTGGGGAGCCACTGAAAAAGTCCAGGCAGGGGTTGGCAGGTCAGCATTGATTCTTGGAAGACCAATTTGTCTGCAGTGAGGAGGGTGGTTGGGTGGGGATGAGAAGGGGGCAGGGAGATCTGTAGGAGGCTATTGCAGAAGCCTAGGCCAGCGAGGGAGGGGCAGAGGACGTAGAGAGAAGAGGCCACAGTCGAGGATATCGGAGAGCTGGTATGATGTGGAAGGCTAGGTGAGGGGGGAAGGACAGTGAGATGTCAGGGACAATGCCTAGGGTCTCATGTGCTTTCCAGGAAGACAGTGAGGCCTCAGGCTGTCTCTGGCCAGTGGCCATTAAGCCTAGAGAAGGAGGGATTGATAGAGGCAGAGAGGGGACAGGCCAAGCTCTTTCTGGGGCTTTGCATGTGGTGCTACCTGTGCCTGAAACACACCCCTCCACCATCAGAGTGTTTCCCACACTGTCTTTTAATTGCCTACCACTGGTCTTGCTCCCTGCTACGCTGTGAGATCCCTTGTCTTCAAATCAATATTCTTACGCCTGATCCAAGAGGAGCTCAGTGCCTGTTTGTTGGATGACTGGAGGAATGTGGGATGGTGGGTGTGGGTACCGGAGGCATCAGCTTGGGGACAGGACTGGTGGACAGGTGGTCAGTGAAAGTCTGGGGTTGGTGGCTCACCAATGTCCCAGAGCAGCGGGTCATTGGCCTCCATCTCCCGGCGCCCGATGACATACCAGATGCAGGCCATCCAGTGGGCGAGAAGCGCAAAGACAGACATGAGCAGCGTGAGCACCACAGCGCTGCACTGCGAGTACCGCTCCAGCTTCTGCAGGAGCCGCAGCAGGCGCAGCAGCCGCACTGTCTTCAGCAGGTGCACCAGCGAGGTCTGCGGGAGGGTGCAGGGGGCTGTCAGCAGGCACCCCTCAGGGCCCTCACAACCCCCAGGTCCTCTCCCAGGGCCTCCCCACCAGACATCCTGGAGCCAGGGGAGGCTGGAATGGAAACCTTTCCCTGCTGTCCTAAGAAAGTGGCCAGGAAATGCCACGGAGAGAGAATGATAGTAAAACTAATAGTGGCAGACACTCAGTAGCTACTTCCTATATGTGCCAGGCACTGTGTTAGGCATTTGTAATCCTCATAAAAAATAGTTTATGCCTTTAGTCCAATTACCATCATCATTCCCAATTTGCAGATGAATAAGGCTTAGAGAGGCTCGTGACTTGCTCAAGGCCACAGACCAATGAAATGATGAAGCTGGAACTCAAGTCTGGGCTGGCTGACACCAAAGTCCATTTTGTGCTACACAGCCTCTTAGCACTGTGGAACTGTGAAGGAGCCAGTCTTGGCCAGAGGCAGGGGATAAATGGAATGATCTCCGCAGGGCTCCTGCTCAAAGCCCCAGAGTCATAGACACAATCAGCTGTGGACTAGAGCTCGTTGTTAACGATGACAGCAATTGTGATGGGAGCAGCTCCTGGAGATATGGAGAAGCATGGCAGAGGGGGAACAAGCAAGAGGCATGAGGACTGGGGAAGGTTTAGGGACCCTTCCCCTATGGATCAGCTGTAGACGGGAGAGTCATACGGAAGAGTTAAGGAGGAGAGCAGGAGCTCAGGGAGTCTGGGCTGCACCAGGGGTGGATGGTGTTAATGGCACCTAGTAAGGGCCCTGTAAACATTTGCTAATATTACCATGGCTACTGTTTTCATTGTGATTATTAATACTTCAATTGGCCCTTCCAATCTTGGAGATGAGGAGCAGGTGGAGGCTCCAGGAGCATCCCCTGTAGCCCTGGCCCTACACTGCTCCTGAACTACTTCAAGCCTTTTTCTCTAATTTCAAGTGAAGGAGCAGGAGAGGAGGTGGCCCCAATTCCCCCCATGGACCTATCCTGCCTGCCCCAGAGCCCCAGAACTCCTGGTTCCAAACTTGAGTCCTTCAGGGCTTCCCCCAGTCACCTGCCCCTGGGCCCCACTCCCTTGGGGACACTCCTCTCTATCTCCTTGGATCAGAATATTCCAGGCCTGGCCCCTTCAAGTTCACAGCTCTGCCAGTGCTTACTCATCCTTTATCTTTGCTCTGCCTCCCTCCAGTCCCCAGTCTTGCTCCTCATCTCCCCTGAAGCCAGACCATGCCCTGGTTACCCGAGAAGCAGGGTGATATGTTGGAAAGAATACTAGCCTAGGAGCCTGGAAACCTGTTTCTAACCTCCTGTCTGCCAGTGCTAGCAGTGTGACCTTCAGCAAATCACTTAACCTTTCTGAGCCTCTGCATCTACCTCTGAAAAAGAAGAGAGTCTGCCCTGAGGGTTACTGTGAGACTTCCTTGGTGATGGATGTGAAAGAATGTGGTGGGCTGTAAAAGTACTCCCAAAGCTGCCAGTGGAGGGGATTGCCTGAAAGGAGGGGCAGGGTCTCTCTGCATCTCTCCCTCCTCGGGCAGACTTACACACATGCACATGTGTGGGAGTGTGCACGCACATGTGCACTGCCAGGAGAAGAGGCCCGCAGCCCGTTGGCGGCTAGTTAAATCTGGCTGCGTGTAGGTGGTTTCCTGCTATAGCTGAGTGCGGCAGGGAGAGCGCACAAGGAAACTGCTCTCCACCTTCCCACCCAGCAGCCGAGGGGCTTTGGGGACACAGGGTGGGACTGCCTTATCCTGAACTTGAGAAGACCTACTATCTGGGGCTGGGCCCACAGCTGAGCACTCAGGGCACCTCCAGGCAGTCCTCAGAGAGCTGGGAGGACACAGGTCCTGGCGTTCATTCTCTGCCCCTGAATGCACCCCACAGCCTCTATCTCCTAGTCTTGATTTACTGTGCTCTCCTCAAAAGCTCTCCCTTCTCAGCTCCTGACAGCTGAATCCTACTCACCATTTAAGGTCTGGCTCTACTCCCACCTCCCTCAGAAACCCTTCCCAGACCACGCCCGCCTCTGCCCAACTGGGGCGCTTTTGCCTCCCAGGCGCTGGCCAGATTTCAGATCATTTTTACACATGCTCACGTTCCAGCCTGGAACCCCAAGGTCAGCCCAGCCGCCATGCAGCAGTACCTGAGTCCCATCTTCCACTCCTGTTCACCTCTTCTGTCCCTGATATCCCCTGCAGTATTCCTGCCCCATCACTGGATTAGCTGCTTGAAGACCGAGTCCTTGTCCCTTTCCCCCACAGTGACCATGCTCCACACAGTGCTTTGCAGACAGCTAAATGATCATCAGTTGTTTGTTAAATAAAAATGTGAAAAGTACCACTCACTTGACATCATGCCAACACCGCTTTTGTAGCCATAGTTAGCTTTTCATTTGTCTCAGCTTCCCTCAAAGATTGTGAGCTGAGCTCAGCAGGAGCACAGACCCTCTCAGATCCTTCCCAGCACCTAGCACAGGGCTCTGCCCGCAGCAGGTGCTTGATAAATATTTGTAGGTGGGTTCATGAGAAGGACTGCATCTGAGTTTGGGCTCAGCCCCCTAACAGGAGATGCTGTGCTGAAGTTGGGAGGCTAGGCTGCCTGGAGGGATGGGGGCCACTCACCACAGTGATGTTGAAGACATAAAGCAGATCAAAGGGCAGAGCAGCAATAAGGTCGATGAAGAACCAGGTGGCCAGGTAATGGAGGCCAATGGAACGAGGGGCAGAGATCACCTGGCCAGATTGGGACACGTAGGTGGTGCGGAAGTTCAGGATGATATCTGGGGGTGTGAGAGGCTGTTACTAAGGGGCCTTGGCCTGGAAACACCAAAGAATTAGCCAAGGAACTGAGCAAGCGGGTAAAAAGCCTTAGAGACTCAGAATGGAGAAGGAGGCAGGAACGGAGAAGATAGATTGGGCTTCTGGAAGGTCATCAGGGAGGAGAGGTCACAGGCTGAAGGCCACAGGGGTCAGAGGCCAGGGCACATGGGTCATTTGGGACTTAAAGATCCAGAAAGGAATGGGCTCTGAATGCCTCGATCCTGCAGGCCCAGGATGCAGTGAGGCTTGGCTGAGTGGGTCACCCCAGCCCACCCACAAGGGTAAGTGGGGCAGAGGGTCTGACCCAGGATGAAGAGCATCTCCACAGCGATGTCACTGACAAGGGTGTGTCGGGAAGTGATGGGGGTGTCATCATCACCCGAGAAGCAGACGTTGTAGGGAACGGTAACCGCAACGTAGAAGGTGGCGAGGAGGATGAGACCGTCCCAGACGGCCTTGGGGACGCTGTAGTGGAGGAGGAGGCAGCGGGAACCCCCCACGGAGGCCACCTTGTACTCAGGCACTGATGGCTTTGGCTCAAACACGTTCTAAGGGGAGAGGGGTGGCAGTTGGGGACACTTGGGGGAAAGAGGAGCCAAGGCTGGGGGGAAGGAGAGGCAGGGGATGGGTAAAGGGGGAAGGTGGGCACTTCAAGGGCAACCATGATAGAAGATAGAAGGTGCAGGAGAGGGGTTCAGAGGCTGGCCCCTGATATTTCCTTCCTCTTGCCAACCTACTGCCCAGGCCCTCTATTGAACCAATCATGTTTTGCCTAGGCCCTCTATTGAACCAATCATGTTTTGTGGGGGGCACTTATAAGGCTTGGCCCTCACCCTGCTTGAGAAGGAGATTATGACAAGTCAGGTGCATGCCCTAGCTTGAGGGGTCACTGACTTCTTCCTCAAGTTCCTTCTGGGTTCTGGGGGTTCAGTGGGGGATGGGACTGTCCGGGGGAAGGTGAGGCTTGCTCAGCCCACCCCATTCCCTGCAGCCCCAACAGACTACACAGAGGGTTGGGGACTCAATCTGCCAGCTTTGTCAGGGTCCTAGGAGGTGATATGTGGGGCTAGATGCCAGGTCCTCAATGGGACTTTCTCCCTGGGACCACAGCAGTCTGTGCTTTCACTGCCATGATACAGCCCTATTACCCAGGGGTAGGTGATATAATTTCTGCTAGAGCCCTGCCCTTGCAACATCATCAGAGCATAGTATTGTCAATCACCCAGGGAAACAAGGGAGATGGGGATGGAAGGAGTCGTGGGGGGACGGGGGATGCAGCAGAGAGTAGTACATGGGAAATGGGTGGACAGAGGAACAAACTAATGGAGGGAGGCCAGACAGACAGGGAAACAGGGAGACAGTAGCAGGGCAGTGGGGTGGGCTCAGACTCAAGGCTGACGGACTCGGGAGATGTTGGGATGGGAATGGGACTCACATTATTGGTCTTCATGCCTCTCTGGCCCCGGCGGCCAAAGTGGCCAGTCAGCCGGCGTAGGACAGTTCGGCTCTGCCTTCTTGCGGACCGAAGTTTTGACCTGGCTCCTCTCCTGTTAAGGGAGTTTTCTGTTGGGAAGAATGATGCAGAGCTAAGTTGGGGCACATCCCATGAGGCTGGGTAGGGAGAGGTCTTATGTGACCTTGGGCAAGGACTTCTGACCGTTCATGTCTCCCTACCCAGGCTTACTATTACCATGATTACTGTCCCCGTGGCCTCCACTCTGCGTGATGTCCTTGAAGGAAAAGAGGAAGAGCACCACCTCCCCCATCTCATTTTTGATGGGCATCATGTCCAGGAGGCACCAAAAGGCTGAGCCTGTAGGTGTGGAGAGAGAAAGGGAGAAGCATGAGCTGCCCCATGGCGTGCCTTTCTCTTTGATCCCCCTTGGTTGTTGGACACAGTCACATTTGGCAAAGGTTTAAAACTGGAAGGAACCCCAGAGACTCTGTCAGCCGTCTCCTTCATCTTCCAGATGGGGGAACCAAGGCCCAGAGAGGGTCAGGGATGCCCTCGATCACTTGGTCATCTGGTGGAAGTATGGGGGTGAGCATCCAGGCTTCTACTGTGCCCAGTGGACTTTGGGTAAGGCCCAGGGTCTGGTCAGGGCTGCAGGGTGTATCAGGCCCCTCACCATCCTTGCGGTAGAAGCAGATTTCAGCCCGGTGCTCTTGGTGGCCCTCCAGGGCTTTGTGCAGCCGCTGCAGGGCTGGCTCACTGGTCTCTGGGCCATAAAGGAAATGGCAGCTACAGGTTTTCTGCATGACCTCTGTGCGGCCGTAGCCCGTGAGCTCACAGAAGCCGTCTGAGCAGTAGACCACAGGAAAGCCCCGTGGGCCCTGTGCGTTGGCCAGCAGGAAGTTGCTGTCTGTGGGAAGAAGAGGTCAAGGTCAGGTCAGGGTCAGGTCAAGGCCAGGAACGGAGCTAGCTTCCAGGTGGGCTTCCTATGGTCAGAAGTCACAGAGCCAGAAGCTTCCCAGCCTTCCACTTGATTCCTGATCCCCCTTTAGGGATAGCCTGAAATGAGAATATGAAGAAATAGAGCAAAGAGACAAGGACTCAAGGGGGGGCCTAGAACTGAGACAGGGACTACAGGGGTGTTGGAGAAGGAACCCCGAGAGGTCATGCGATTCATCCTCCTGCATTCAAGCTGGTGAGCTATTACAGTAGAAGACAACATAGCACAGTAACAGCATGGGCACCAGCCTCCTTCCTCTGTCACTTACTGACAGTGTGACCTTAGGCAAGTTAATTACCTCTTCTGTGCCTCAGCTTCCTTATCTGCAGAGCAGAGCAGAATGTACCTTCCTCACGTGGCTATTGTGAGAGTTCCGTGAGTTAACTTGGCACGTAGTGAGTGCTAACTCTGTGAAGGTGAAGTGAACCCTCTCACTCACTCAGCTTTCAAAGCACATCCGCAACCACCGTACTGTCTGTCGCCCTCTTCTAGAGTGAGCAGGGCAAAGATTCTGGTGCTGTCACACCCATTTGATTGATAGGAAACTAAAAGGCAGAGATTATCCAAATTCACAAATCTCCTGAGTGTGGGGGAAGATGGTGAGGAGCAGTATCCTTATTCCCTGCCTTCCAGGAAAGGTCCATTTTCTTAGCATTCCTTTAGCTATTTTCAGAGGGTCCGTCCCCAGTATTCAAAGTCTGCCCGGAGAGGCCATTGAGGGCGTAGCTCCAGCAATCCCCAGCAGCAGACCCTGAGCTGGCTCCCTACAGCTTCACTGGGTGGGGCGCCTCAGGGGGGCTCCTGTGGCCATCCAGGGACAGAATTTCAGCTGAGGGATAGGACTCGAGAAACAAGTCCTGGGGCAATAGGAGGGGTGACTGTCTGGGGTCGGGGCAACTAATGGGGACTCTGAGGGTGCCTGGGAGGCACCGGGCCCTGGGCGCAGCCTCTTTCTTCCATCCCAGAGCCCGTTTCCCCGGTGATGGGCGCTATGGAAACAAGGGAGATGGGGCGGAGGGAGGGAGGCGGGTAGGGCTCCGGGCGGCTCAGTTTCCGCCTTCGGGACCGCTCCTCCACCCTCCAGATCCAGGCCGTGGTTCCCGAGGGGGCAGAGGCGGGCAGGGAGACGTCTCTCGGCTCCAGAGTAGGAAGAGGAATGGGGGGAGAAGAGGAGGGGAAGGAGTGGGGCGGCTGTCCAAGGTGCTGAACCTGGAACCCAAGCTGGGGTGGGCGAGCAGGGAGTGCCCTCTGTCACCCGTGTCGCTCTCCGCCTCCCGCCTCACCCACTTTACGTATAGACGCCCTACGATTTGGGGGAGCGTGGCTTTAATCCAAGATAGGTCCTGCCGATGTCTGGCCTTTTCTCCTTTTTTCTGGAGGAAGAGGGGGCTGGAGTCATCTGGGAGCAGACCCCAGAACGCCCGGCCACTTCATCCCCCCTCCGTGTCTCTGATGGCCGCGCACACGCCCCCGGCACAGCACTGCCCAGGAGTGGGCGCTCCAAGGCCCCTCCTCCGTTTCGCCGCACAAAGAGCCTCTTCTGCCTGGAGTCACACCCCCTAACCCTGCTCCCCGCGCTCTCGGCCCCTCTCTCTCCTCCCCTCGCAGGGAGCTCCTGTCCTGTTCCTTTGCCGCAGTCTCGGGAGCTCCTTGACCCTCAACTCCATTGTCTCTCCTCTCCCCACATCTAGGAGACTTGGTCCCCAGCTCGAGCCCCTAACCTCAGCCTCCGCCCCACTCACGCGTGCCGTCAAAACGGGTGGCGATGGTGTCCAGAAAGGTGTTTTGCGGGGCCAGCAACCCCTTCATGACCGGCATGGCCCCGGGGCTCGGGTTCGAGGCGCGGCGCTGGGAGCGTTCAGCGCGGCCGGGCCGGAGGGGGCGCGCTGCCGGCGGGGCCGAGGCGCCCCATGTGCCCGCCTGCCTCCTCCCCTCCTCTCGCCGCCGCCGCCGCCGCCGCCGCCTCTCTGCTCCGAATCCCCGCAGCTCTCTGGTGCGTTCGGTGCCGCCTCGGTCCCCCCACGTCCCCAAGGGCCAGGTTCTCCCCGGGCTCGGCCCGCGCCCGCCACGTGGCCCCACGGGGAGGGGCCGCCAGCGACACCCGCACCCCTCCTCCCAGAGGGGAGCGACCCACGCGCGTCTCCAGGGGAGAGAATTAGGGACACGCCCACCGGGAGGGCAGGACTGAAGTGGTGGGCGGAGCTTGGATGACAGGCGCGCCCCTCTCGGAGTGGCTCCGCCCCCACGCGTGGTTCCCTGGCTGCTCCTCGTGGCTCCACCCCGCGGGCTTCCCGGCGCGCCGCCCACGCTGGGGCTGGTGTCTGGTTCACAGTGCCGCCTGCTGGAGTTGAGATATTTCGCAGCACCTCCCATCCCGCTCGTTCCAGCGTGAGATAGCAAGGGTTAGAAGGCTAGGTTTGCCCGTGGGGAATCAGCGACGGGAAGACTTGGAACCTCAGTGCCTAGAAAGCGCGCTAAACTCTCGCCTTCTGCTTCAGTTTGCCTAGGGCACCCCGGCGAACGCTGCCTCTGAGCACGCGGGGTGAAACGAAAATAGCTTTGGAGTCCACTATGCAGAATCCCAACTCTGGTCACTGATTATGTGTCAGCCTCTCTGAGCCTCACTTTCCTCATGTGTAAAACGGAGCTAATAATTCTTACCTCATGCAGTTATCGTGAGAATTTAATAGCCTATTGCATGTAGTTGACATAAAATCAGTGTCTTGGAGGGCGATTGCCTCCCTGTCCTCCCTCTTCCTACTGTCTTGATTTGACCCTCTTTCTCTCTGCTGCCCTTCAAGTGGATGAAACGCTGCAGGCAGATTTGGGACTGAGAAAGATAGTTTGGAAGTGAGCAGAGTCATGGTTTGCAAATCTCCAAGGTTTTATTTATTTATTTATTTTGCGTCTGGCTAGTAGAGACCGTGGTGCTGTAAGGCTGAGCTCTGACCAGCTGAGCTAACCGGCCAGCCCCACAGGGGTACTTTGATCTCTACCTGCTCCAAGATGGAATCAGTGCAACAGCAAGAGGGAACAGTTGGGACTAGACACAGGACTTTCTCACCACCTGAGCACAAAATTATTGAGGCTGCTGAGTGTGGTGGCTGAGGGTGGCTGCTTCCTTGGACAAAACAGCTAAAGCCAGTGAGAGTGGGACCCTTCCTGGTGAGAGAGCAGGCTAAATGCTCCGCATTCTCACCCCCAGGGTCTAAGCCGGGCACTATCTGGTGTATTAGATTGCTGAAAAGTGTCACATCTTTCTGTATCTGTACTTTCGGATGTTGTATTAGTTTCCCAGGGATGCCATAACAAAGTACCACAAAGTGGGAGGCTCAAACAACAGAAACCTATCGTCTCACAGTTCTAGAGACTAGGAGTCCAACCAGGATCCAAGTGAAGACAGGCTTGGTTCCTTCTGAAGGCTCTAAGGGAAACTCTGCTGCACGCCTCTCCCCTAGCCTCTGCTGGGCTGCTGGCAGTCTTTGGCATTGCTTGGCTTGTAGGGACAGTCACCCCAATCTCTACCTTCATGTTCACATGGGTTCTCTCTCTCTGCGTTTTTGTGTCCAAATTCTCCCTTTCTATAAGGACCCCAGTCATGGTGGATTAGAGGCCCATCCACTCTAGCATGATTTCTTTTTACCTAATTACATCTGCAAGGACCCTTTTTCCAAATAAATTCACATTCTTAGGACTTCATATGAATTTTGGGGGAATACAATTCAACCTATAACAGGTGTCTCCGGCTAGAGTCGCAGGAAAATCTTGTCCCACACACTGCTGAAGAACTTCCCGTGATGCCCGGATATCTACGGAACAAAGTACAAAGCCTGATGATTTATGAGGCCATCACGATCCGGGCTGCACGGGAACTAAACCGCTCCCCTCGCCGGCGCCTCACCGCTCTCCACGCCCTTTACTCCACGCAACAGCTACTCTGGACGAGTCACTGTCGAAGCTCATATCCCCTGCCTTTCCAGCAGGCTCGGCTCCCACCCCTTCCCAGCCGGATTCCGCTCCTCTGCGCAGCCGTCCTTGTTCTCTCCCCGTCCCGCGTGTCTCTCTGTAAAGGCCCCCTCACAGAACGACGAGTGGAGGAGCATCGTGGGACGCATCTGTCCCGCATCCTTCCCTCCAAACATGCGCACGTGTGGTTCTTTCTGCACCCCAGGGCTTTTCGCGGCTCCTTGCACTGGGAGCTCCCCAGCCGAGAGTGTTTCGGACTCAACGACGCATAAGCTGAGGCTGGTGGCCCAGAGCCGGGCTTCCAGGCCCTTCTGTCTTTATCGATCGCAAGACGCTCTCCTGCCCCCTGGAGGGATGGACGCGACGACACAGAAACAGGCACCAGCCACACGAAGGGACACTCGTCTTTATTGCCATTTTTCTGGGGGCTGACACCGGGTGGGCAGAAGGGAGAGGGCAGGGCCAGGACAGGGCCCGAAGAAGGGCTCAGACCCCGGACGGTTCCCCGGGCGCGACGGCTGTGGCGGCTGCGGCAGGACAACGGCGCCCGGGGCAGGGACGAGGCGCTGGCTGTGCGCCTGCGCGGCGGCCCATGGTCAAGATACCGGCCGCGTGGTTGCCGCTGGCCTGAAGGAGGCGCTGCAGCCGGCCCTGGAGGCCCGGGGGCCCCGGCCGCCGCTTGCCCAGAGTGAGGATGCCGGCCGCGTGATTACCCGCGCCATGCAGCAGCTCGTAGAGGCGACAGGAGCACGTCTTCTGGCGACAGCAGTCGGGCAGGGGCTGCGCAGCCGCCCCTGGTGACAGCAGCGTGGGTGGCAGCAGCAGCAGCAGCAGCAGTAGCAGCACGCCGGCCCAGGAGACCTAGGGAGGCGGAGACAGGGCGCTGGGGGTCTTCCAGCTCCCACGCCCAGGCCCTGCCCACCTGTCTCCTCGCCCCGACTTCGTTTCCCTGGCTCTGTGCCCTCCTTGCTGTCTGAAGCGCCCTGTTAGAGAAGTGCTCGTATCTGGGCCCTTTAGCTGCTCATCCTTTACGACCCAGCAGAGCTGTCTCCTCCAGAAAGCCCCTTGAGACCCCCTAGGCAGAACGAATCCTTCTCTCCTCTGGAACCCCATTAGAGCACTCACCGCTCCACCTGAAAACAGGCGTGTCTGAGTCTGCACCACAAGTTGTAAACTCTGGGAAAAGAGACCCTGTTTAGTCCCCCCACCTCCCCACAGCAGGCAAACACGTGGAAATAGTGGACTGGCAGGACTCCAAGCTGTGTCTCCTCTGCCTGCTCCCTTGCGGGGGTAACTGAACTCCATAGCTTTGGGCCAGTTTCCCACCTTCTCCGGGCACAGCTTCTTCACCTGTAAACTGGGTATTAAATAATGCCTACTATGCAGGGCTGCTGGAAGGATGAAATGAGATGACGGGTGTAAGCACAGCACCTGACACATGATAAGTGGTCAACAAACATGAACTCTTAGAACAGGGCACAACCCAATGTTGGTCAAGGCAGATTCTCGGCCAAGGATCCACCTAGTCTCCTGCCTCAGAGTCCACATAGGGAAAGACCAAGAGTGGAGGACACCTTCGGCCTTCCTTCCATCCCCCTGAGCAAGCACTCACATTGCCTCTCTGGTACAATGAGTCACCCTCAGTCCCTGGGTCTTTACCTTTCTGAAGGGGAGGATCATGGTGTCTGAAGCTCCAGGTGGGGTAGCCAGGAAGGGAGGTGTCTGCAGTGCTCCAAATAGCAATCGACTGTGACCTGCTACCAGGGGCCCGGGGTTTATAGTGCTCTGAGGTGGCAGGGAAGAGACAAGCTTTTACGTCCACTCCGGGGCCAGACAAAGGCAAGTCTAAGATTAGCCTCCTGCAAGGGGGCCGTCTCTAGGCTGGGCCCAAGGAATGGCTGCTGAGGCATTCGGAGGCCTGGGTTGGAGCACCGTGCCCCTGGTCCCCCCCTTGTGTGTCTGCGTGCTCCTTGGAGATGGGGTGGTCTCCGGGCACTAATGAGGCCACCTTGCACCCAGGAATCTGACAGTACAAAAGAGGCCTTGGCTGTGGTGCTGGCTTGGGATAATGTGTGGGGGACAGTGAGCTGCTAATTAGGGGCAGGAGAAGAGACAGTCGTGAGATTCACTATCCACAGTGAGGGAGGGGGCGGGAGAAGGACAGCCGTGCAGCAGGCCTCTCCCCGCCACCCCCATTGCTCCTTGTTGCTGCCCGTGGGGTCTGTCAGATTTCAGGCCCTTCTTCCTTCATAGAAAAGCTTCCTTAGCTGCCCCTCACCTTCTCCCAGCTCTCTCCTTCCCTTCTGCCCCTCCCACCAACCTCCAAAATGGAACGCCTTGAAAACCCAGCCTTGGCAATGGGAGGAAAGGAAGCCAAACCTGGTTTTTACCAGAGTTGGTAGAAAGCTTCCATCTCCCCAACTTTCCCCCTGGGCTAGGCTGCCTGGAGGGGAGGGATGTCGTCCCACTCCACCATCAGCAAGGGGTGAACCACCATGGGGTGAAGGACACATATCATCTCTTGTCCAGGGCACTGTTTGTTTAGCTCCTGCTCTGTGCCAGGCCCTGCACTGGGCACGGGAGCAACAGTGCACAGAGGACCTTGCCCAGTTTTCAAGGAGCTCATAAATCCAGGTGGAGAGGCAGTCCACGCATGAGATAGTTCAGTGAAGGGAAGGACTATTGCAGTTGAGCCAGTCACTTCTGCCTGGGGTGGGGCAGCGGGTCCTTGAAGGCTTTGCATGAAAAGTAGATTTCCATTGGGTAAGGTTGGGGGAGAAAGCGTTCCACAGAAGGGACAACTAGAGCAAAGGCCTGTAGGTGACCGTGCTTAACTCATGTGGGATGGAGGGGAGGGGAGGCGATGGTCCTCATGGTGGAGGCTCTCTCTCCAGCAAGGGGAGAGGGAGGCTGGACATGTAAGTGAGAGCCAGAGTCAAAGCGTCTTATAGGCCAAGCTGATTAGTCCTGTGGATGACGCGGTGCCGCTCTGGGAGGATTTTAACAAGAAGGAGTCATGGGCTGATATGGGAGCTGGGTGGGTATGGGTCACGGGTCTGGATGTAGAGACACGGAATTGAGAAGCAGTTCAGAGGCAGAATCAGAGACTTGGCATCTGATCTGAAACGGGTGCTGCCTTTACTCAGGAGAAGCAGCAGGGCCTTGGGCAAGCCTCGTAGCCTCATGGAGGCTGTTTCCCCATTGGTAGGGACAGTTAACCCAGATGGTCTCTGGGTTTGCTTCCCGCTGTGATGCGTTATGATGTGAAGTCTAGCTCCCCCACCCCAACCATGGAAGAGATTTATGGGTGCTGGGACAGGAAAGGGACCAGTGCTAAGGTGGGGTAGAAGAAGTTGGGGAACAGCCCCCCGCACCATTAGGTTATGCTTGGGATGGGGGCAGGCAGGAGGAGGTGACTCTGTGTCGGCAGGGTTGACCTAGGTATTGCTAGGAGTCCTCAAAAGCTCCTGCGTGCACGCACACTCGGGGCCTAACCTAGCCCAGAGCGGAGCGTGGGGGGAAAGCCCTGGAGCTCAGAGCTGAAAGGGCATGGCTGGGCAGTGGGAGGGAGAGCCCAGGCTGTGACAGGAGCAGAGCGAATGCGACCACAACACAGATTCCCCAAAGCAGACCCTGAGTCAAGAATCTGGGTGCACGAATT
This sequence comes from Cynocephalus volans, assembly GCF_027409185.1. Classification (NCBI taxonomy): domain Eukaryota; kingdom Metazoa; phylum Chordata; class Mammalia; order Dermoptera; family Cynocephalidae; genus Cynocephalus; species Cynocephalus volans. The sequence continues at coordinate 2,192,699 of NC_084469.1, read as the reverse complement.
TTATTTGGGAGCTGATCACTGGAAGCGCAATGAGGAAGTGGGGAAGGGAGGGACCCAGTAAGAAGTTCGTTACTGAGTGGGTTACTGCTGCGTGCAACTGGGACTCTGTCCTGCTGGGGACGCTCTGAGAGATTATGCAGAGTACACTTCAAAATTGTCCCACTCATGGAGAATGAGGCTGAACTCTTTATTCATCAACTCCTGTTCCTTACTGATGGAGGCTCAGTCCTGGGGACATTAACCCCCCAACACTTACAGCTCACCCGGTGCACTGGCCAAGCATACAACTGTGGCCAGAGGACACCATCGGGTCAAGGGGGGCAGGAAGCCATCAGTGTGTATGGGGGCTCTCTAGCAGTGTCCTTCAGAGTGGGCCAAGGGCAGTATGAGCAGGCCACTGTGTGTATCTGCTAAACCTCTGAAGCCTATGCCTCAGAACTGGCCAACCAGACCAAGGTGTCCCTAAGGCCCAGCAGCTCTGATGGGCAGATGTCAGATGACACAGAGTCAGAGACCCTGGCCAAGGACTCCTCATCCAGAGAGGCCCCAGGGGAGAGAGTGAGGCAGCCTCTGTGGGGAGCTGGGAGCGTTGGTAAGCCTTGGCTCAGGACACCACTCTGTTCTGCAGGACCTGGGCCAGGTGCTTGTGTCTAAGGACCCGGGGCATTTCAGGAGGGAAGGGGGATGAGGGGCAGGCAGCGAGGGCTTCCCGGAGTGCTCTGAAGGCCCCCTGCCCCACCAGGTGGACTCTGGCAGGGCCCACGCTGCCCCGGAACCGCAGGGACTTGTAGCGGGGAGAGGCTTCCTGAAGGCAGTGGTCAAGCTGGGAATAGACCGGCCCAAGTGAGGCTGGTGTGTGGCTGTGGGTGTGCGTGCAAGGTGTGCATGACTGTGCCCAGGGCTGCGTGTGTTTAGGAATTTTGTGTGTACGCGTGTGTGTCTGTGGGTCTCATCCCTCACTTCCCAGAGCCCCAGGGAGCTTCTCTCCCTGGCCCTCTTCCTCACCACTCCCCTGTGTCCACAGTACCCTGGGGGCATGCAGAGGGAAGGGGGCAGGCAGTCCCACCGTGTCCCCTTCTCTTTTACCTTGTCTCGATTTTCCTCTGACAGATTCCTCAGCCCCCTCAGCTCCACAAACACTTCATAGTGGGGAGCAGAGCCCTCAGAGGAATCTGTGGACAAATCCCACATGCACATACACTTCTATGAGGGTGGCGGCTTCTGGCTTCCGAAGCCAACACCCTCTGCCCCATCCGCTTTCCCCCTTCTGAGGATCATGGGCAAGAAAGTTTCTTGCTGGGGAGTGGGGTAAATGGAGAGGAACCTAAAGCCTAATCCTAAATATGACACCGGTCAGGAAAGAAAATGGGTAGAAACTGCAGCAGGAAGGATAGGAGTTAGACATGGGGAAGGACTTTGGTTAGGCACCGCGAGGAAGCCTGAGTCTTATGTCTCTTCTAGAGCCTCCCAGCAGGGTGGGCATGGTTGGCGGGCAGCCACCCCGAGAGCAGGAAGCAGGAGCCGGTGGAGAGTCTTACCCAGAACGCTGCTCTCCACACAGCCATGGTCCAACAGCTTGGCCCCTGGCCATTGCCCCACGGCCCGGTCCAGAGCCTCAGAGAACATGTCCTCACCGATGTCCTCTCCCCGCACATTCAGGGTCTGGCCCAGCCTGCAGAGGAGGAAGAGGGAGGCAGTGGGGCCCAAAACACAAGGATGTCCCTCAGCTCCCTGGGGGTCACCCACCTGCGGGTAAACCTGACAACCGGACACTGATTGTAGGCACCAACCACACGTACCACATCACCCAGGCGGCACCTGACAGGGTGGGAGTGGGGGTGAAGTTGGGCCCAAGGGCCTATCAGCTCCTGCCCCGGCCCCCCGCGGGGTCTCAGAGGGCCTGAGGTAGCAGGGGGTGGGCAGGTGCTCACCTGGTAAGGCTGATGTGGTCAGTCAGCACCAGCTCATACTCCCGGCCCTTCTGGGCCTCGGCCAGAAGGAAGGTGGAGGCAGCCTCCTGCTGGGCTCCTTCCTTGACTGGGAGCAGTTCAATAAAGCGGGCTCCAGGGGGCAGAAGATAGAGCCCACAGGGCTGCTCTGGCCACAGGTTGAGGCCCACCACCCCTGCAGGGAGCAAAGGGGCCTCCTCATCATCTGGTGGGGCCGTTGACTTCTGCTAGGCAATAGCCCCTCACCCGGACCCCAGGCCCCAATCCTCTGAGCATCTGATCCTGCAGCTGCCCTTCTATCCCATCCTTCCTGGCTCCCCAAGGCTCAGCCTGCTGCCTCTTAATCCCTGATTGGGAGGTGGCAGAGTGCAGTGGTTCTGGAGGTAGCAGACCTAGGAGTAAGCAAATCCTGGCATTGTGTGCATTTGTGCAAGCTTCTTAACCTCTATAAGTCTCAGTCTCTTCATCTGTAAAATGGAGCTGCTAATCTCATCATACAGGGTGTTGGAGAGGATTAAATGAGATGACAGTGTAGGGCTCAACTCATGGCAGCTAGTGATGTGATCTCTGAACCCTGCCCTCGCCTCACTGCCCTTGAGTCCTGCTGACCTCCAGAGACAGCATAAGCAGGAGAGAAGAAGGCTAGCCCTTGGCACCACAAGGCCCCAAGGGCAGCCACAGCCTCGGCCTGGCCTCCTGCGTCCAGAGTCACCACCACCTGCAGCTTTGGCCAGAGGCGAAGGGCCAATCCTCGGGGTCCCTGCTCTAGGGCCTCCTGCAGCTCCGCTGCTCGTCTGGGGAGAGGTGCTCCCGGGTTCCCGGCAGCTATTGCCTCAGCCAGCACTTTGCCATCAGCCTCCAGGCCCAAGAAGACGTCCAGGAGCTCGACGGCCGTCCCAGCCTCCAGCACCCTCAGCTCTGGGGACCTCAGTGCCTCCAGCAGCAGGGCCCCAGGGTCCTTGGCTCCAGGGGGGCTAACCTGGCCCAGGACATGTCCAGGCCAAGGGAGGGGGCTGGGCCAAGGGGATGTAGCGGTCACACAAGCAGTGCCTCCCGGAACCAGTGTTTCTGGGTAGGCCTTGTGTAGGGCTACCAGACCCAGCAAGGTGGCCTGGAAGGAGATGAGAGAGGGTGTTGTTCTGGCCTTAGAGCCAGACCCTGGACCCCTAGTTTGGGGGTTCTTTGCCCACCCTGAAGGGAGGGTTTGGCTGCAAGTAGGGGTCTCTGGTGGGGCTGGTCTCTGGTTTACCTGAAGAGAGGCCTCCCCGTGGTCCTGGTTTGAGATAGGGGGCAGGAGTTTCCCCCCACTGTCTTGCTCCTGGGCCTGGCTGGCCTTGGTTAGAGGAAGATGATTCCGGAAGGTGCTTATGTCTGTAACCCCAAAAACACCAGAAACCCCTCAGGAAGCCACAGTTTCCCAAGAGTTTCACGCAAGACTGGTGAGACCCTTCAGGGAGGAACCCAGAATAGGCCCAGGGGAAGGGGCCTATAAGGGCCCAGAGGGGAGAATTCATCTTGAACAAGAGAGGAAGGAAAGGGGGACTTCAGGCTCTGCAATCTGACTGTCCTGTGAGCTTGCCTTCTCTTTGGTCACCTCCCCAGACCCTGGGAAACACACCTGTGCTTCTTCTGAGGGGAGAGCGGGGACCCTGGGTTCCCTGCAGACACCACCTTAGGGCCTGCTGCTGGCTCTGGCCCACGTGCAGTGTGCTCTGTTCCAGTCTCTGCTGCTGCCAGGTGGCCACCCAGCCCAGGACCCCCCATGCCACACGGTGCCGGAGGCTGGCAAGCCATGACAGCCTGGCGTCCTGGGACCATGGCTGCCTGAGCATGGCCAATGATGGTAACAGCAGCAGTAGAGACAGCAGCAGCAGCAGGGATAGCAGCAGCAGCAGGGACAGCAGCAGCCATAACAGCATCTCCAAGCAGTTCCTGGGAGGAAAAAGGAAACTGAGTACAGGGGAATGAGGAGCAAACACATTTCTTCTCCCACACTGCACTGCACACAGGATGACCAAGGAAAAATGAAATTTAGGAAGATGCCAGGACCCCATTGGGCAGGTGATGCAGAGGAGACCATCAGGGCTTTGGAGCCCGCTGACCTGAGTTCAGACCCCGCCTCCATCGCTTAGTAGCCCTGTGGCCCTGTGATTCAGCTAGCTGCCCTGAGCTCCGTTTCCTTGTCTGTGAAATGGAATGACAACACCTCCCTCAGAATGTACAGGAAGGCTCGCCACGGGCCTGGCAACAGTGGCTGCTTAACAAACAACATCTCTTGCCCCCTCCCGAGGGGCTTTGCTTTTTTTCAGTCCACCCAGCTCCGTGTCCCCCCTGAGCCCCGGGCAGTGGGTCCATGCCCGCATGCCCCATCACAGCCCACTTCTGCCTATTCCCAGCACCCAGGGACCCTCAGTGCCTCCGGTCTCACTACACATCCGGCCAGAAAGATGGAGCGATGGCTTTAAAGGGCTGGGCCCCGACAATGGGGAAATCCGGCTACCAGGACTGAGGGCGGAGCTGGGGTGGGGGGGGGACCCTTAAAGGGGCAGGTTGCCTGAAGGACAATGTGCTGAGTGCTGGCCCAAGCTGGCAGATGGGGGAATTGGGGGCCGGAGTAGTATGGTCCTCAAACTCATGCAGGTGAAGGAAGAGAAAGCTGAGTGTGGAAAAGAGTGCCAATAAGCAGCTTGAGCTGGGTGTAGGGCACATTCCATCCTGGAGCAGGTTCAAGCTTGAGAACTGTTAAAAACCAAAATCTTCTCCCAACCCAGAAATCCTCTCCACAAAGGTAGTAGAGAAAGAAAACAATTTTATTATTGAATAAGCATTAAACCAGAATGTGACATGCATCACAGGCAATCCACTAAGAAATTGCAAAGACAAAAGGAAATCTCACCCTTTTATATAGCCAAGCAGGTACAATCTATTACATACATGTTTCGAGATAAACAATAACCAGTCCTCAAGTAAGATGACTTGACAGCACCATTTGTCACATATAATTCAACTTAACTTTACCTGGTAATCTCAAGTTCATGAATTGGAAGACTTTAATATACAAATTCAACACAATCTCTATCAGAATACCAGCTGGCGTCTTTGTAGAAACTGGCAAGTGGGGTGACCATCTGTGTTAGCTTACTGGCTTCATCCCAAGGAAAAACACGCTTGTCATCTGTTGGATCTAGGTGCCCTCGGAACTTAGGCTCCTGTGCTCCACAGTGAAGTTTGAGAAGTGAACTTAGGCTCCTGTGCTCCACAGTGAAGTTTGAGAAGCTGTGCCCTAGGATGAGGTTCTTCTGATGTCCATGTTAAGCCTCCCTCTACCTGTGCTCTTGGCTTAGGTTCTCTTAGCTTCTTCTCTTCCCAGCAGAGCTTCTTTAAACAGGTCAGCTCTCCCTCTTTGGCTAGCCCACCTCACTTTCACTCTTTTTTTTTTTTTTTTTTCCTGCTGAAATCTTGTACTAGTTTTGTTTTGTTTTTTAATAACAGCTTTATTAGATATCATTTACACACCATACAAATCACCCATTTAGTGTACAATTCAATGTCTTCTAGTAGATACACAGATAGTGCAACCAATGTCATAGTCAATTTTATAACATTTTCATCACTTCCAAAACAAACACTGTACCCTTTCACTCTCTCCTTCCAAACCCTTCTTATCTTCTAAGCAATCACAAATCTGTTTGTATAGATTTGCCTACTCCGGGCATTCTGTATAAGTGGAGTCATGTAATACACGGTCTTTTGTACCTACCTGACTTCTTCCCCTTAGCTTGATGTTTTCAAGGTTCTTCCATGTAGTACTGGGTATCAGGACTTTATTCCTTTTTATTGCTGAATAATATTCTATTGCATGGATATACTACATTTTGTTTATCCATTCATCAGTTGATGGACATTTGGGTTGTTTCTGCTCTTTGGCTATTACGCATGATGTTGTTATGAACATTTGTGTACAATTTTTCTGTGGATGTTTTCATTTTTCTTGTGTAGATACCTGAGAGTGAAATTGATGGTTCAGCAGTAGATGAGGGTTCTGATTTTTCTACATTCTTGCTAACACTTGTTATTATCTGACTTTTTGGTTATAGCCAACCTAATGGAAGTGCAGTGGTATCTCATTGTAGTTTTAATTTGCATTTTCCCTGAGGACTGATGTCGAGCATCTTTTCATGAATTGACTGGCCATTTGTTCATCTTCTTTGAAAAAAAGTCTAGTCATATCCTTTACTCATTTTTTAATTGGGTTGTTTGTCTTTTTATTATTAAGCTATAAGAGTTCTTTATATATTTTACATACAAGTATCCTGTCATATATGAGGGTACTTCAAAAAGTTTGTGGAAAAATAGAATTAAAGGATAAGATGAATCTTTCCATGAACTTTTTGAAGTACCCTTGTATATAATTTGCAAATATTTTCTCCTATTACGTGGGTTGTCTTTTATTTTCTTGATAGTGTTCTTTGAAGCACAAAAGTTTTTAATTTTGATGAAATTCAATCGTCTATTTTTTTCTTTTGTTGCTTGTGCTTTTGGCGTTATATCTAGGAATCCATTGCCAAATCCAAGGTCATGAAGATTTACCCCTATGTATTCTTCTAAGGGTTTTACAGTCTTAGCTCTTACATTTAGGTCTTTGATACATTTTGGGTTTATTTTTGTGTATAGTATAAGGTAAAAGTACCACTCCATCCATTCTTTTGCATATGGCTCTCCAGTTGTTCCAGTGTCATTTGCTGAAAGACTATTCTTTCCCCATTAAATGGTTTTGGCACCTTTGTCAAGAATCAGTTGACCACAGACACATGTGTTTCTTTCTGGACTCCGAATCCTATTGTACTAAGCTACATGTCTATCCTTATGCCAGAGTTAAATACTGTTGCTCTGTAGTACATTTTGAAATTGGAAAACGTGAATACTTCAACTATATTCTTCTTTTTCAAGACTGTTTTGGCTGTTCTGGGTCCCTTACAAATCCATACACATTTTTAAATCAGCTTGCCAGTTTCTACAAAGAAGCCAGCTGGTATTCTGATAGAGATTGTGTTGAATTTGTATATTAAAGTCTTCCAACTCATGAACTTGAGATTTTTTTTCATTTATTTAGTTCTTAGATCTTTAAACAATGTTTTGTAGTTTTTAGAGTGTAAAATTTGCACTTCTTTTGTTAAATTTATCCCTATTTTATTATTTTTAATGCTATTGTAAATGAAACTTTTTCTTTTTCTTTTTTTTTTTTTTTTGCACCTGGCTGGCACAGGGATCCAAACCCATGCCCTTGGTGTTACAAGGCTGCACTCTAACCAACTTAGCTAACTGGCCAGCCCAAGATTTTTCTTAATTCCATTTTTTGGATTGTTCATTTCAAGTGTGTAGAAATACAATTGATTTTTGCATATTGGTCTCATATCCTGCACACTTGCTGAAACTTGTTTATTAGTTCTAATAGTTTTTTCTTTTTTTCTAGCAGATTCCCTAGGATTTTTTTATATACATGAGCACTTAATCTGTGAATAGATATTATTTTAATTCTTCCTTTTCAATCTGAATGCCTTTTATTTCTTTCTCTTGCCTAATTTTCTTGGCTAGAACTTCTAGAAGAATGAAATGGTGAGAATAGAAGTGGTGAGAGTGGACATCCTTGTCTTGTTCCTGACCCTATGGGAAAAGCATCCAGTCTTTCACCACTAAGTGTGATGTTAGCTGTGGGGTTTTTGCATCTATTGAAAGGACCATATGGTTTTTGTTTTTTATTCTATTGATATGGTATATTGCATAAATTGATTTTCATATGTTAGGCCAACCTTGCATTCCTGGGGTAAATCTGACTTCATCATTGTGTATAATTCTTTCTATATGTTGACAGATTAGATTCGCTAGTATTTGTTGAGGATTTTTGTATCCATATTTATAAGAAATATTGATGTGTAGTTTTCTTGTGTTGCCTTGGTCTGGTTTTGGTATCAGGATAATACTGGCCTCATGGAATGAGTTGGAAAGTGTTCCTTTCTCTTTATTGTTTTGGAAATGTTTGTGAATAATTGGTATTAATTCTTCTTTAAATGTTTGGTGGAATTCAAAGGCCGGGGATTTTCTTTGTGGGTAATTTTTGAGTACTAATTCCATCTCTTGTTGCAAGACTTTTCAAATTGTCTATTCTTCTTGAGTCAGTTTCAGTAGTTTGTCTTTCTAAGAATTTGTCCATTTTATCTAAGTTATCTAATGTATATTGGTAGACAATTATTCACAGTACTGTACTCCTTTATAATCCTTTTTATTTCTGCAAGGTTGGTAGTAATACCTCCTCTTTCATTTCTTTCCTTTTTTTTTTTTTTTTTTTTTTTTTTTTTTTTTTTTTTGTGGCTGGCCAGTATGGGGATCTGAACCCTGGACTCCTCTTTTATTTCTGATTTTCTTCAAAAAATCAGCTTTTGGTGTACTTGATGTTCCTCATTTTTTTATTAACTATTTAATTAATTGCCACTCTAACATTTTTTGTTTCCTTCTTTCTGTTTGATTTAGGTTTAGTTAGCTCTCTTTTCTCAGTGTCCTAAGGTGTAAGGTTAGGTTATTGATTTGAGAATTTTCTTTCTTTTTAATATAGGCATTTACTGCTATAAATTTCCCTCTAAGATTTATGTGTATCCCATACGTTCTGTTATGTTGTGTTTTCATTTTTATTCATCTCAAGTTGTTTTCTAATTTCCTTTTTGATTTCCTGTTTGATGCATTGGTTATTTAGGAGTGTACTGTTTAATTTCTACACATATTTGTGAGTTTCCCAAATTTCATTCTCTTATTGATTCTACTGTGGTCGGAAAACGTACTTTGGATTATTTTTACCTTTTAAAATTTATTGAGGTTTGTTTTATATCCTAGTGTGTGGTCTATTCTGGAGAATGTTCCATGTGCTCTTTTTTTTTTTTTTTCCCCCAAAAGATGACTGGTAAGGGGATCTTAACCCTTGACTTGGTGTTGTCAGCACCACGCTCACCCAATGAGCTAACCGGCCATCCCTATATGGGATCCGAACCTACGGCCTTGGTGTTGTCAGCACCACACTCTCCCGAGTGAGCCACGGGCTGGCCCTGTTCCATGTGCTCTTGAGAAAAGTGTATGTTCTGCTGTTGTTGGGTGGAGCGTTCTACAGATGTCTGTTAGGTCTAGTTGGTTTAGTGTTGTCCAGGTCTTCCATTTCCTTATTGCCTAGTTGTTTCACCTGTTGTTGTTATTGTTATTTTATCTTTTGTTTGTTTGTTTGGTGACTGGCTTGTACGGCCATCCAAACCTTTTACCTTGGTGTTATCAATACTGCGCTCTAACTAGCTGATCTAAACAGCCAGCCCTTATCTGTTATTTTAAGTGGGATATTGAAGTCTCCAAATATTACTGTTGAATTTTATATTCCTCCCTCCAGATATATTATATTTTGCTTCATGTATTTGGGGTTCTGTTGTTAGGTGCATATCTTAAAATTATTATATGTTCATTATGAGTTGACCCTTTTATCATTATAAAGTGTTCTCTAAATCTAGTAACATTTTTTGTTGGATTAATGGGTACAAAGTTACAAATAGATAGTAAAAATAAGTTTTGGTGTTCTATACTGACTGCAGCTAATAATATTATATTGTATATTTCTAAATAGCTAAAAACAAGGGCCTTGATTGTAATCACCATAAAGAAAAGATAAATGTTTGGGTGATGGATATTCTATCTACTCTAAATGAATAATTGTACAATATACATATGTATTGAAACAACACAATGTGCCCCACAAATATGTACAATTAAGAATAAAATGAAAGTATAAAACAAAAAAACTATTTTGCCTGATATTAGATTAGCCGCTCCATCTTTCTTGTGATTGCTGTTTGCATGACACATCTTTCCCCATCCTTTTAGTTTTAATCTATTTGTATCTTTGAATCTAAAATGTATCTCCTGTCGATAGAACATACAGTCATGCATTGCTTAATGATGGGATACATTCTGAGAAATAAATATGTCTTTAGGTGATTTTGTCATTTTGTGATTATTATAGAGTGCACTTACACAAACCTAGATGGTGTAGCCTATTACACACCTAGCCTATGTGGTAAAGCCATTATAATCTTATGGGATCATTATTGTATATGTGGTCAGTCATTGACCAAAGCATTGTTATGTGGTGAATGACTGTAGATGGACCTATTTTTTAAATCCAGTCTGACAATCTCTGCCTTTTCATTAGATTGTTTAATCCGTTCACATTTAATGCTTTACTGATATAGTTGGGTTTATATCTGCCATTTTATTTGTTTTATAATGTTTTATGTCTTTTTGTTCCTCTATTCCTCTTTTACTATGTTCTTTTGCATTATGTGAATATTTTCTAATGTAGCATTTTAATTTCTCTTTTTTCTCCTAGCCTCTAGATGACCAACGAGCATTTGATTTTCTTGAATTATATATATATATATTTTTTTTTTTTTTGATAGCTGGCCAATATGGGGATCTGAACCCTTGCCCTTGGTGTTATAACACTGCACTCTAACCAACTGAGCTAACAGCCAGCCCCTCTATATAATTGTGAGTTATTTCCTTAGTGGTTCCTTTATGGTTTATCATATTCATCTTATCAGAATCAGCTTTATATTAAATTAATTCCCATAAGATGTAGATTGTTCCTATTTAGCTCTTTTCATTTTCCTTCCTTTTTGTGATATTATTGTTATATACATTACATCTGTAAATGTTACTAACCTAAAATTTATTGTTATAATTATTACTTTATACAATTTTATATCTTTTAAAGAAGCTAAGAGAAGAAAGGAGAGCAATTATTTATTTATAGTTTTGTTATATTAACCTTATCTATCATTTCTGATTCTTTTCATTTGCTCCTATGAGTTTGAGTTACCATCTGGAGTCATTTTCTTAGCTCAGTACAGTGTTGATATATATAATATGTATGTGTGTATATGTAAAATTTGTATATATATTTTATATATAAATATGTTAGATCAACCAAGAGAAGAAATATGCATTACTACTTTTTTTTATAATAACATACTTATCTTTACTGGTGTTCCTTCTTTGTGTGTGTGTGTGTGTGTGTGTGTGTGTGTGTGCATAAATTACTGTCTGGGGTCACTTGTTTTTCACCCGAGGAACTTTTTTTAGTATGTCTTGTAAGGTGAATATGCTGTCAAGAAATTCTCTATTTTCAGAAATGTCTTTATTTCGCCTTCATTTAAAAAAAAATTGGAGGGGGGGCCAGCCTATTGCTCACTTGGGAGAGCGTGGTGCTGACAACACCAAGTCAAGGGTTAAGATCCCCTTACCAGTCATCTTTAAAAAATAATAATAATAAATTAATTAATTAAATAATTTTTATTAAAAAAATCATATATTATTTTTTGGTGGCTGGCTTTTACAGGGATCTGAACCTCTCCTTCATTTTTTAAAGATAGCCTTGCTGGATGTAAAATTCTTGGTTGATAGTTTTTTGGTTTTTTCCGTTGAACATGTTGCGTATATAATCCCACTGCCTTATGGACTCCGTTGCTTCTGATGTCAGCTGTTAAAGGTGCTGGCTGGGTAGCTCAGCTGGTTAGAGCATCGTGCTGATAATGCCAAGGTCCAGGGTATGATACCTGTACTGGCCACCTGCCAAAACAAAAAAAAAGTCGGCTGTTAACCTTATTGGAATTCTCTTGTAAGTGACATCATTTTTCCTCTGGCTGCTTTCAAGATTTTCTTCTTGGTTTTGGTTTTCAGCATTTTCCTATGATGTGTCTGTTTGTGGATCTCTGCTTGGAATTTGTTGAGTGTGAAGAAAATAGAATAGTTTGGTCAGGCCCCCTCCCCTCAGTCCGGTTAGGGGTGGTGCAGCACGTTCCTTGTGAAACAAGTTGTGTGTGGGTGGAATTAGTGCACATGCTACCAATGTATTTTTTTAGTTTGTTGCTATTGTGTGTTTTGCAGTTTGTGAAGCATCAGCTGGCCGGCAGAGAGCTTCTGTGTAAAAATAGAGCAATTTACTTTGCTGGCAGCTGCTCAGTTTTTCTTTGGACTTTGTTGGTAGCAGTTGAGTTTCTGAGTTTCCCTTTGGACTGCCTAACTCTTAGATGTGTGTGTGCTGAATAAAGACTACTCTTTCTTCCCCTATGGCTCCAAGGACCTTTTTTCTGGTTACCTGGCTCATAGACCTGCAAGTGAAGGGTTTGTGACCCAGTCTGGACAACAGGCATGAAAGGTCTGTGAGCTTCAGACCCAGCCCTAGCTCGACATTGAGCTTCCTGCATGTGTACATTAATGTTGTTAATAAATTGGAAGATTTTCAACCATTCTTTCTTCAAATATCTTTTCTGCTCTTTTCTCTCTCCTCTCCTTCTGATACTTTCATTCTTGGTGTGCTTAATGTTGTCCCACACTTCTCTGATACTCCATTCATTTTTCTTTTTTTCTCTGTCCTTTAGATTGCATAGTCTCTATCAATCTGTCCTCAAGTTTGCTAGTTCTTTCTTCTGCCTCTTCAAATATACTGAGTCCCTCTAGTGAAATTTTCATTTCAGTTATGTAGTCCTCAACTCCAGAATTTCCATTTGATTTTTTTAAAAAATAATTTCTATTTGTATTTTCTATCTGATGTGCCTTTGTCATTATACCTACTTCTACTTCTTTAATCATGATTCTCATTGGTTCTTTGAACATGTTTATAGTGGCTACTTTGAAGTCTTTTTCTGTTAATCCAACATCTGGTCACTCTGCTGCCTGCGTTTTTCCTGTGTATGGGTCCTACTTTCTGGTTTCTTTGCATGTTTTGGGGAAACTGGGCATTTTATTTTATTTTATTTTTTTTAATTTATTTTTTTAATGATGACCTGTAAGGGGATCTTAACCCTTGACGTGGTGTTGTCAGCACCACGCTCTCCCAGTGAGTTAACCAGCCATCCCTATACGGGATCCACACCTGTGGAAACTGGGCATTTTAAATGGTATATTTTGACAACTCTGGGTACTGCCTCCACCCCGCCCTCCCCCGCCATCTCCGAGCCATGGCTCTGGTGTTGGCGGTGGAGACAATAGCACACTTCTCTCTGAGTGACATGACTGTTTCAGGAGCTGAGTGCTCAGTGGGGGTTAGGGGTGGGTAGTAGCTTCAAGTCTGCTCACCTCTCTTGGTGTGGCCTTGGGCACAGGCAGTTGTGGCCCTGAATTTGCAGTAGCACCATATCCAGGGTAGAGCCTCTGTCCCACCATTTGGGGCCAGGCAGAAGGAAGCACCACACCTTCTCAGCTGCAGTTGCTCAGAACTTAGCCTCAGCAACAGGCCACCAACTGCTAAATGCAGTGGCTACTTCCAGTTATTTTTGTTTCTATGTAGTCTCTGACACCGCTCACCTTCCCCGGACTTTTGTGATGCTGTACTCTTCTGTTTTTTCTCCTACCTCTTCTAGCTTTCTTGTAACATCCTTTATAAGCTCATTTTCTTTTGCCTGACCCTTGAAGTACAGTACTTTCCCTGATCCCTTCTTCAATTCCCTTTCTTTCCTTTTTTCACACGCCCATATCATACCATAGTTCCAATTCCACCCAGACACGAACAAGCCCCACTGTCTCCCCCACTCCCACCGCCCGCAATCTGTGTCTCGCAGCCCCGATAACTCTTAGGCTTTACAACCACACATGTGCTCGGGCATCCCAATCATCATGTCTGCTCTGTACTCAGCACCTTTCTCCCCAACTTGCTTCTCTTCCAGTATCTTCCCCCTCCCCATTTTAGTGAGGAAAATCCCTATCAATTGTTTCCCAAGCCAGAAGCCTGGATTAGTCTAGACTTCGATGCCACCCCCAACACTGGTCACTAAGTCTGTAACTATGCTTCAGGGCCATGGCTGTGGTGCCACAGTTTAGATCCTCATCCCCTCTTGCTTGCATTATTGAAACAGCCTCCCAGCTGCTCCCTGACTTCCTGTCTCGCCTCCCTTGACCCACACACACTGTTGCTGGAACAGTATTTCTTAAAATGAAAATGTGAAAAGGTTTCATCACCGGCCATCATGCTCAGCCTAGCACGCAGGCCCTGTGGCCCTCTGCTGCCTGCTTTCAGGCTTCACCGCCTCCCACAGTGCTTCTCAAAGTGCGGTGCCTGGACCAGCAACACCTGGGAAGTTGTTAGACATGCAAATTCTCGCCCCAGACCTACTGACCCACACTCTGCGGTGGGGCCCAGTAACCTGTGCTTCAGCAAGCCTTCCAGGAGATTCTGATGCACACTGAGGTCTGAGAACCACAAAACAGCCTTTACTCCGCCAAATCATGCTTTCCCGCGTCCTTCAGCCTTTACCTGTGCAAGTCCCTTTGGCTGAATGCCTTTTACTTTCTTAACTCCTATTTGTTCTTCAAGAGTAGGCTGAAGCTGTTCAGTGCCCCTCCTCTATTTTGTTGTGTTGTTGTTGTTTTGGTATATTCCCTTTTGGATACCTTTACTGCAGCATGAGCCAACATCCCACCCTAACTGGCTGCCTTTCCCCAGCTGGGAGCCTCTGGAGAGCTGGAACTGTTCTCACCCCGCCACACAGTGCCTGAAGGGCTGAATTTTAAGGACGAGCTTTCTAACAGGAAGAGTGTGGAGTCAGGAGGCGAGCAGATGAAGACCATCATTCTAATTTTCAAATCATGACATGAGCAGGAAGGTCAGAAATGCCACCCCACCCTCCATCTGCCATCAAAGCTGATGACACGCCCTCTGAGGCAGCCAAATCCCAATCAGTTCCTTTTTTCAGGGTCACACTGATGACTTCAATTTTTTTCCTATTAAAGCCACCCACCCTTGCCATGAGATGGAAAACAATAAAAACAGGACTCAGCATTGTCCCTTCAGAGGAAGTCTTTATTGTAACATAAAATACACAATTTTGTGACTGCCCCAAATTGTACACAATACTTTTCTGGTGGCTATATACTAATCTGCCTTGACATTAAAATATGTATCTGGAAATAATTTCACAAAGTTTTAAAAAGAAAAATTATAAAAAGTATACTTCCATTTTAAGTTATATTTGCATTTAGTCTCCTCCCACCCCCTACAAACCCTGCACATACCACACATTGAGCTGAAACGTTTGAGGACTTTGTGTGTGTGCGTGTGTGTGTGTGTGCGTGTGTGTGTGTGTGTGTGTGTGCGCACGTGTGCGTGCGCCTGCGCGTGCGTGCAGGTGAGAGGCTGTGGGGGCCAAGACTTGCCATTGCCTCTTCTGTGGTTTGCATGAACAGAGAGAAGAGAGAAAAACAGAAGGCAGAGAGCAAGCGCACCTTTCAGTCAAAAATCTCCCCCATCTCTAGGCACAGCCTCAGTAGAATGGAGGACAGCTCAGCAACTCGGGGACCCCCATGCTCAGGGAAGCCACGCTCCTGGGCTCCTTCCTCCCAACACCAATGCCGACTGTAAAGTAAGTTCAGAGCTGCCTGGCAGTGGACTGCCCAGCCACTCTGCCCTCAGCAGGCCCTGAGGCCACTACCAATGTGAAAGCTTGTCAAGCCCAGCTGCTGGAACCAACAGGGTGCCACCTGGAGGCAGGTGTGGTGAGGCGTCACTGTCAGGCTTTCCTTTTCACCTTCCCTCGTGGTTGGAATTTTAATCAAATCTGGAGGGGTTGGGAGGGGCTCGGCAGCTTCCTCCATCAATGCTGGTGTCCAGGGAGGGCTCAGCCTGCTCCTCAGAGGCAGAGGTTCAACTGCCTGGCATACAAAAATAAATCAGTGTATGAAACCAAGCCAAGGCAAACAGCAGCTTTTAAAAAGTCATCTTCCAATAAATAATTTATTACAGAGGAATGTTTTCCTTTAATAGCAAAACGCTGATAAATTCAGAAGTTATTTTTGTAAAAAAAATATCTATTTACTCACATGTATAAAAATAAGGTTTTCAGGACCATCCTCTCCTGGGTGTGGTCAAGCCCTTCTTTGGGAGAGGGGACCAGGTGTGGCCTTGTAGGCCCTGCTCGTAAGCTATACCTGCTCACCCCCTGCCTGCCATAGCTCATTCCTTTCTTCTGTTGTAAAGCTACACACTAGAAGTTATGGAACAAAATTATGCTGAGGCTTTTTGATTTTTTTTTTAAATAGTTTCCCAAACTTCCCAGCAAACCCACCGACTGCATTTCCCCAAATTACCAATGTCCAGCACCCGGTACCCTGAAGCAGGGTGACCACCTGCTGAACACATGTGCCCTAGGTTCAGGCCACGTTCCTGCCACCTCCTCCTCAAGATGGTCATATGTGAACAGTGAAGGGAAATGAGGTGACCTGGGTACGAGTGACCTAGGACCTTATGCAGGAAGAAAGAATTTTAATGTCAAAATTGGGTGGGAAGAGGAAAACAAAAAAAGGCCCAATTTAGGGACAAACACACCAGTCAACATTTGCCAAGAGCCATTATCAATAAGGCTTAAGAAAGCCTCGGACTGTGCCTCCACTGGCGCGGAGCAAGGACGGGCAGAGCGGGGCGGCAGCTTCCCTGGTAATAGGGCAACAGTCTGAGCGCCTGCAAGTCAGGGCTGGGCATGCCACTCTGGCCAAAACACACAGGACACCATGCTGCAAGCTCTCGGGGACGCGAGCCTCTTTCCTTTACTCTGTCTTGTCAAACGCATCTGCACGTATGTACACACATAGAAACCGAGTGGCGATTCCAGAGAGATGAAAAGGGAGAAAAGTGGGGGAGGAAGGGAGGAGGGGAGGGGACAAAGAGAGAATACTAAGATGAGCTAAGTGTTATGTAAAAAGCCACTATCCAGCCAAAACCTGTGACCTCTCTTGCCCCAACAACGTTTGTATGTTGCTCCTTTTCCCATCCCTACCCAAGAACACAGGGGTGCGGGAGAGGGAGAGGAGGAGAGAGGAGGACTGGCTTTCTCTGTCGAGAGGCAGTTACGTACATTTCAGAAGAAAAGCGGAGACAATCACGGTTAGACATCAATTGCATGGCAGACAGAGTGACGAAGACTCGCCAGAGGGGGGGTGCTTTGTCCTCCCTTTGTCCTTTTCCTAAACAGCCTCAAGGTGAAGTTCAGCTACCCTTAAGACATGACTAAGTTCCAGGGATCATGGAACTGTCTTTCTGCACAAGGTGAAAACAAACACAGCCTGTTTCTGGCCCCAGGGCTGTAGCTAAACTCTAGAAAGGGTGAGAAACACCACAACGTGCAAACTTGCACATGCACACACACACACACGCTCACACACTCACGCTCCCTTCACTGGTGCCACCATGCACAGAAATACTAAGGTCACGATTGTATTAACACTTCACATTATGAGTATTGTTTCCAAAGAGAAGCGGTTCATGGAATTAAAACATCCACAAGAGTAAGTCCCCTGGCGAGGATGAAGAAGCTGAAGATGGAGAGGTCGGGGTCACGACTGGGCGTGAGGGACCCACTGACTGTCCATCGGTCGGCCTAAGAGTTCCTCCACACGCCGCGCCACATCCATTGTGTCTTCCAGATCAAAGTCCCCATCGGTGTCCAGGACGGCATCAGGGCTTGGGAGAGAAAGAAAAGAGATAAAGGAGAAGGGTAGAGGTAGTGAGAGACCACTCCCAGTCCCACAGCCCACCAGGTGAGGGGCCCAACACTGTCTCCTCAGCCTAGGGCCTCCTAGGAAAAAAACCACTGATTGGAATGCTGGGGAGCAGAGCCCTTTGTCAGCTAGTTGTACAGAGAGACCCAGACTAAAATACCCCAGCCACCCCTAACACTGACTGTCCAGACATGTCAAAACCCCATCTAATCCTTATACACAGCGAGAAAAAATCTCCAATTTTCATAGAAGGAAGCAGATGACATTTGCCAACCCTACTCTAAACTAGCAGTATCTTTTCATTCAATCTCTCCCTCCCATGGGCCAGAGCTAGACCCAGGCTGGGTGGTCTCAGACCTAGAGGAGCTCTGGGTTCCTCCGTCCACCAGCCGGCCAGGGGTCCAGCCTGAGGCCAAGTCCCCAGCTCCTCCCCTGTGGACACCCCCGAGAACACAACCTACTTCTGTGGGTACATGTTGTAATGGGCCTGGGGGCACACCGCTGGGGAGGGGGCCTGGTCCATGTAGGTGGCGCTGGCCCCGGCATCCGCTGACACGTTCACAAACCTGCGGAAGGAAGCAGAACAGAGGCGCAGCTGCCAGGGAGACCGGTTGGCAGCTGACCTGGGCAGGGACCCAGGGGTGTCTTTATGTCTTTTTTGGGGTGTAGAAGCCCTGGGGCTCAGCTGCAGGAGTGGGGCCCTGGGGACTGGCCACAGCGTGGCCTAGCCCACTTCTCTCCCCAGGGCTGGGCCAGGTTTCCTGGGGGATCGGGAATAGGAGGGGCGGCACTGTCTGGGGAAGGACAGCTGGGGAGGAGAGAAGAGGCAGCAGGGGACCCAGAGCTGGACCCTGGACACTTACTCAGGGACCACTTGCTTGATCTGTGGCTTCACGTACCCGTCAACTGCTTTAGCTGCCAAGGGGAGAACAGCGGTGAGAACTAAAGTTCTTGAATGAAGTAAAAACGCGATCTCCCTTATGAATCACGTCTTTTCTTAGGACAGAACACAGCCACCTAATTTTATCTTAGGATATGACACAGCACTTGATATTTCAATCTGTTAGGAAGACCTGATAGAGGAGAAGCTCAACACTAAAACTGAAAATCAAGGCATCTTCCAAGTTGCTTTGGATGTTTTAATAAAGTCTCCAAACCACAGAAAATATATACTTCAGTATAAACCTAAGTCAAGCATTCATTGCATAGTAATTGTAAAAAGAAAAAATTTCTTTAAAAGTTTAAAGTCACAGATGCAGCAGCAGGACAGGATTTGCTCTGTGTGTCCGAGGGGACAAAATTAGGACCAGCAGGGAGAGGTCATAAGAGGACATATTTTCAGTCATATAAGAAAGAATGTTATAATTAGAACTACCCAAAAAGAAATGGGCTGCCTTGGGAAGAAACCTCCTTCCTTCCTCCAAGAGAAGGTGTACAAACACTCGTCAGGGACCAACAGAAAAACCTAAGCACCAGAGAGGATCTGATTTGACCCCATGATCCCCAAGGTTACTCTAACTCTGTGTATCTGTTCTTTCAGGAAAGGGAATGTCACTCTTTCAGTTCCTGCATGGTCTTTCACGCCCTGGGGTTTCTGCATTTGGGGCGTAATTTGAGTCACTCATCCCTGTGAGTGTTGTCTGTGCCAAGGATGGTTGACAAAATAAAATAAAATAAAATAAAATAAAAAGAACGCTGAGGCCATGTCCCTCACTTTCCACAGAATCCCCCCCGGGGCATGTAGTAGACTAAGGCATAAAGCTGACTGTGATCTGGTCAGCCATTGCTACCTTTTTAAAAGGCTGATTATGGAAATCCAGTTAAGTAGGTAATAAGAATGTGATAGTCTGACTTAGGTGAATGAAGTCTTATTTCCTAGGTGTGTGAGGACGGGAATCAGTACAACCTTAACCGTACTAGTCAAGGAAGATCACACTATGAACAACAGGATGAAGAGCTTGTCAGCTAAATAGACCAAGGCAGTGAAATGCTACAAGGTTCACAAATTGCTGTTATCCTAACCTGCTACTTGTAGGGCTTCAAATGGCAGGCGCTACCTTTTCATAACATTTCACGCATTTGGTGCTTTACAGTCTACAGAGAATTTAATAGATTGGCAGAAAAGACAAAAATCAAGGAAATGCTGCAAGAAATACGATTTTAAAATATAGATTAGCTGTGCTAACAAAAAGAAACAGTGATATGCATAATCCAAAATACCACATAAATCTAAACATATTTGGGTTTATTTCTCCAACTAAAAATATAATAACCATCATATTAGGATGAGGAGGCATGATACAAAAGTCAATCTATAAAGGAAAAAGGTTGATAGGCTTCTGTAGAAATTATAAATCTTTGCACTTCAGCAAAATAAAACTTAAATGTTGAAAGAACAATAACACACTGAGGAAAATATTTGCTACATATAATTAAGGGTAAATATATTTACTGTATAAAAAACACTTACACATCATAAAGAAAAATGAACAAGGAACATGAACATGCACTTCACAGAAAACAACTCAAACAGCCAATAACGTGGTGGTAACAAAATGTAGGCTCTGGAGGCAGACTGAGTCAAACCCTGGTCTCGCCACTTCCTAGCTGTGTGACTTGGACAAATTATTCTACTTTTCTGTGCCTCAGCTTCCTCATCTATAAAATGGGGATAATAATAGTATCTACTTCACAGAGCTGTTTTGAGGATTAAATGAGGTACTATAGGAAACGTGCTCAGAAAAGCACCTGGCACAGAGTAAGCGTTCAACAAATGGTAGCTGCTGTTATGAATAAAATTCTATTTATTATCATCATCATCATGTGAAAGACGTTTGGCCTTACCTAGAATCAAAGAAATGAAAATAAGACCAATAAAACACCATCTTTATGCCAATCAGACCGGCAGACATGAAACCGATGACTGGAATCTACGGCAGCAGGAGGATGGAGAGGCAAATACCCCAACAGACATCTGTGGGAGTGAAAATGGATTCTGCTTTCTGGAGGGCAATTCTGGAAAGATGTGTCAAAAAGCTTAAAAAGTACATATGCTTTGACACCAATCTTGCTTTAGGAATTTATCTTAAGGAAATAGCTGAACAAGGTGCATATACCAGGTTAGCTCAACGTTAATCATAATGAAAAATGTGAATAACATAAAATTGTAAATATCTTAAATAACCAATGTAGAATACATCATGAAATCACCTACAATGGAACCCAATGCAATCATCAAAATGATGCTGGAAGACTGCATTTACTGACCTGTAACTCTGCCTAGGATATATTTTTACATTAAAAAAATAATAATTAAAAAAAAAAAATCAGGGGCAGGCCACTTAGCTCACTTGGTTAGAGTGTGGTGCTGATTATACCAAGATCCAGGGTTCAAGCCCTGTACAGGCAAGCAGCCAAAAAAAAAAAAAAAAGAAAAGAAAAGAAAAAGAAAAATCAGGTCACAAAAGATTAGGTATGGTATGATTCAAACCCAAACCTTTACCTTAGACCCCAAGGCCCAATGTGCTCTCACCTCAGCTCCTACAACTTCCCTACAGCTTTCTTCCCTACACAGCTGGCTCTTGCTTCCTTGGCCCTCGTGAGGCTTTTCAGACATGCTGACCTCACGCTCTCCTCTAGGCTTTTGCACTCGCTCTCTCAGCCTCGGATATCTCTCTCTAGATCTCTGGACGGCCCGCTTCCTCACCTTGTTCAAGTCTATGCCACATCAGATCCTCAGAGAAACCGTCCTGGAGTCCTCTAGGGAGGGGCTCCTCCACTCTCCGCCCTGTCCCTTCTCTATCTCATTTCCTTGCTTATTTCTCTTCAGAGCATCCATCACTAAATAAGTATATTTACTCGCTTATCGTCTTCTTTCTGCTGCTAGATCGCATCCTCTACACAGGAAGACCTCAACAAGCATCTGGTGACTGAATGAAGAAAGAATACATATCTGTACAGAGTGGAAGAAAAGTCACGAAACTGTTTACAGAGGTTAATCTCTAGATGAGAGATGATGTGCGATGTCTGTTTTCTTTTTTATGGTTTTATGTGTTTTCTGAAAATTTTACAATAAATATGTAACACTTCTAGGCTCATAAAACAATCAAACCATCTCTGTTTTGAAAAATAAAATTTTACCTTCCTGGGTTTCTTTATCCCCCTATATAAAGATGACCGGTAAGGGGATCTTAACCCTTGACTTGGTGTTGTCAGCACCACACTCTCCCAAGTGAGCCAACCAGCCATCCCTATATGGCATCTGAACCCACGGCCTTGGTGTTATCAGCACCGCACTCTCCCAAGTGAGCCATGGGCCAGCCCTCCTAATTTAGTTTGGTTTAAGCTTGTATTAAAAGCAATTTGTTCTCTTCGATTTGATATTTGGGATTAGATGTGTTTTCTGTATGACTGAAGAATACAGGCCAGGGTTTACACCTGCCCTGGATAATGCTCAAACAGCAGTAAGCAAATGCTAATTGTGTAGGGTTTCACACAAAGAGAGACAGACACACTCACACACAGACAAAGAAACAAAAATAAAATCACAACAAAATCAAATCAGAATGCGAACATTGTTACCAGTGGCAGGCTCGCATGGAACTGGTGTGTAATATTTGGAGTACACTTCATCTTTTGGCCGATCAGGAAACACGTATATAAGGTAATTCAAGTCCCCCAAGCGGTCTGCCAGGGACCGGATGGAGAAGTCTCTGGTGGTAAAAGGCATCAGATTCCAAAACATTCTTTCCTCTAGATCAATAAACAGAATAATCACTTTCTAAATATGATTTCTGAATAGGAAATCTTAAAATCCAAATGTACTACAAATTCAAGCTCTCCATTAAAATTGCCCCAATAGAAGTCTCCATTTTAAATAGCCACAGGCTGTAGAGAAAGTAGTTTTTAGAAGCCATAGGTAGACAAGCAGGTAATGCACGCATCACTTCCCCAGAGAGCCAATGATCTCAGGTATTTTCAAGTTCAAACAGTATCCCATCCCTCTCTCAAAGAAACAGTTCTTACTGACCCCAATCCCTGACTTTCTGTACAAAGGTATGGAAGAGAGCTAGGAAGCATGTCTACAGCCAGAGAAAGCTAAGCGCTATTAAAAGTGATTAAAATCTTTAAGTCATAGAAAACAAACTAGCAAGCTTCTCTTATCTTATTGAGAGCCAAAGGAAAGTGCTAACATTCTTGGATGGAAACGGTCAATGGCAATACTCTTACGTTAATTAGGATAAAGGAATAATCAAAATGGTATATTATCACTCTAAGGACACCAAATCACCAAAGTGATTCTTCACTGAAATCCAAAACTCCAGGTGGAGGAATAATGAGGCAGGCCTTTTAATGGGGAAGCAGCTGAGATTTTCCACAGACTGCTGTATTACATGAAACCATGTCATGGCTACACTTTTGTGTTCTTCAAAATTGTTCACTGTGTTTCCCATAATAAGATTTTTCATAGGTTCCTGTATTATTAGCAGCATTGTCATGGCTATAATTTGTGTTACCCATAGTTAGTACTGGCCCCAACAAATAATCAGTACTCAATAAATGGTTAAGGTGATTTTTCAGCAAAAGCGGCTAACCTTGGACATAAAGCCAAGACATGTCTTAAGAAGGGAGGGGCACTCACGAGAGTCAAACTTCCAGGCAATGGTGATGCCGCCGATTTCTGAGTCGCTGAATCTCAGCAGAAAGGTCCCGTCGGGCTTGTTAATGAGCAGGTCATGGGCCTGCTGCTTGTTCACGAAACCCAAAATGGCCCTGAATCACAAAGGCCAAAGGAGCAGAAGCAGAGAGTGACGTATTAATGCCAGGAAGAAGACCTTTGTACTCTATCGCTGACTTAAGAAGTGACGACTCTCACCCGTCATTCCAATGAGGCTTGAGATGTTTTTTTAACACTTCCATCACACCATCAAACCATTGCCAGAAAGTGTAATTCCGTCCTGGTAAATTCTCCTGGTTGGAGATACAATGAACACAACTAAGCAAGAGTAACACTTGAGATATCACCTGCATATACTTCAGCTAGAAAAAGTAAATGGAAAACAAACATCTACGCTGTCAGAAGCATACAGATATACCTGCCTACTTGAATTTTACCAACTAGTCCTAGAACCAAAGAACAGAATGGAGAAAAAAAGAGGGAAGGAGGGGAAAATACCAAAGTGCAGTTACCAGAACCCAGTGGACCCCTGCTACAAACACTGTCACCTGGATCTGGGCTCATTAGTCCCTCTCTACTTTCTTTCTTTTGTTTTTTTTCCATTGCACATACACTTTTATTTGGCTGAAATACCTCTTGCTATGTCTGATGTGTGGTCTGTGACCAGCAGCATCAGCATCACCTAGGAGATTCCGAGAAATGCAAATTTCCAGGCCCCTTCTCAGATCTGCTGAATCACAGCCTGCATTTTAACAGCCCAGTTGATTCATCAGTTTGAACTGGATTAGATCACATTGAAAGGCCACACATACAGCTTCATCTCACAGATGTTCCCAATAGTTATCAGCAAAATCCAGTTACCTGATTCTATTGGAAGGCAGGGGCTTTACTGCAATGGCCAAGATAGACCACTGAGACCTCCTGCTTCCCTTATCAAATATCCTCTGACTACCAGCAAACCTGTTGGCCAACTTGTTAACACAAAACCATTTAGAAGACTCAGAGACCATGAGCTCTCTGAGTTATGGGCATTTAAAACTCGGAGTGGGAGTGTAAGAAAAGAAACAAAGTTAAATCGAAAATCAGTCAAAGATTTGACCAATTACACCTAAATTACCAGATGCTAGAGGAGAATTTCTCTCCTCAGCATCCTGTTTTGTGGATTGAGAGTCCCAAGGGAGCCTGACCTGGCATTACACATCAGAGAGTGAGTGGGACAGAACCACGGAATTCTGTTCATCTAAAAGCTTTACTTCTCGTGAGTTAACGTTAACATCTGCTTTGCTCCATTTCCTTTATAAAGGAAGAAAATGCACTAACTTAGCACACAGAGGCCAACCTACTCAAAACATGCAAAGATATAATCTTCTATATGAGACCTGGATAACTCTCAAATTGCCCGTCTACTCAGAAGCTTCTATTATTTTTGGTACATTTTATTAGAGACATGAAGAACAAAGCCTCAGGGTAGAGACTCATGAAGGCCTCTCGTTTGGAGTGACTGATCTAAGAGAGCTGGCTGGGCCCCTCACCCTGTTGAACTGGGACCAGGACACCGACATGCTGCTGTAGTCCTCCAGGTGGCTGCTGCTGCTGTTGAACAGTTTCTGCGCCAGGAACACGAGGTTCTCCTTGGTCAGGCCCCGGTTGCTCTGCACTTCGGCCTTGAATTTCATGTTGAGCGCCTCACACAGCTGCGGCCACAGCACTTTGTCAGGCACGGCGAATGGCACCCTGCCCTGAGAGGGAGAGAAGCCAGAATCTCATGAGAAAACAGAGCCATGATTTATTCCCTCGAGCCACAAAAGAAAAACATCGACGGCTGGAAGTAGTTACAAACACTTGTCTTGTTGAGCCTTAGGATGGATTCGCGCTTTCTCGGAGTATACAGCTGTGTGAAATTCACACCTGCTTCACACACACCTAGAAGGTGACTGCACGCTATCTATGCTGTTTTGTAAATAAGCTGCTGAAGCTGCCATTCTATTCCTGTGTTCTAATAGCCACAAAAACAAAACATAACCAAGGTCTGGCTCTTATATTGTAAAGTCAGGGGGAATTCAGAAACCTAAGACTGGTTCTCTAGGTGCAAGGAGAGACAGAGTGTGTTTGTGTGCACAAACACACGCACACATGTGTGTACACACATGTAATACTTGCCTTTGACTTCTTCCGGCAAGAACTCTAGATCAAGGTGAAACAACTTGGTATGGAAGAGTAGAAATTTCCAGTTGGACAACTTTATTGACAAACAGGTCAGAATATAAATTTTTAATAAACTGATTTTCATCACATTTAGCCATAGTACTTCATTTCATTTTGTTATAAAATTTTTTGAATAGACAATTCCTTCACATGATATAAAATTCAAAAAGCACAGAGAGGTATACAGTGAAGTCACTTCCCAATCCCTGTCTCCCAGCAACCAAGTTCTTTCCCTCAAAGGCAACTAATCTAGTTTCTTGTGTATACTGCCAAAGATATTTTCTGTGTGTCAGCAATTACATATACTTTTTCCTTTTTTAAAAAATATGAATGGTTGCATAATCCATATGTTCTGCATCTCTTTTTTCACTTAATACTACATCTGAGGGCTGGCTGCATAGCTCAGTAGGTTAGAGCACGGTGTTGTAACACCGAAGTCAAGGGTTGGGATCCCCGTACTGGCCAGCCGCCAAAAAAAAAAAAAAAAAAAAAAAAAAAACTACATCTGAGAGACATCGTATCATTCCTCTTTTTATTTTATGGGTGCTAAAAATTCTACAGGATAGGGGAATAATAATATATTTTCAGACCCACCCTCCACACATGAACATCTATGTAATAGCCTCTGGTCTTTAGCTATTACAAACAATGCTGCAATGTACTGATGTAATCTGACATATATGCAAATATAACTATAGAATAAATTCCCATAAGTATTTATTTTAAAATAGCAAAAGATGTACACTAGTCATTAACATAACTGAAAATGTTATGTGATGACTAATTTTAGTTGTCAACTTGACTGGATTGAGGAATACCTAAAGAACTGGTAGAGCACTGCTTTTGGGTGTGTCTGTGAGAGTGTTTCCAGAGAAGACTGGCATGTGAGTCAGCAGACTGAGTGGGGAACAACCACCCTCAATGTGGGCAGCACCATCCAATGGGCTGGGGACCCAGAGAGAACAAAAAAGGAGAGAAAAGGATTTCCTCTCTCTCTCTCCTTGAGCTGGGACACCCTCCTCCTGCTGCCCTTGGACATCGGACTCCAGGCTCTCAGGCTTTGGAACTCCAAGACTTACACCAGTGGCCCCCCTGAGTTTTCAGGCCTTTAGCCTTGAGAATCGCACCATCAACTTCCCTGGTTTGGAGGATTTGGACATGGACTGAGCCATGCTTCTGGCATCCCAGGGACTCCAGCTGTCAGATGGCCTGTCATGGGACTTCTCAGCCTCCATAATCACGTGAGACAATTCTCCTAATAAATCTCCTCTCATCCATCCATCCATCTCTTATTGGTTCTGTCTCTCTTGAGAACCCTAACACGTGTTTACAAATGCTTATTTATTTAGACAAGATAGTTCAATAATTACGTGTTGCAGGAAATACCAAAGTTACACAGGGAGTGAGATCTGTGGACAGGCAGGGAAGGAAATGAGAGAAGATGTGGCACTCATGCAGGAGGCTTATCAGGACAAGATGTTGGCAGGCATTTTTTAAAAGGAGCCACAAACTCAGGGTTTGTAGCACAAGCATGGTAACACCTCTGATAAAAATTTTGCCTTTGCAGTAAAATCTTGCTCTCTAAAGAGAACTGTTGGGAATGCCCATGCTCTTCACACTAGCCATTAGAGAAGGACATACTTTTATGTTCCAAATACCACAAACATTTAATCACACTTTTATGGACTAGTTTCTATCAGAAATACGCAACACACAGACCTTTGCCTACTGAAAGATTTTGAAAATGTTCATCACGCAGCATATTAGTGGTATTCATATGGTACTGGGTGCATAAACACAAAATTATATCTGTTCCTTTAGACAAAACATCTTGTTCTTCATGAGAGACTTGGAATGAATCACAGAATCTAAAATTTGGAATGGACATTTGATGTCATCCTCATTTATTGGAAGGAAGATGACATGAAGCAACGTCTAAGCTGAAGTAACCTCTTGAGAGGTCTAACCTCTAGAAGGAAGCTGGGAGTCCCAAATCTCTTTCATGGTTTCACCCCACAATTCAAAACAATATTTGCTGAGTATTGACTATGTGACAAGCATATTCTATATTATCTATGTGATCTTCCTAACAGTGCCATGGAGCATCATTATCCTTGTGTGGCAGACAACTGGAAACTCAAGCTCAGAGAGGTAAAGTGGACCGCCCACGGCCATGGAGTGAGGAAATGGTGGAACCTGAATTCACGCTTTGGCCTGATGTTGAGTCCATGTTCTTCCACCTTCCACATTCTTCCTATTCTGCCTCCCTCCAAGGAAAACAGCATTTTTTCCTATGCTTTTGGCGGGGATAATATGTGAAAGAGATTCATGCCACCAGCATCGAGATCCTCAAACCCACACACCCAAAGAGTGCACTTACAGGCTCTGCAAAAGCATTGTCCCAGAGAACAGTGGCCGTCGCATTGTTGTCCTGGCTGCCATGAACAATCACCACCACTGGGAGTGACAGGGTCTGAAAAGATATAGGAGAAGGCTTGAGCAGCCACAAGCCTCAAGTTCTTCCCCCTCTCTTCTTCTTTTCTTATTATGACACTTTCATTCTCCAAGTTTCAGTTAATGTCACCCTCCAATGATCAGAGAAGGACATACTTTTATGTCCCAAATAGCAACAACACCTTAATCATGGTTTTATGGACTAATCTCTATCAGAAATTTGAATGCCTCTAGGAATAACATGACTTTTCACACCGGCACAATCTTAGAAGTGTTAGATATTTTCAAAGCAATGCTGCTTAGATATGTCTGAAGGATGGTATAACTTTCTCAAAGTTACATGGAGAGGGCCGACCCCGTGGCGCACTCAGGAGAGTGCGGCGCTAGGAGCACAGCACTGCTCCCACCGCAGCACTGCTCCCACTGCGGGTTCGGATCCTATATACGGATGGCCGATGCGCTCACTGGCTGAGCGCGGTACTGCCGGTCACAAAAAGACAAAAAGACAAAAAAAAAAAAAAAAGTTACATGGAGAACGAGAGAGAGAAAAGAGAGAGTATGGAGATGTTTTTGGGAAAAAGTAGCAGGGAGCAAATGCTCAAAACTTACGACATGAGTAATATTTCTCATGATCCATTTTTTACCTATCCCTCCAGCTATTTCAGTTCATTATCATGTGTTCATGTCCTAAGAGAACCTAAGAGATACAGTCCTAAGGATGAAGTCTCCCCATTTTCTGTTCATCAATAGTCAAAAAGAAGATACCATGTGATAAAACCAATTCTTTTAGGACATAAAGCTAAGGGAGAGTTTTACCTTGACTTGAAAAACCAGCTCATTTCCTCCTACACTGAACTGTGATTCAAACAGGATTGTAAACTTTTCTTCTGTCACTGACTCTGCCCCACGACGATCAGACCTCTTAATTCGTTTCAGGGACTACACAGGAGAAACATAAGATGATAAATATAAGATGAAACATAACATGGTAGTTGTTTCCCTCAAACTACTAGGGAAAATTCATTCCTCCTCTTCTCCCATCCTCACCATATTCCTGAAGTGGGCGCTGAGGGTGCCCGTGGCTTGGTGATACTCCATGACACAGCAGTTGTTCAAGATCTCACCACTGTAATCACTGAAAATCAGAGAAAGACCAGCTCCAAATCCATACCAGGGTCTCAGCACATGCGGGGAAAGGAACATGCTTGGGGTAGGAGGAAATAAAAGAGGTAGCTACAACTGTACGTCATTTAGAGAAAACGTTAGCTGTATAAAATATACAAGTAATTTTCTTGGATACATCCCTACTAAATGAAACAAAAATCATACTATCTTCATGGAAGTATCCCTTATATTCATTTTCTGAGATCCTGAAGAGGCCAGAAGGGCAAAAAGGGATCTGACAGAGCAGGCCCAATTACTTTCTTCCTCCTGCAGTACACAAGGAAAAGCAGCAGGGACTGAGAAGCAGCAGCACAATTACTTGCGGGTGTTCTCGGAGTTCTTGAGCAGAGACTTGGCCTGCTGCTCACTGATGATGGTGGCCTTCACCTGCGGGGGGTTCATGTGCACATTCAGCTTCCCGCCCACCAGCAGGCGCACGGTGGCTGCAAACTTGGTCTGGGTCTTCAGGACCTGAGGGGGCTGCTTCTCAATGATGAACGTGCTGCAGGGGACACAAGTGACCAGACGGAAGATGAGCTGCTGGCTCAGGGGAAAAGGTCTGTGTGGGGAGATGGCCTCGCACGGGGCTCAGAGCACGCGGCATAGTGTCTGCTCTCAGGAAGGCCACTGAGAGTCGGGAGGACGGTGGGGAGGGAGGGAAGTGAACGCAGCAGTTGGCAGAGGCTGCAGGCACAGGACATCTGTCATACTGTCCACAACAGAAACTGGGCAAGGGCAGCCCAAGAGGCCAGAGCAACCGGAGACTGAGAGGGAAGGGGGCATGAGGCAGATGGAGAGAGGACTGAAACCAGCTCCTGGGCTGGAAAGCACCTGCTGCCTCCCACCTGCCCACCGTGTGGAAACTGCCCCTGCCCCGCCGGAGTCGCCAAGAGCCAGCAGTCACCTGGTCACCAGGGCTGAGATGATGTCTGTGATGGTGGCGTTGACCTCAGCCAGCATCTCCTCCACTGGGCCGGGGATGGGCAGCTGCTGGCACAGGTGCTCGGCCCTGCGGATCTGCTGCCGGTTCTGCCAGATGATCTCGGCCAACTTCTCACACCTGCACAGGAGCCCAAGAGCCACGGGAGGATGATGGCTTACCCCCGCACCCCAGGCCAGAGGCTGGGAGCTCCCATTCTGGGACTGCCCCTATGACGCAGCTGCACCCTCACCCAGCAAGGCCTCACCCAGGAAGGCCGGCTGCTTTCTGCCCCCTCCAATCGACTAGTGGAGAGCAGAGCCCCTGCCTTCCAGAAGTACAGAGAAACCCACAGGAGGGGCCGCCCCAATTTGGGCCCAACCAGCCCTAGTGTCACTCTGCACACCGAGCCCTGCCCTGTTCCTCAAGACTGACTCCCCTCCTGGGAGGTGGCACGGGATGGGGGACCCCTGCCTGGATTGGGAGCCAGGCCCACTGGTGAAATAAGACCTGTCACAAGTCACAGGGGACCTGCCGCATGTGCCAACACGGGAGGCAGAGGCAGCTGCTTGTGCCACCACCCCAAGCCCTGCGGCCCTGTCTGCTTCCCACCCCAACACCCATTACCAGGACTGCAGCACGTCCAGGCTGCCCTCGGGGGGCCCTCCGTTCCCGGCCAGCTGCTGCCGTCTCTTCCACTGGATCAGCTCGTCATCCAGGATGATGGTCTGCTGCTTCCGCAGCAGCTGCAGCGTCTTCTGATGCTTCTCGGCCAGCTCCTGCAGGAAGGTGGGCAGAGCAGGCCCTTCTGGGCTCCCAGAGAATGACTCTGAAGGGCCCCACTCAGTAATGGCACTTCCCTCTCCCAGACCCTCACACGCCCCCTGCAGGAGGGGACCTGGCCCCCTGCTCTTGGCCTGGCTCTACTCCTCTGTCTGGTCCCAGAGACTCAGGCTGTGGCGCTCATGCCCGAGGACAGGGACGCTGGAGCCACTCACCACGCGGTACTGCTGCAGCGTCTGGGCCTCGCGCTGCAGCCAGGCCTCCAGGGACACCTGCTTCTGCTGGAGGGCCGTCTCCCGGCTCAGACGCTCCTGAGGGTTCAGCTGGGCCAGCGGGGCAAACTGAGCTGCAGGAGGGGACAGGACACCCATGACCCTCACTTCCAGCGTCCAGCAGGAGGCCTAGAGGAGCCACACTCGCCTGTCCTGAAGCAAGACCCTCAGGGATCAGAGAGCCCACCAGTGGCAGTCGGGGTTCCTAACATCCCGGTGCCTCTGGCCTCCCAACTCCAAGCTTCTCCCCAGGGCAGTGGGAGATGGGAGTGGAGCTGAGGGGGGTCCTGCGCTGTGGTCTACCCTCCATCCACCCCACATGGCTGGCCGCCCAGCCCTCCCACAGGGGCTCCAGCTTGGAGCCAGACCACCTGGGTCTGACGTGTGCCCCGCCACCTACTAGCTGGGGGAACTCAGGCAAATCACTTTACTTTCCTGTGTCTCAGTTTCCCCATGCATAAACTGGGAGAATCATGGCGTCTACCTCAGTGAGTTGCTGTGAAGACTAAATAGATGATGATACGGAAAATGCTCAGGAAACTGCAGGGCACGTGCAAGCTCTATGTGGGATTAGCTCTCACTGGTTGACGGGCGACAGGACGGGAAGGGAAGGGTGACAGACAAGCAGTGCTGAGCCCGTCCCCACACAGTGAAGCCTCATCAGGGAAGCCCCTGTGCATCTCCTGAGCACTGCAGGCCTCCTCGGGGGAGAATGACTTTCTCCAGGTGCTGGAAGGTGACTACGTGTCTGTCCAGGTTCGGGGACTGTGAACTCAGCTGACTAACCAGGAAAGAGAGAGACAGACAGACCGACAGACAGCCAGAAAAGGGAGAGTGTGTCCAGGGCCCACTGGGGACACGATACAGCCAGATTCTCTCAGGAAAAGGAGGGCGGGGGAGGCAGCTTCCCTCCACACTAGCTGTTAGGAATCTCACCGATGGCAGGAGCAGGAGAGAGAGAGGGCTAATTACCTTTGTCGAAATTGCTATTATGAAACAGAAAGAGTAATACAAGGAACAGCTGTGCATCAATAGCCCAGCTTAGGAAATCAAACATTTCCACAGTGGAAGCCTCTGTCCACCCTCCCCTGCTGGCAGATCCATCCCTCCCTCCTGATAACCGCTATCCTACGTCCTGCGATTACTGCTCCCTTCCAATAACCTTTCTAAACAGCCCAGTCTCCTTGCTCGGGCTGAGTCAAGAAGACGTGCACGGCAGCACGTCTTGGTTGAGTCCTGCTGGCTTTTGAGGGCCATGTCACACTGACCTAGTCCCTGCCCCATGGAACACACAAGATGGGACAGACAAAATCCACTCTAAGGCAGCCAGGTCAAGCCTGGATCCACAGCTTAGACAGACGGTTCCAATCTCATGGCTGAGTACTGAGCAAGGTGAGTGTTATCCAGGCAGGAAACAGATCAGAGCAGTCTGGATGGCTACCTTGGGAATCCTGCCCACCCACGGGGACGGCGGTGGTGATTCCCACACCTGGACTCAGCCTCCCCGTGCTAGTGACCCACTTTGCTCTCTCCTGGCAATTTGCAGAAGTTTCTGGGAAGGAGGCCAGAGAGACGTGAGGCACCTGCCCTGCTCCTCTGGAGGAAGCTGAGACTCCCCTCGCAGAAACAGATCGATAGTCTGTGCTTTTGGTGACTGAGCTTGATAAATGAGACTGAACTACACTGTATGATGGGTAGAAACCCAGATCAGAATCCAAACTTAAACCCATGCCCAGGAAACAGAAAACCCAAGTACAGGATCATAAACACTGTCAACAGTCAAAGGACAAGAATGGAAATAATAGCCTGAAGTCTGTTCCCACTGTAGAAAGGGGCTACCTTTTCTCTGGGGTCAGTCTGGGATGGGTTCAGATGGGAGGAAGATATGCTAGAATCATGCTGCCAACATTTACTGAATACCTACAGTATTTCAGGCCTTGTGCTGGCCTCGGGGTACAGAGGTAAAAGGTACAGTCTCTTCTGAAAGACTATAGTCTAGCAGGGAAGACAGAGTAAATAAATATCAATACAGGCACATGCTGGAGCCTGTGTATGTGGTATTAGAGGAGCATATGCTGTGTGTATGCGTGTGCATCCATATGGGCTGGCTGGTTGAGCCAAGGCTTCTCTGAAATTCTGAGCTCTGCATGGAAGTAGGGAGAGAAAACTATTAAAGCTCAAACTGTTGAATTCCTACAAGATCAAGAGGGGGCGCTGGTGGGACTCCACCGCCTCAAAGTTCTCTGTGCCCCAAGTACCAAGCAAGATTTATACCAGGCTAAGGGAGCTTTGTCTATAAGGTGCAAGACTGTACTCTGTCCCAAGAAGGCCTCTCTGAATAACTGAACGGAACATTAAAAGCTGGTCACCTCAAACATAGGCCCTTGGCCTTTTGCTGTCCCAGTTTGGAACATTTTTTTTTAACATGTAATTATATTTCCTATTTATCATTTCAGTAAAGCCACATTTATAAAATGCCTAATATATATAAAGATATTGTGTCTAGTATTGTTTACTTAGACTGTGAGCTCCTGCCCAGAAGAAGAAGTGTCTGCCCCAGCAGCCCAGGAGCTCCCCAAGCGTGGGCAGTCTGGGTGAGACCCCACACTCCCCAAGTGCAGGTACTATGTCTTCTCCCCTTCCTAGGCCTCATCCTCCCCTCACCATCTTCAACGCAAATGATTCCCTGCTACTCAGAGAAAGGTAGATGGCTCAGAATGGAAACAGTGCTCTTCCAATCCGGCCTGAGCTGCTTTCTCCCCCGCCCTACCCTGCCCCCTGCCTTTACCTTGGATCCTCAGGCTCTCCTGATACTGGATGATGAAGTACTCCTGAGTCTGCTGCAGCTTCTTCAGCTCATTCTCTGTGTCCTGTGTGACCAGTCGCAGCTCCTCAAATGTCTGGTTGATCTGAAGGTGCTTCTGGGACATGGCGTCAGCAAGACTTCCAGCCGGAGAACTACCCTGGAGACATCAGGGGGAGGGTGCAGAGCAGTGGGGGATGGGAGGAAGCCTCAGGCCTTAATCCCCAGGAAAAGTCGATGCCAGCTTCTACAACTGGGCTAAGACCCCAAAAGCTACAGTTTGAGTCAGAAAGAATAGCAAATGTCATCTGTGAGGATTGGGGTGAAGTGGGAAAAGCAGAGAAATAAGCAACATGACAAAACATGACACCTTCATAAAGCATAGTAGAAACTTCTATCTCAGATCTGGCCTGCACCAGATTATCCCAAACAGGGTCCCTTTAATTCGCTTTGGAGTGACTAGAACGCAACACATCCCAGGTGTCAACTGGGTTCTTCCTACTAATGATGTTGACCCCCTCATTCCACATCCATTTGCTGACCCAATGACACAGATTGTAATAGGTGCCAGGGACACCGTGGGAAACAGGGCTATACACACATTGTCTGTGTCCTCACTCAAGATATCCTTATGACAGAATAATTTGATTTCATCACGCAAGAGGCTAAACCTCTCACAGGCATCCTGAAGACCCCCAATTGAAGTTATGAGGAGGCATAAACAAGGCCGCTGTGGATCTAGCCACTTAATGATCTGTTCTGACCCATTCCTTCACACCTGGCTCAGAGGCGCTAAGTAGAAGTCTTTCCTAAGTGATCTCACCTAAATATAAGAATGCCTTTACTCAAAAATTACTCAGTTGGGGTTACATCATTTTGCACTTGTTCACATTGTTTTGTGGTTGCAATAAATTAGGTAAGATTGGAGACCTCTTCTTCTTTTTCTTTTGTGCTCCTTAGGACATCGTCTCTTTAAAGACATGCCAATGGATGCACACTGAGTCACCTTGACAAGTTGGGTCCAGAGAAAGGAGGGCAGGGCCAGCCCGTGGCTCACTCGGGAGAGTGTGGTGCTGATAACACCAAGGCCACGGGTTAAGATCCCCTTACTGGTCATCTTTTTAGAAAAAAAAAAAAAAAAAAAGAAAGGAGGGTAAAAAGAAACTTCCCAACCCCTCTCCCCATACCCATGGGACACTCACATTGTTGGCTTCTCGGACCAGCCTCTGTTCATTGTACAAGATATGGCGAATGCATCGGACCAGCTCCATGGGGCAGCGGTCGTATGTGTTCTGAAAGAATCCAAGAGTAGACATCACTTTGTCCCACTCCATGGGACACGCTATGGGGCCTCACCCTGCCTCAGAACAGGGAGCTCACATGATGGAGAACACTCTGGAGACATGATGGCATAATCATAGGAAATGCTGCTGCTCTATTACCAACGGGAAAAAGAAAGTACATCGTAGAAAACCCAATTACAGTAACAAGGTAAGACTATTTTATTTCTTGCATCTTAATTTGCCTAAAGTACTACAGCAAAATTCATGGAAACAGGATAAATAAATTTTAAAAAGGCCACACCAGAGTTGAAACCAGATACCACCTTGACTGGGCCCCAGTGAGAGGAAGATGGACACTTTGTGTCTCTGGATGTGATACAACATTGCTTATTTAGAATTCTGACTGGGGATGTGTAACATGAATCTAATCATGAGGAAACATCAGACAAACCCAAAATGAGGAATATTTTATCTTTAAAAAGTAGGGTAGGTGAATTATTTTTAAATGTCAATGTAATACAAGGCAAAGTAAGATTGCAAAACAGTTCCAGATTAAAGGAGATTAAAGAGACATGACAACTAGATGCAATATGTAATCTTGGACTGGATCCTGGACTAGAGGGGGAAAAATACCCTCAAGGACATTTTTTTTTTTTTTTTTTTTGGCAGCTGGCCAGTACAGGGACTGAACCCTGGGACCTTGGTGTTATCAGCACCATGCTCTAACCAACTGAGCTAACCAGCCAGCCCCTAAAGGACTTCTGAGAAAGTTGACAAAATGCAAACACAGATTACCTGAAAGTACTGTATCAATGTTAAATTTACTAAAGTTGATGACCATATTATAACCATGTAAAAGAAGGTTCATATTCTTAGAATATGCACACTGAAGTACTCAGAGATAAAGGAACATGATGTGCAACTTACTCTCAAGTGACTGAACACTGTGCGTAGAGAGAGTGAGGAGAAGAAGATAAAGCAAATATTAACAACAGGTGAACTGGGCCATAGGCAGGGGTTGGTTCTTTGTATCATTCTTGTGACTTTCTGTAAGTTTGAAACTATTTTCAAATAAAATTTTTTTTTTTTAAAAAGGCCACAACCATAAAACCAAACAATAAGAACCTTATGCATGTACCACGTCACTCAACAATGTTGGGTTGAAGAAGAGAATGAAAGTCTCTACAGGAAGTACTGAAATGAAGGAAGAAGCCCTTGTGGGGAAGAGATTTAAATGTGATCCCAGAGCTCACACCCACCTGGAGCTGCGTGGCATAGTGCCCCAGCTTGATCTTCAGTAAAAACCCATCTTCCCCCACCTGGTGCTCCGCCTTCTTCTGCAGCTCTTGCACCAGGCCCTCCAGGAGCTGAGTGGCCTTAATGTTCTCCTGTGGATTATCAAGATCTATTGAGTCCCTAGGGGAAAAAAATTACATAATCTGTATACATACATGCATGTGAGCCTGTATAAATGCAGCCTCAACATATACACTTGTTCTTTGAGTAAAGTGATTTCCCCTTAATGCTCACTGCAAATTTTAAGAAACAGCCCAACACAAATTGACTAAATGCCTACATGAATCTATTCACAATCTACTAATTACTTCAGTTGGACTGTACAGTATATTTTCATTTCTTTTTTCAGACAATATCCTGCCGTTTCTCCTTCCTCCTACTGACTTGCTCTAGTGCTTGTTACTATCTGCTAGAAATGAAGGGAAAAGGAAAGAGCTTTGTGTGCTCTGAAGGAAATAAGGACTCTGATAATTTCCTATTTATAGTTACCATTCAAGGGTGTCAAGGGGGCACAAGGTTAAGACTGTTCTACACGGCCTTTCTTGCCTTGACAAGCTTGATGTCTATGTTGCTACTTTCACACTGAGTATTTCTTAAGTAGAGACAAGTGAAACAACAGTTATTGCTATTTCTAAGGAGCCCTGGCAATGAGACATTAAGGCAGACCTGTAGGCAATGCTGACTTTTCCAGTGAACAAGAGAAACCACTGTACAGACTTTGCATTAATTCAGAGCCATTTAACTGGTAACAGGGGTTGGATGGTCTTCCTCCCTCCCTCCTTTCTTTCCTTCTTCCTTTCTTTCTACAACTTAGGTAACAATTGCTACTAGTCAGTACTAAATTGCTTAGCTTGCTGAAGAAACCAAACAGCTGTCAGACTGAAATAACATTCAATTACTGCTCACAGGGTCTGGAGCCAAACAAGAGATCTAGTGGTAGCTAAAGGCTCTGTCATCTCTAAATCCCTGAAGTTAGCAATTAATTCTAAATACAGGCACAAACAGGTGTGCCATAACATTGATACTGTACTTCATCAAACAGTATACCCAAATCTGCACTTTGAGAGGCAAGCCAAATGTTAAACGCATATGCTCTGTGTGTTAAATAAAAGCCTGGGGCCGGGGCCGAGCCGTGGCGCACTTGGTAGAGTGCTGCGCTGGCAGTGCGGCGACGCTCCCGCCGCGGGCGGATCCTATATAGGACTGACCGGTGCACTCACTGGCTGAGTGCCGGTCACGAAAAAACGACAAAAAAAAAAAAAAAAAAGCCTGGGGCCGACCCCGTGGCGCACTCGGGAGAGTGCAGCGCTGGGAGAGCAGCAGCGCTCCTGCTGCAGGTTTGGATCCTATATAAGGATGGCCGGTGCGCTCATTGGCTGAGCTCGTGCGGCCAGTCACAAAAAGACAAAAAAAGCCTGGAAGGAATGAAGGGCACCGCTACACCTCTGTTTTGACTGGCAGTAATGCTCCTTGTCTGGGAAACCCACCCTTGAGAGGATCCAGTCTCTGAGCAAAACTCATAAAGTACTGGTTCTTTATTTGAAAACCTAATTTGCTGCTTAAAAAAAAAACTTGCATAGACAGCTTAAACATGAAGAATTGAAGACTTTTTTAATTAAAATCTTTATATATTCTTAAGAAAACCAAAACTAAGTAAAATGCAGGTTTTCCTTAATATCAACATAAGTCTTTTAACGCTCATTCTAGTAAGAAGACTACATGGGAAATCTGCTAAATGAAATTTTAAATTACCAGAAACTTCCAACTCATGTTTTTCTAAATTTTCCGGGTCATTAAAACAGAAAACAAAACAAAAAGGGAATGGAAAAGCACTAAACAAGGTACAGCTGACCTCATACTTAACTCTTTTTTCCCTCACTTAATTACACGAAGCTGTTTTTTTAATTGCTTAGAAAATTGCCTTCCTTGGTGCGCTCTCGTTTCTGAACAGAAATCTGGTACAAACATATAATTGCAATTACTCCAAGGCAATATCACTGACAGGTATACAGCCTTCTTCAAACAGCAGCATCAAAGCTGGTTTCTCCCAGAAGCTGTCAAAGAGGACCCCTGGCCATGATGGTGGAGGCCTGAAGTATCTAATGAATATGTCAGGTTGATTGACAGACTGTACCCAACCATCAACCTCCCAGGACCTGAGCAGAGTGTTGCACAACCTGTTGCCTGGTTTGTAATAATGTTGCCAGTTAAAAAGCTGTGTAGTCAGCCAAATGCATTATACTAATTCTAAAAGAATTTTAAAACAAACCCCCTCCCCAAGGATGAAATCAGTAACTTGGAAGATAAAATCTAAAATGCTTGTTAAATCCACCACCAAAATGTAATTATTGTTAATATTTTGGTGTATTTTCTTTTAGTCTATATGTGTACATATAAATACACATAAATTTAAAAACGCTGATGTCTCCACTGCTAAATTATTCATTTTATTAAATAATCACTTTAATTAGATGTAAACTCATTAATTTTTTTTTCTATAAAGATGACAGGTAAGGGGATCTTTTTTTTTTTTTTTGTCTTTTTCGTGACCGGCCATTCCTATATTCTTAAGGGGATCTTAACCCTTGACTTGGTGTTGTCAGCACCACGCTCTCCCAAGTGAGCTAACCAGCCATCCCTATACAGGGATCTGAACCCTTGGCCTTGGTGTTCTCAGCACCACACTCTCCCAAGTGAG
Source organism: Cynocephalus volans (assembly GCF_027409185.1). NCBI lineage: Eukaryota > Metazoa > Chordata > Mammalia > Dermoptera > Cynocephalidae > Cynocephalus > Cynocephalus volans. The sequence continues at coordinate 2,153,620 of NC_084469.1, read as the reverse complement.
CCACGGGCCGGCCCCTAAATTCATTAATTTAATAAATGTAAAATAATTTACATTTAGTAAAATTAATTGTAATAAATTATAATTAAATTATATGCATATTCATAACTTATCTGCCATATTAAACACTAAATTCTTTGGGGACAAGGGAATTAATTTTTTCACTACCTCCAATACTGCTAGGCACCCTATAGGTACTCAAAACATATTTGTTGATTGTTCTTCATTAGCAGCAACACTCTAATGCTTTTAACCAGTATTTATCATAAAAAAGAACAAATCCTGTTTTAAAAATCCCAAGACTTATTTCATTTCCTAAATCTAAGACAGGGTTAAATACCTTTTCATGGATCGCATAAAAATTTTTTTTAAACACACAACTTTTATTTTATTTTATTTTATTTATTTATTTATTTATTTATTTTTTTAAATTTTATTTTGTCGATATACATTGTGGCTGATTATTGCTCCCCATCACCAAAACCTCCCTCCCTTCTCCCTCCCCCCTTCCCCCCCAACAATGTCCTTTCTGTTTGCTTGTCGTATCAACTTCAAGTAATTGTGGTTGTTATATCTTCTTCCCCCCCCCAGTTTTTGTGTGTGTGTGTGTGTGTGTGTGTGTGTTAAACACACAACTTTTAAAGTCGCCATCGTGACATCTTTCTAATCTAACTTCAATATTCTTGTGCTTCACAAAGTACGATGTAAAAAACTGTTCACTTACCAAGCTTGGCTTTCAATCCACTGGGATAAATAATGTCGCACCTCAATGGGGAAATGCTGACCATATAACGCCTGCATCTGATGGAGGGCATCTCCTTGGAGCTGCTGAGCTTGTATCCACACAGCCATGATTTACAACCTGCTAAACAAACAATCAGAAGTTTGGGTGTTTTTTGTTTTTTGTTTTTTTATTCACCTTTTAAATCCCCTAGAGTAAATTTTTACACAGTTCTAAACATAAATGCTTTTTTAGCTTTCTTTGTAGACGAAAGATCAGTATTCTTGAACTGAATTTTAGCTTTAAAATGTTTTCAAAATGTAGACATTCAGTGTGGCCATGGAAAAGTCCACAACTATGTCTATGAAGCTCTGACTGTAAAATGTACTTAGTTCTTATAAGCAAAAGTACAAAACCAGCATTAGGAAAAGAACTGCTGACAGCTTTGATATCATAGGTGCACTCTTCTGTTCAAAATCATCAGCAATGGAAAGCAGCATTTCAACAGTAATAATAAATAATTAACAGAGGAATTTTTTTTAAATTACTTGGTTTTAGATTTGGTATTTTGACTTTAAGAAATGCAATAAGGGCCGGCCCGTGGCTCACTCGGGAGAGTGTGGTGCTGATAACACCAAGGCCCCGGGTTCGGATCCCATATACGGATGGCCGGTTTGCTCACTGGCTGAGCGTGGTGCTGACAACACCAAGCCAAGGGTTGAGATCCCCTTACCGGTCATCTTTAAAAAAAAAAAAAAAAAAAAAAAAAAAAAAGAAATGCAATAAACATACTGCCATTTTGAAAACGAGCCCAGTAAAAGAAAAGAAAAGATCTAAGCATGAATCGAATCCTATGTATTACCACTAGTTACCTAAGCAGCAATGCTTTGCACACACAGAGCACAGATTTATTTGGATAAATACCCCACGATTCACCTTCTGAGTTACTGCTAAGGAATTTATGAAGCAATGTTCTGTTAAATTGTAGCATTTAAAAATCTTTCAGACACAAAAACAATACATTCCTCCTAAGAGTTAGAAACAAGAACTGCACTATTCCAATAGTGGGAGGTTGTTAAAACATCCTCTTGATTTCAGAAAAATGTTTTCTTGTTGTTTTTTTTTTAAAGATCTCTATTGGCTTTATTGCATTTGTAGAATCAGGCGACACTTCATTCCATAAAACAGAATAACTGTTCTCTGAGAAAAATGGTTCTACAAAACTACCATGATGCTGCCTCAGACTCACCTGAGAGTTTTTAACTCATTTGGCAGAGACTGTCTGAGATTAACCAGATTGGGGCAGCACCATTACTTCATGTAACTGAAGGGACTACCACTGAGTCTTGCTCTAACACTATTTTCCATAATGTGGAATTTGATATAAGGCAGGGCTATCTTGAATTCCATCCAAAATGATTTGGCTACTGATTTGCACGATTCTCCTAAGAACTATGTTACTGTTAGAGTCAAGTGAATTGGACCTGGATTTTGCTGTCTACCACAGACTGCACATATGTGGCAGGAAACAAAAATCACTTCTCTGCTAGTTGTAGTTGTCTGATCACATAACACTGAGCTATTTCTGGGACAAGTCAGTTAGCCAACAGTGAGGTGTGGAGTGGGTGCCAGCTACCTGTTTTAGACTTGTGCAATGCTATAGAACACTTGAGCAGTGTACAATTTTATTCTACCTGTTTTAGACTTGTGCAATGCTACAGAACACTTGAGCAGTGTACAATTTTATTAAGTGCTTTTAGGCATTAAGTCTGGAATCACTGTAACCTCACCCAAGACATCAAATTTCGATGACTATGAGTTCACCAGAAGAAAAACTCAGATAAAAGCACTCTCTCCAGAAGCAATTCCACTTTATAATCGAATATCTGGAAGACATTTAATTATAGAATATGAGGGTACTTCAAAAAGTTCGTGGAAAAATGAAAAAATCTTATAAGATTCACCTTATTTTTTCATTTTTCCACGAACTTTTTGAAGTACACGCGTATGTTTTTTAATCAAATGAATTATATTCCAAGATTCTGTAAAATCAGAAGAGATATCAAATCATTATTTCTGGATGAAGGATAAAGGAATGAATGGATGAAGGTGCTTCAGTACTTAATACATGGAAGAGTGATAAAGCAAAGAAGAGAAGAGTTCAGGTATTAATCTTAGTGGTAAAGAATAAGAAAGAAGTAGGCTGTCTAAATTAACATGTAAATGATACCAACAGATACAAAAATTCTCTTACATCTGCATACATTAGCTAAATTGACCAAGAGACAAAAGGAGGAAAACTTTGGGAAAACTTCTATCCCTTCAGAGACTCCTTCCCAGTCCACCCAAATAAAATAGTATTCTGGTCACTCTCCATCCTCTTAATCTGCTTTGTTTCTGTTCTTATCATTCATCGCTCCCTGACACTTAGTATATATTTGTTTACTGACTTGCCACTAGGGCGAAATCACCAGAACACAATGACTTTGTTTTGTTCACGGCTCTTTCTCTTGGGCTCAGATCAGTGCCTGGCATATAGGTATCAATTTTTTTGTTGCATAAATAAATATATAGAAACAATTTTGTCGAGTCTATCAGCCCTTTTCAAAGTTATTATGGAACAAGATATCAGTATGAAATACCAAGGCAGAAAAAGGAAACAGATTTCAATTTAACTGATCAATTACAATTTTATAATTTGGATGCCTATGTTGACTACGGTCTATTTGTTCTTTAATAGCATATGCCACAATTTGTAATTTTTCCCTTTAGTTTTGTTTATCTTTGTCTATCTTCCCCACTGAACTCTAAGAGCAGGAAGTGATGGGAGTATGTCTTATTCACTATTGTGTCCCTGGTGCCTAGTATGGGGGCTTGATCACGGAAGTGGACAATAATATTTGCTGAGGGAATAAATACATAAATAAATATATTTCACATGTCCTGCTGGCCAAGCGTATTATAGAAGTCTATTATTAATTTAAGAAAGAAATACTATGGTGTTATGCCACAGATGTAGGGGTATTATATATGTCACATTATATTTATTTCGTCTTATCCTTATATTAGTTCTTAGCTTTCATCAAGTAGAATACTGAGCTCTTAGAATTTGTCAGAATATTTTTTATGATTCTAATTATGAACATGTCATACTAGTTATTTTCTAAAATAGCATGCCGTTTGAAGAATAACAGTGGCTTATTTTGATAAACACAATATAGTTTCACTACATAAAAGTGCTTCGATAGAGCTGGGAAGTAGATTTTGCTTACTGCGAGTAAAAAATGTAAAATAAAAGTATACTATATAGTACAGAATCATTTTTATTTTACTTTTAAACTAAATTATATGCACATGGAATATGAGATGACTTACTGAGATTATCAAGTAACAATTTAAAATACCCAGTTTAGAAAAAAACAACTCTTTTTCCAATTATATGAGTAAAACCTATACTCCAAGTCGTGTTTTTCTTCATACATGTCAAAACTCTCCATTCTCATGATTAGGCTATGTCCGTACCTGGTATGAGCTGATTCCCTGTCTCTTACCACTAGTGTTCACAGCCATCAAATGCTATACTACCAGTGCAGTTACTGCACCTCTGTCCCCAATAAACGCGCTCTTCTGCTTATTTACAGGCAGCTCTATCTTCAATGTGTCATGTTCTGACAAGGAAGTGAGTTGTACCTTTGGTAAATCATCAGAGGTACTTCTCTAAAGACTGGGAAATGGATTCACAATCTTATTTTTAGGCCAAAGATGAAAACTATTGTCCATTAGCATTCCAAAACAACCTAAAACAACACTGGATGCAAATATTGTGCTTTCTGAAAATACAAGGTATCTACATCAACCTTATATATCTGGATATATCCAAGGGCTAGGAGTGCCAAACAAAGCATACCCTCAGGCACTTGTTATTAAAGTTTCAAAGTCTAATAGCTTACAATGTTACAGACTTACTGAAAACCGTAAAACTGAAAGTCTACTACATAAATAAATGATATAAGTGGGTAGGATTAAGAAATAATTTTGCTTCAATAATAAATATCCTTTAATCAGATGATTTCCCCTTTTAAAAGTGAAATATAAACTTTTACAAAGAAAAACATTACTCTCTCTGAAGACCTCCAGAATACACTGCGGTCAAAGTCTTGACATAGCTAAAATGTGGGGTGGGGGAGAAGTATACAGTATCTGACATTAGAAGATTCCCAATGCATATTTGCCAACTGAGTGAATGAATTCTAGCTTGGAGTAGGGGGTTAATGTATGTATATTGAGATTTGGTTTGCTGGATTCATGTGTATAATTTAAAGTATTTATAATTTCTATTCTCTATACCACCACCACCCCATCCCATTTAGGGCCAAAATCTCTAAAATGGGGTTAAAAGAAGATAATGTTGAACTCACCTAAATATTGTTCTGCAAAAGATTTAACCTCTTAAACCTCTCTGTGCTTCAGTTTTCTTATTTGCCAAATGGAAATAATAATACTGTGTCCCTCAGGGTGTTGCTGTTAAGAACGAATTAATATGTGTAAATACCGAAAAAAGTGCCTGGCTCACAGTCAGTGCTCTGGAAGTGCACGCTATCACTCTTAGTTTTACCTTACACTATTCTTAGTTTGACAAAAGTGACTTCTTTCTCCTCATCTCATATTTTAACTCAATTCAACAAACTTCCTTTCCAAAGTCAAACCTCCACAAACAGCTCTTGCTTAACTTCTTCTTAATCAATATCCTGTGGTATAAAATTTACCTTCCTTTTAAGAGATGGTACTCCTGTTTCTTAACCAATTTCACTAGAACAAGGACTTCTATAGAAAAAAACTATTGGGAGGGTGAGCTCTGTTCTCTCACCTGTGAATGAAAGAAATGAGGATTGTGAGGGGTGAAGGGTGTGGTAAGAAGAGAAAGACTTCGCCATACATATACTTGACTCAAAACAAAAACAAAGAGAACGCCCATTCACATGTGCTGTTCTGACAGAGAAGACAAAGCCATCAGGATGCTGTGCCTTTACCTGTACCTTCCAAAGACGTATCTGACTCCTACTGATTAAAGTACAAAAGACAACTACTGAAATTTGAAATTTTCATTTATTACACTGCGTTATGAATTATCAGCAACAAATATTTTAATTCATCTAATAACTTCAGAAATAATAAGGTTGAGAAATGAATTAAAATAACATTTATTAGTGTTGTTACTATCCATCATGCAGATTTAAGAGCTAACATTTACGGAGTATGTACTATATTATTTACAACAAGTGCTTTTATGATTCTACTCATTTAATTCTCACAAAAAACCTAGCAGGTAGGCACTTTTTTTTTTAAGTTTATTTACTAATTTTTTTTTTTTTACATTCTAAGATGTTGTTGTGGAGCAGCTGGTGGGGGGGGAGTCAGGGGAAGCAGGAAGGAAATAGTGTGGGAGGAGGGGCATGGTTCAGGCCTGTGGCACCCTCCTCATTCCTGCAGGGGAGACCAGGGGTGGCTTGGTCATTTGCTGGGCTGGGTACAGATGTCAGGGGGGTGTGGCTGAAGTCCTCGGCCCCCCACTGCCCCAGCTTGGGAGACCAGGGGGCTTCCAGTGGTAGTTTGGTGGTCATCGTTGGGCTGGTCGTGGGTGTTGGAGGGCATGGCTGAGGCCTCCAGCACTCCCCTGTCCCTGGCTTGGGAGCCCAGGGAGCTTCCACTCCTTCTAAGTATTATAGGTGTTCTTTGGTGGTATAAGAAGACCTTTACTAGTAAATATCACACTTTGTCTCTGATCTGTGGGTTTTTTGTTTTTTCTTTCAGTTCTGAGTTGGATTATTCGCTGTTCCTACCACTTAAACTCTGCACTGGAACTAATTGTTGTCCTTTGCTTACTTCTAAAATGGGGGAACTTCCCGTGGGGACCAGCAGTTGAGCCCTGTAGCTGAGCTAAATTGCTGCTTTGCTGCTGATTCCCTGGGGAAGGCTTTTTGTGCAGCTCAGGTTTTAATGGCTGACTTTATAGGTACTTCTGGGTTTCATGAGATCCGGTATACATGGATTGTGTGGAAACTCTGGTCTGGGCCTGAGTGTTTTCAGTAAACTGCACCCCCTGCAGTTCTGTATTCCTGACCATTCTACTGAGTGGACCTGTGCTGATTGGAGGAAAAATCAGCTGTCCTTGCTGTGCCCCAATGATCCCCCAGTGGACCCATCTCCCCTACTGCCTGCACTCCAAACACTTCCCATGAGACAGGCCATGCACTGATCCCTTGCGATGACTCACCGGCCTCTGGGTGGCTCCTTTTCTTCAGTTGTTGTGGCTCCTCCCTCCAATGTGGGCCCACGGGAACCCTGTCAGTGGTCTTGCTGGCCTGGGGTCCACCAAGGCCCTCTTCTCCCCTGCCGCCTCCAAGCAACTTCACACAAAGGGCACAGCTGCAGTTTTTGCCAGTTCTTGCTCCATGCACTCACCAGCTCCAGCCTTGAAGTAGCCCAGGCTCGAAATGGTGGGAGCGGTCCTTTCTTTCTCTCATCATGGCTTCTCCTGCCTTCATGCACCCCGTAGGTCTCTCCTCCTCTTCTCCTGAGCCACAGTGGCCCCAGCTTGGCTGTCGTTGCTCTTTAATAGTTGTAAATTGGTTGATTTGCAGGAAAGAGTGGTACTGGGGACCGTCTATTCTGCCATCTTGACCAGAAAGCCCAGCACTATTATTATCCCCATTTAATAGATACGGAAATTGAGGTTTAGCAAGATTGAATAGGATTGTGAGATGGTGCAGCAACTTTGGAAAGCAATCTGACAGTTCCTCGAAAGGTTAAACATGGAGGCATTATATATATAATCCAATAGTTCCATTCCTAGGTATATGCTTAAGAGAACTGAAAACATATGTCCAGGGCTGGCCAGTTAGCTCAGTTGGTTAGAGCAGTGTTGTAACACCAAGGTCTGAGAATAGACTAATAATCACTGAACTGTACACTTGAAAAGGATGAATTTATGCTACAAGATTATATCTCTATGAAGCTATTATTTAAAAAGAGACAAAATACGAGTCCCAGGTCCCACACTACAGGGAGCACCACTTGGCTGGGACCACCCCAGAGCCTACATTTCTACCACTGCCTTGTGCTGTCTTGGTCCTGAGTACTTGTGGTGGTTTGTTGTATTATTCTCCGTATTTTTGTATATGATAGTTATATTTCATAATTTAAAGAGAGAAAAGAACAAGAAATTAGAATAAGAAACCTAATATTGAAAGGCTCTGGTTTTGGCAAAGGCTAGGACTAGTTGGTAGATGAAACAGAAGATGAATAAACATTGCTTCTGATCTGAAAAGTGTAAGGCAAGGAGCCAGGATTCAAAACCGTTAAACATATAAGCACCAAGTAATGACTAAAGGACTTTGGATAGAATATAAAGGGCAAGCTTCCTGGTTACGTTTACTTCTTTACTGTCAATACCAACATTATTACATGTATTAAGTGGTGGTTGTTATGTAGCAGGGACTTTGAGGGACAAAAAACTATTAAATAGCAGTAATAAAGGATTAAGACTTTGTTCATATTAAAATTGGCCTAACTTCAAGTAAGAAGGTTAGAGTAAAATTACCACATCTAGAAGTAGGTCAATACCAGAGCCATCTGCTCTTTTAAAAACATTTTTTCTAAACACTACTTTATAAACAATCAGGAAGGCAATTCTCTTTTTAAAAAATTATATTATTAAGCAGATGGGAAGAGAACAGAAGGAATAAAATCATTTGGCTCACAAAGAAACAAACAAGGAAAAATTTGCCCAGGCAACACAGAGATGATATTCTGGGAAGACAATCAGTCATAAATCTTTATGTCACAGCCAAATCATTACATATTACTTCGGGAAGAAGAGAAAAAGGAGGAAGGGAAGAGGGGGAGAGGGAGGAGGAGGTGAGGAGGAAGGAAAGAGACAGGAGGGAGGGGAGCTATTTGCTAAATATAAAAATCAAGTCTTAATCATTGGGTTATCTTATATTTAAAACTCTCATCTAAATATAAGATATAAGATCTTAGTCAAAAATCACAATCTCAAATATAGACTAGACTCAGACAAGGACTATCACAGCTGCTAAAAACATTAGGTGATAGCTGGTGGGGAACAGGCTGTTCACACAGTCTCAAAATACTACCTCACATATTACTCACTATTCACAAAGGGGAAAAGGTATATTCCAATGGATAAATTTGGCAGATAACACCTTAACCAAGTGAACAAACACCCCCAATCATGGGATGAACTGACATTATGTGCTGCCAGACGTGATGTGCTGGAAGGAATACACAAACTAAATCATGAAAAAACAAACCAGACAATTCCAAATTGTGAGATTCTCATGAAAGACAAAAAAAAAAAAAAAAAAAAAAGTTGGAAGTATTCTAGATTAAAGGAGGAGACTAAAAAGACCGGCCCGTGGCTCACTCGGGAGAGTGCAGTGCTGATAACGCAAAGGCCACGGGTTCGGATCCTATATAGGGATGGCCGGTTCGCTCACTGGGTGAGTGTGGTGCTGACAACACCAAGTCAAGGGTTAAGATCCCCTTACCGGTCATCTTAAAAAAAAAAAAAAAATAGTAATAATAATAATAAAAAATAAATAAGTAAAGGAGTAAATTGTTTTCCTAATTAAAGAGGAAAACAAAAACTGCTCTAAAGGACAGTACTGGGACAATAAAGAAAATTTAATTATGGCCTGTATATATCAGATAATACTCTATCAATGTTAAGTTTCTTGAGAGTGATAATGGCACTGAGGTTACATAGGAAGGTGCCTTTGTTCTTAGTAGATACATACTCAAGTATTTAAGGGTAAATGGTCATGATGTCTACCACTTACTTCCAACGGAGAGAGGGAAAAGTGGTAGTAGGGAGAGCGATAAAGCAAATATAACAACTGTTAGTGGTTGGTCAATCCAGGTGAAGTATACATCAGTGTTCGTTATTCTATTCTTTCAACTTTTCAAAATCAAAATTAAGGGCAAAAATTCCAAAAAAGAGAAACAAAGCAATGAAAGCAGAGGTTTGACTCTCCCCTTGAAATTGTCCCTGGCAGTATATAAAAATCTGGACTTCTCAGACTGTGTTGCAGTTGGTGGGACACTGGCATACAAGTAGGGCTCTCTCATGCCACACTGGCCCACAGCTTGAATGCACATGCATTATTATCATCTCTGTGTCCAAATCCAGCAACCAACTTGAAAAGCCCATTTGGGAAGAAGCTATAGCAATACCATTTTCCAGATAACTAAAAATATTTGCTGTAGCCCACAAATAATGACCATGTGTGCTATGGAAAAATAAGAAATGATTTTAGGCTGCCATGTAGTCCTATGTTAGCCTCAGAATTTCTAGTGAAGGTTTATATCTGTACCCATTTTATACTGTTAATCAAGATCAACTCATCTTAGAATGTGTCTCTTGTACAAACCCTTTATTGCACAGAAAGAAAACTCCTCAGCCACTACAATACACTGTTTCTGTACCATTTAGGTGAAAGATAATCCCTTCCCTCTTGTTAGCTCAGTTGGTTAGAGCATGGTGTTATAAAACCAAGGTCAAGGGTTCCAATCCCAGTACCAGCCAGCTGCCAAAAAAAAAGAGGCGATTTATTAATAGATCTACACATGTTCCCAATATTTTCCTCATTAAACTTCATAGCCTCCTTCTTACCATTGAGAATTACAATATTAAATTTACACTTGGCAAAATTTGCTTTCAAGAGTGCCCTGAACTAGGTCAACTCCCAGGGCCAACATTAGTTTGATAGTATAATACATAATCAGGAAAAACTGGAAATAAACTAAATGTCCAAAATTGGGGAATGGTTAAACTATAACATATTAATCTGATGGAATATTGTGCAACCATTTAAATGAAATATAAAAGCTGTGTTGAAATATAAAGACCATGTAGACACATTTTTTAAGTATAAATAAAAGAATGTTAAATGAAAAGTGCACACAGTAGATATGCTAGAGGACCAACAGAGAACGGTCAAAGAGAAGTATAAACAGTTGTTACATTTAGGGGAAGGAGTTCTGGTAAAATTTTTTGTAAAGTTTTTTGATTTATTAAATTTTGTTGAAAATGTAAAACCTGAAATATAAATTTAATAAGCATGAGCAACTGGTACTGCTGACACAGGAACCAAGTTTAAAGGGACATGCAAAAGACATAGGAAGAAATATTTCCCAACATGACAGTATTCAGGTTATGACACTGTCTTACAAACTAGGTAGCCTTGATTTAAATAGAACATGAAATACTAAAAATTCAGAATTATAAAATGTTTTAAAGAAATGAAATTCTATCACTTTCAAACACATAGCAACTTAACGCGTTTTCAAGTAGTGGTTCAAGACTATTAGCAGCTAAGATTAATTTGTAATTTTAACATCTATTTATATATATTTGTAGCCCTTTTTTCATCTTTGACATGACTAAACAAACTTGTAATAACTGTAAATAGAATTAAATACACAAAAAACCACTCACAACAACACAAGAATTCCCTTAAAACAATATACGTCCCTGACGCCTAATCATGCGCCTGAACACAAGTGTCCGACCTGAAAGCCCTCGATAGTTCAAGAGTAACAATTCAAGGCCTATAGAAAGCTGTAGTCACAAGATCAGATCACAGCAAACTCCAGCTATTGGTTTCTAACTTAGCTCCTACTCAAAGGCCAACAGAACCAGGGAAAAATCTTTCTGTTTTATTGATATCAACTTATTTTGTACCAAGAACCTATACCTAAAACCAAAGCAGGGTTTGTACTCTCCCTGGATGGTTCACTAACTCAGGAAGGTTCAACAGATCATGCCAGTTTCCAAGAATAGAAGATAAGCACTGTAGGTCAATATTACTAAGGAAGCCCTTAGAAAATTCTCCCTACATTACTCTCTACATCTTTTGTATACATCAACACTAACCCTCACCAAACAATCTTTGCCATCAACAGTAAATCTAAGAAAGAGAGCAGCAGTACCTTGCAAAAGCACACCTATCCACTGAGCCCAAACTAAATGCAGAAGAATATAGTATTTTGCCCCTTTTTTTAGGTAGCTGTGCTCTCTGCATTTACCGTGAATTATAATCCACTTCGTTTTTGCTTACGGGCAGTAAATTGAATGTAAATACTTTCAAACACCAAAAAAAAAAAAAAAAAACACCCCACCTCAATATGTTTTGGTTAAAATAATAAAAGACTAAAATCTCCTTTTTAAAGAGAGAAATGCCTTATCAGCTATTTCCTTTGTTTGCTTACCGGCTGATATTCCATTTATGAAGCTTGATTACAACTTTCTGAAAATAATGCCAATGTGTATAACGTGTTTAAGTAAAACAAGTCCTCCAGGAAAAAAAAAAAATCCACCAATGAGTAGCAGATATATTAGGCTAATTCTAATTCTGAGAAGACATGACATTTAAATAGGAGCTCATGTCTTAGAGAATCGAAAGGTTTGTCCTGTCAAGAAAAAAGAACATTCAAGTATAAGAAGCAATACTGATTCAGATGAATTAAAATTGTGCACAGAATAATTGTCTACATTTACTACAGCCTTAAGACTGGAACTCTGCAATAAAATGCAATTACTTTTGCTAAAACAAACTTTTTTTGGAAATAGAGTCTCTCTCACTATACATCTACTAGGATATCTACACACAACTTAGCATCATGAACTCAAGTGCATGTTCCTACAGCACACAACAGATGCACTGAAAGACTCCCACCTCTTAACTAACAGCATATGCCCCAAGACATCAGCCAGGATAACAGCAGAACCCTTCGTGTGTATGTTCTTTCACAGGCTACACTGTTACAGGAAGAAGCAAAGAGCAGCGATTTCCTTCCAAAAGGTCAGCTGCCTCATACAGACCAAACAGAAAGCAGTTAATTCTGCCAACTTCCCCTCCTGCTTCTGCAGCTAGTACGCAATAGCATTTGGCTTCCAGTAAAGCTCCAAAGAAAAACAAAGCAAATGTGAGACCCAGAATCTATGCAACGTAAGTGTCTCACTTGACTAAATTGAAAGCAGTAAGATCACATGGAGCTACACTTTTTAAACAGTAGTGGAACTGTTAGGAACTGCCAGGTTTAATGTGAGGTTAAACATGAGCAAAAAGACAGCACTGGAACCATCCTAGATTTTATACTAATGCTTCAGAAGTCTTCATCCAAAAATAAGATGGTGTTTTAGCAATAAGTGCCACAACATATAAGGTCCCTTGTTGACTGACACAAAAATAAATTTTTAGCTTTCCTCTTCTCAGATTAAGTCAAACCAGTCATTGTCCATCATGCTAGGGCACTGGCAGGGTTCAATGCTGACAACCAGCAGAAACACATCTACAACGAATATATAGTTTCTTAGATTATTAGACACGGAGAAAAGACTGTAAAACTAATAACAAAAAGAGGAAGAGTACAGAAAACATGATTTTAAATCTTTAGGTAGTAACCCCAAATATTTACAGAATACTATTGTAGACTCCACCCCCAAAGAAACAACATTGTATTTTTATATAGACTTGTTTAAATTAAGAAAGCATCAAGCTGCTTGCAAGACTATGCATTCAGTCTTCCTACAGGCAGCAAAATTAGATTACCTTGAGTATAAAAGTGAAGGAGAAGGAAGAGAAAATGAAGATTTAAAAAGTTTTCTCAACCAGGTCAGTTCCTGACTTAACTATCTACATACAACTTGCAAGAAGGGCTCCTACAGCATGTCAGAGGGCTCTGTGTGGTTTCTAACTCCTTAGTTTCAGGTTGTGGTGGTAACAGGAGGCTTTTTGTGAGACAAGCTCTTGTTCTAAAGAATCTGGACTTTGATGAAGCAGAGTATTTAACCCCACTCAGAATAACTAGTTTGAAATGAAGACAGTTGTTTGGGGGTCAAGTAAAAACTTATTAGTTGTATGTATGTATGTATGTATTAGTTATATATGCTAAATTAAGTTACCCACACTAGAAACTGTTTCATGTTGGAAACAAAATAAACTGTTTAATTTCCAAGCCTTTACTGTACTTAATTACCAAACCTTAAATAACAGCAAAGGAATTAGCAAGAGAAAGGAGAAAAAGAAAGTACTAGCAATAGTAATAGTAATAATAATAGTAACAGTAGTAATAATCAATATTCAAGGAGCTCTGGCCACACGTCATGATGCACTATTTGGTGCATTTTATGTCTTCATCTAACCCTCCCAACAACCCTGTGAGGCAGTACTAATATTATCTCTATGCTATAAATGAGGAAACAGGCTTAAGAATTAGGAAATCTCCTAAAAGTCCCATAGCAAGTAAGTGAAGGAGCTGGGCTTAGCACTTAGAAGGTCCACCTCTGGAGCTCATGCTCTCAATCACAGTGCTTTACTTATTAAAAATCCTCACCTGGCCCAATGAGTTTTTCCTGTCAATGATACCTGCAATTTATGAAGACTGCTTTACGAAAAATGTCGCAAAGTAAAGTGTCATAAAGTACAACTCACAAATAAATACAAAAATTATTTGACAATACAGAAAAAGGCTTTATATGAGACTTCCCTCCCTCCAAGATGACAAACCATCAGACACAACCAAAGAAAGCCATATTAAGAGTTTGGTGGTTCATCTTCATTCTTCTAAATCAATCAGGAATTAGCTAAAAACTTTAGATTGTAAAAGAGAGTGGGAGAAGAATAACAAGAACCATCCTGGGGGTGGGTAACTTTCCAATAAGGCCAAAACCTAGATCCTCGCCACTTGTGTTCAGAATTAGCACTGTGACATTTCCCATAAGAAGCAGAGTTGTTATATGTTATATTTGCTCCAAATTCATTATCCAGTTTCCATCAGTTGCATTATTATCCATCACCAATATTATCACAGATCATCCTAAGCTCAGGTTTTCTAATGGCTGAATATATTTCTCATAAAGGGCCAATATCATTAATACAAATGAGAAGACAACTTGTGAAATATTCCAGTGGGTAAAATAGGATAGCAAAGGATACTGAAGTCAGCTGTCGTCTGAATACCTTTTCACCTAATATCAATAATTAAACATCAACTTAACTAATGCTGATGTGCATATGAAGTTGCAGACAAGGTATAAATGATAAATTCCTGTGATGATAAATGTTAGTATGAAAAATGTAGAAACAACCATGTTACTGTGCTTGGTGTACATTAAATATTAGTTGAGTGCTAGGAGATCATCTGGGTTCACTAAGCCATGCCACTAAGAAGTAGATACTCTGATATGGAAAACATCTTCTAAATTCAACAGTGTTGTGCAAAATGAAAAGAGGAAATTTGGGACAAGGACACCTGGCAATTCCACACTCCTATGAAAGGTGCTTCATACAGTCTTTAATACCTTTAGCCAGAAAGAGAATCCACACAATACTTGTAACCAATGCCTTTTATCATTTTGATCATCCTATTTTTAAAAGATGAAATGCCTTGCCCCTCTAGAATTAGAATTTACCCTATATTCTGGGCATAAGAACTGAAGCAATTTTGAGTTATCTGTAGCTCAGCTAATAGACTGTAAGCTATCCCAAGCCAAGAACCATGTCTCATTCATTTCGATTTCTTTAACACAGTACTTGGTACATGGTAGATACTCAGTAACTGTGTGTTAAATACAATTTTGGTAGACCTTCATGTTATAAAGAGAACCTAAATTGGGGAAATGGATGGAAGGTCAGCTATTTCCTTCAAGATGTTATTTTTAACACTGTGGAGGTCATTAACTTGAATCCTTATTACAGGAATAATGGTAATGAATCATACTTTATAGAAACTGTGACAAAGGTTTTGACTCATCATTAGTGCTAATCAAGGTAAATGTAATCTCAAGTTGAACCATTGATAAACATTGTGACAAGTGTGTAAAACAGACCTAACACCTCATTGAACCAATTTCAAAAAGAAGAATTACATGAAATATGATGCTAATATAAGCCGAAATTCCAAAGAAAGCTTCCTCTCTAAACAAACTAAACTCTTTCTTTTAATTACATTTCAGGAAAGAAGTTGAGTATAAACAGAAAGCATGACATTTATTATTATTAACCATCTACTTCTTCAGTTACCATGTAAGCCACTAAACACAATCCAGAAAGATTTATTATTGTGGCAAAATAAGATGATGAAGTTCTATAACCAGAATGTAGATTAACGTTAGAAGGATGACTCAGGACTAATGGCATCAGTCTGATAGACACTGAATCTATTTTTTTTTTTTTTTTAATCTTCTGAGAGTTCTTCAACTGTAGGACAGAATGCCAACTCAGGAAGATAATTCTGTAAATACAGCCACTTTTGACTACAGACTATTTTTTATTCAAGATGTATTTCAATGTAGCAAAATTAATTTAGCAAATGAAAATATAGTCCTGACTTGCTATGGATGTCCCCTCTGCCTGCCAAAAATGACAAGCTGCTTGCTCAAAAGCTGTCGCAAATTAGCAGCTGCTGCTATAAAGAAAACCAAAGTAAGTGCCAATAAAAGCATATTGAACTGAAAGAGGGCCCTGTGACAAGGAATGGGGAATGCAAGAATCTATTTGTGACTAGCAAACTTCATAAATACTAGCGATCTAAATTTGAGAGAAGTGGTGGCAGGGCAGTAATGGCAATGTCTATTCATATTCAAACGGAAAGGACTGAAAGATTCTCCTAAAATCCTGAAAGTCACAGAAATACCAAGATACTGACGTTTCTGAATCCCATCACAACAATTTCTGCCTTTCCAATAGGAGCCAATCTAGGTTTTAGATAATTTTTCATTCTCAATACTTCTGTCTCTGGCACATTAACATGTGCACTTGTAAACATCGTAAATATTAAAATTTAAAAAATACCTTTCATATTCCAAGGGCTTCGGCCCACACTCTGATGGTGCTGAATCTAATTGATGACACTCCATTTACAAGTTGAAAAAGTAAAGTCAAGCAGATGCAATCTGCCCAATGTCAATAATTAGGGGATATAGTAGTAGAAAATCACTTTACTGGTTCTAGGTTCAATTTTCTGCTCAAGAGCTTCTAAAGTAGTCCACAGTCCGAGACCGTTTGAAAGCTAAATTCCATAGATTACATTTCAAATCCTTTTCTAAGGTGCTCTCTCTCTCTCTTTTTTCTTACCAATCAGACCTCCTCGTATATTTATCTTTTTCCTCAACAAGTTAGCTTCCATCCTTTAAAAAAAAAATTAATATTTCCCCCTTAGTTTTAGTTCTCTTACTCTTTTTTTCCCTCTCTCTCCAGGTAAACTATGTGACATACAGATTAGGAATCACATAGTCATAGAGGACTATAACTATTTTACTTATATTTTGACCAATTGGGTCAGGTTGTCTCTGTAGCAACTACTCAGAAAAATAAGAATGAAAAAGAAAGAAAAAAAGGAAGAGAGGGAGGGGAAGGGAGGGAGGGAAAGGGAGGGAGGGAGGGAGGAAGGAAGGAAGATGTAATGAGAATAGAAAACAAAAATAGAAATGAGTATAAGCATGTAATTTTTTAATGAAACTGCAATGAAAAACCCTCTTGTAGCTGAGGGTCCCCTATGCAGAGTATGTCTTAATGTCTGTATAAACAGTTTCAACCACGTACCAATAATTTTCCAGTTCATAATCAGGCTATAAGAAGGAGAACAATTTGTTTTATGAAACATGGGGAAAGACTAATCTTTGATATTACTGTCAGTGCAGGTTTATCAGCAAGACTTGGAGTCGATAAGCCTACAGACATACAGATCAGGAATCACATTTTTCAAAGCTTTAATAACCCCTTAGTGGTATGCAACAAACTGTTGAATTAACTTGTCTTTAGGTACTTATTTTGTATGCATCACTGGCTAGGTCTAGGTACAAAGCAAAAACTAAATAATCAGGGAAAAGATAAATTGTCAAGTCTCCAAAAAAATGGGTTGTGTTTAAAAAAAGAATAAGCCAGACACAAAGGGGCAAATATTGTATGATGGCACTTATATGAGGTGCCTAGAGTAGTCAAACTCATAGAGACAGAAAGTAGAACGGTGGTTGCCAGGGGCTGGGGGAAATGGGGAGTTGTTTAATTAATACATTAGTTTGGAATGATGAAAAAATCTGAAGGTGGATGATGGTAATGGTTGCACTACAATGTGAGTGGACTTAATGCTTAAAATGGTACATTTTGTATTATACATGTATCTCCACAATTTTTTAAATGAGGAAAAAGCCTGTTTTTGCTTAGTAAACTCACATTTCTTTCATCTTTAACTCTGAAACCCAAAGGAAACAAAGAGCTATTGGTATTGGCTTTCCCCTCTCTTTTCTTTCTTCCACAGTAACAGGCATACTCTCAGTCCTTCTTCAGGACTAAAGCTCTCTGGATATAGATCATAGGAGAATAAATAAAATCAGTGTATCTTCAACATCAGCCAATGCTTATTATCAGAGATGAGCATCTGCCTACTATATAAATGTAACTGGATCAACCCTCTCATAGAAACAATAAGTATTTATTTAACAAATCTTATTGAGTATCTGCCAGGCTCTGTTCTAGATACTGAGGATATAGCAGTAAACAAAAGAGACATGTCTTTATAAAACTTAGATTCTAATATCTAATATTAAATACTTTAAAGTTTAAATAAATACTCTAATGGTATCTCTGCTATACTTACTAGTTTTTGTTTTTTCTTTTCTTTATTTCTGTTGCAGGAAAAGGATACTACCTGACTACAGAATCTACAGGCAAACAACAAAGTCTGTGCATTCAAACCAATATTTGGAAAAAAGTTTTAAAAGCACCTCAGCAACATCAGACTAACAGGGGGATTACTGGCTTTTGTGAAGCCTTGGTGATATGAAAGCAATTTCTGAAAAAACGAGGACATCTGTTCATCCCTGTTGAAAGCTGATCATCTTTATGGAGCTATAGTATGTGCAAAACAAATCAGGTCCAATCAAGGATTCCACAGTTAAGATCATTTCAGGGTGGCATTAGTCTAGCTTATTTCCACGACACATGGTTTTATTTAGAGGATAACTTTCATGCTTGCCACAATCAAATCAAATTCTTTATCTTTCAGAGATGATTTGCAGATTCAATTTCCAGAGGCACTAAAAATGTAGACCATAGAGTTAAAAATTCACAATGGGATTCAAGTTCTTACCCACAAATAACAGCACAAGGTGGTAGGTGGCTAGCTAACATTTAGTTTCTTCTTTTTCTCACAGAATTAAAATATAGGTCAAATTCTATGAAACAACAAATGCTATCACAGTGAAAACATAGGTATAACAAAAATATTTTCAAATACTTGAAAATGCTCACCTAGGCGCTAGCCCGTGGCTCACTTGGGAGAGTGTGGCGCTGATAACACCAAGGCCACGGGTTTGGATCCCTATATAGAGATGGCCGGTTAGCTCACTTGGGAGAGCGTGGTGCTGACAACACCAAGGCAAGGGTTAAGATCCCCTTACCCATCACACTTTAGAAAAAAAAGAAAGAAAGAAAGAAAATGCCCACCTGTTTCTCAATTCAACACAACACACTTTGGTGGAATCAATATAATGAATTTTAAAACAAAAGAATCAGACTCCTTGGAGCATAACAACTTTTGTATATGCTCTTAAATCTTCATATTTAAGGTAATATTTAAAATATTCTAAAATAGGCTACCATTTTATTTGGAAGAAAGAGATATTTTTTCCCTTTATGAAAATTATGCCTCAATAAAATTGACACTCAACAATTTACACTCAATAAACTGTATCAGGATGTTTTGAATGTTATAATTAACCTACTTTTGACACCACACTAAAATAAATGAACTCCTAAAGCCTGCCTAGTAGCAAAAGCTACAAGTATTTTATTTAACATTAAAAAGCCAACTAATTTAGCCTAGGTGTCAGGTAATATTCAAAGCAACACAAAAGTCCTATGCATTTCTTCAAAGGCTCCTTCTAGAATCAGGTACCTAAAAAGGCCATTAAGAAACGCTAAGTAGGAAGTAGGCCTGAAAAACGTGGGGAAGTGGGGCTTAGGTGTTACCTAGATTCCAGAATCTCTCCACAAGTTGACCTTCTGAAGCTCTGTTTGTTCAGTCTTCCACACAAACTTGGAGTTATCAGCCATCTTGGGGACTTGGCACATCACCATCACCTCATCTAAGGAGAACTAAAAATTGCTCCTCTCCCTTAATCATGTCCTAAGACTAAAGCAACATTGGGGAGAAATCTCTTTTTAAACAAAAAATTTCATCTCTAATTAGATCTCAAATTTCAAGCATCAACTTTATGTATCCCATAAAAATGAAGAGTAGCTGAGACCAAAAGATGAATACAATTCTTTTCTAGGCAAACTCAGTTTCAAAAACAAAGCAAAACAACACACCCATACACACCCTGAAACAAGACAAAAAACCCTGCCTAAAAGTGATTTGATAGTTGAGGTATACCTAAAACAGGATGGGCTGTTTTAGTTCCAGAGTTGTGAGCAAGGTCATGTAGGTGACAAGAGACAATTTAGGCTGATGCATCAAATTTCAATATTCAGGCCCCTGTACCTTTCTGTAATAAAAACAGCAGGCAAACCCCAGCCTCCTCCTCCCACCCCCTCCTAGTTTCCTTACAGATGAAACCATATTCCAAAATTTATTTGCACATATGTTGCTTGGAACATAGAACATATTCCCATAGAAACAAAGTTATAAAGAGATGATAAATTCCTAGGTGAGCCCCCAAACTTTAGGTGATCCATACACCCTACAAAATCTTTACCTTTACAGCTTTGTTTCTGAAGGAAAAGATATTATAATTTCTAGCCAGGGACACCAGAAATAACAAAACAAACCCTCTACCCCTATCTGTTCCCCATCCCCCACCCCCCTGCAGAGAGTGCTTTCCTGCTCCCAAGAAAAGAGCAGGGCCTCCCGTGCAGGAGCTCCAAAGATGTGGGTGAGGCTTTGACTATGCAACGTGCAGCAGTTTCCAAACAAGAGAGGGCATCTGTGGATGACTGTGTGTGTTTTGGGATGGGGGTCTGGTGGCAAGATTTAAGGTTATCACCTACATCAGGTAAGAGAAACTTTTGCTCCCTTAGAGAGCAGTGGCTTCAGTTCCTACATGGCAAGAGACCCTATTTGTATTTGTTTATAAGCCGGATGTCATAAAGCGGGAGACTGTCTATATTTTATTTCTTTAGAAGACCTATAACTGTGCTATCCAATATGGTAGCCACTAGTGACAGGTACTGAGCACTTGAAATGTAGCTAGTGTGACTGAGGAACTGAATTTTAAATTTTATTTTATTTTAATTAACTTAAACGTAAACTTAAAAACTGGTGCTCAGTTTAGTTATTGAAATACTTTAAGTATGTTTGGAACAACCTGAGTGTGAATCTACTCTATCAGCTAAAGGTTTTATAAAATCTAGGCTGGCCTGTTAGTTCAGTTGGTTAGAGCACAGTGTTATAACACCAAGGTCAAGGGATCCCCTTATCAGCCAGCCACTAAAAAAAAAAAAACACCCTAAAAAATGTAAGTTTTATAAAATCTGAACATAGCTCATGCATTTCTGGTAAAAATTTTGTGTCTAAATCAAAATATTTCCAAGCATAAAACAGACACTCAATTTTGAAGACTTAGTACAAAAAAAAGGAATGTAAATATCTCATTAATAATTTTCATATCAATTACATGTTGAAATGATAATATTTTTGACATACTGGATTAAATAAAATCCATTATTAAAATTAATTTTACCTGTTTCTTTTTACTTTTCATTAAGATGACTACTAGAAAATTATATTTGAGGCTCACAATATATTTATACTGAACAGTGCTATATTAAATATATGTATAATAAATATATATATTGATAATATAAATATGTAATATTTTATATATTCCTACACAACTCCTGCTTACAGTTTTCTAGTTCATATATGTCTTACCTGTAACATTTATAACTTTCCTTCTATGTTTTGCTTAGAAGGAGAAAACTTTGAAAGCAATTCTATGCAGGTCTTACTATATTTACTGAAATGTTAGAATGATATTACACTTTGAGTTGAAAGTGTACACAGTACTATTTTTAAAAATTACTATTCTATTACATAATCTCTATAGAAAGATATGTTTAAGACGACTAAACCTAGCAGCAATTTTTTAATGAAACTACTGGTGAGTATCCACCACCTGTTCAAATGTGAAATTCATTTTGAGTCTCATTAAAAATCTATCCTAATGCATACTTCAAAGAAAATCTACGCAACATTCTCACCTGTGACTTATTCTCTGAAAAAATTTGATAACCCAAATAAAATGTATAACAATTAAAACAATATGGCATTTTCAGAGACATACTGATCTGTGGAACAAAATAAACAAGTACACCTGAACTCATGTGAGAACTAAGTATATGATAAAGACGGACTTTTGTATCAGCGGGGAAAAGAGAGAGATGGTGGGAAACTGTAGATTTTTTTGGATAACTGGTGAGTCATTTGGAATTGATTTAGGTTAAAATCGTTAATACATTTGAAACACTTAGCTCATTTCTAAATGAGTGAATGAATGGGCTATACAATCACATGTGCTTTAGGTTAACAAATATTTACTTAGTACTTACTAAGTCTTACCTTGATTGGCAGTCCAATTACTGTATTTTATTCTAAATTTTTTTCTAAAATTTCTTTACTCACTTTAGAAGTATCTTAAAACACACATGCAACACAAACCACAAAAAGCCCTCTGGCAGCTAAGAGACAAAAAGCAGATTGAAGGGTTTCAAACAAAATTGTATCATTAACTTCTGAAAAAAGTAATTTTTTCTAATACTCTTTTGAATCTTACATAGATTTAAGCTCCTTTAATGGAGATAACCTTTAAGACTTATGGACTTGGAAAAAGACTTATCTTTGTAATACCTAAGTTCACAAAATCAGATAAAGGCTAAAACACAATCAAGTAACTAGTTCCAAGTGAAGAAAGCAATAAATCATTTTATATATCAATTTCAAAAATGTGTTCTATAATTCACTAAAGCCATATTATGAAATATATGATGCCAAATTAGAGGCCCCAAATTTACATGATTTTTAAAATATCTCATGGTTTGGTGAAAATGATTCTGATACACAAGAGAAGAAGGGAGATTATTCAAACTGGTCATAATACTATCATATTTATAAAACAGATTACAGAGAAAATCAGCAACTATAAACAAACTGAAACCAAAGGAAAACTATGTAATCCAAAATTATGTAATTTTGAATTAAATAAGATTATCACATTCCCAGGAGGCAGAGGAGGTAAGAGGTGATAAGTAAAAAAGAACCAAAAAGTCAACAGAAGGATTTAGTTATGTAGACATATTGAGCAACATATGTTTATAGTTCTATCTTTAATACATAAACATATTCATTTATCTTCATGCATTTAAATTAACCACTTATGAATTTAGTTTTAAAAAGTACTGAAAGGTACTATATGATTTCTTTTATGTTTTAGTATACTCCACACAGGCTTAAAATAAAATTCTATTATAGAGAATTCTATTACAATAAATTACAAGGCACAATCTAAGTTAAGGTAGATTTTTACTTAAATTTTACATGAAATAAGTAGATCTGCTAGTCTCAAAAAATATATTTTTAAGGTTATAATTTTATTTGCTGGAAAGTGACAAGACCTAAATAGTTATGCTCCGAAACATCAACTCCTAATTTACTTTCATTCCTCTTCTTTTACTCCTTAAAATATTAAAATGCTTTTAAACACTAATTCTAGTTACAAAGAAACTACTTAATGTGAATTTTATTAAGGCAGAACACAAGTCTTTGGTATCAGCAATGACGTATACCCAAGAGAAAGTATCTTTCACTAGAGATTTCCTTTAACAGATATTCCCAAATGAATACCATAATAAACATTGAGAGAAATCATTAAGTATGGCTAATGGAATTACAAGGAAAAGAAATCCATTAGCCTAGCAGCCTTCATAGGTATCGTCATGAAAGAGAAAGCAGTAAAAAAAAAAAAAAAAGCAAATGCAGAAAATATATATTTAAATAATACAATGGTCAGGGTTGAAAGAAGTTAAGATAAACTAGACCAATTTTTTTTTCAAAAGCTGAAAACAACACAAACATACATCTTCAATATGAAGTGAGTGGTAACTTAGAGCACATACACAAATAAAAGAACATAATTTCTTCACTGTATTTATAAAATGATATAATTCCCTATCAGCTTCTGTATAAAAACACACAGCATTCCACCAAGTATAGGAAATAACTCAGTCCTCAATTTCAAATTATTTTAATTCTGAAAACATTAAATACAATAGAATGATATTAATATAGTTCTTCAACAAAAGATGTCATATAACAGTATACTGAACCGAATATTTAACACAAACGTCACAAACTACTCATTTTTCTGCTCCTAAAAAGGAAAACAAAAAGCAGGTTTTGCATAAATCTACCATAAATTAATATACAAAAACTATTTTAAAAATAACTTTTTCCTGGGCCGGCCCGTGGCTCACTCAGGAGAGTGTGGTGCTTATAACACCAAGGCCACGGGTTCGGATCCTTTAAAAAATAAATAAATAAATAAATAAATAAATAAATAACATTTTCCTGATTACAAAAGTATTCCCTATTCATTAATTGTTTATTATAGAAAAACGGGAAAATACTGGAAAGCATACACAAACACACCCCTAGAATCCCCATAATCCAGAAATCTTTTTTCAATGCCTATTCTTTTTTCCAAGCACAATTGTATGTGACTATTTCATAATTCGATCTTTCGTTTAGCAATATACCACAAACTTTATGCAGGTTATTAAATATTATTTTATAACATGACGTGAAATAGCTGAATAGTATTCCATTGTATCAATATATATAGATATAATGAATAATTTAGTTCATTAATCCTCTGATGCAGAACACTGAGGTTGCTTCCAATTTAATGCTATTTTAAGTAACAGTGTAAGAAATATCCTTTTATACAAATCTTTGGACATATTTCAGATTATTTCCTAGGACAAAATTCATCTAACTGCAACTGCTAGGTCAAAGGGTATGCAACACTTTCAAGGCTGTCAAACAGCCTTCAAAGAAAAGCACTGATTTACATCCAACCGATGAGTATGATGGCACCAGTTTTCCCACACTCCCAAACAACACTGTTTTTATTTTTTCAATATTTTTGTCTTTGTGAATCTGTTAACTGAAAAAAAAAAGCGTCATTGTTTTTATTTGCATTTCTAGTGTGGTTGAACATCATTTCCTATGATTATTGGTCATTTTTATTTCTTTTGTTCATTTTCTATTGTAGGACCATCTTTTTCTTACTATGTATATGTTATTTATATATTAAGAATATAAAGGCTGGCCCATGGCTCACTTGGGAGAGTGTGGTGCTGATAATACCAAGGCCACGGGTTCGGATCCTATATAGGGATGGCCTGTTCGCTCACTGGCTGAGCGTGGTGCTGACAACACCAAGTCAAGGGTTAAGATCCCCTTACCGGTCATCTTTTGGGGAAAAAAAAAAAATTATAAACCCATAACCCTTTGTTAAACCTATATGTTAAACCTATACGTTCAACATATTTTTTTTTGTTTTGGCATCTACCTTTGGTTTCTGGCATTTTTGGCATAAGAAGTTTTTAATATTTATGTATGTATATGTATCAATATTTTCTTTTATGAATTATTTCATAAAAGCCACTTTTGTCCTGTTCAAATTTACCAATATAACTAGAACATAATGTTAAGTTCTGTCCAAACTAGACCTCTTCACATTTGAGTAATAAAAATTCAAGACCATAAATTTTGAGGATGTCATATTTTTAAGACAAGATTTAAAATGTGTGCTTAAGGTAATTAAGTTATCTTACTTAAGGACCCACTCCTTTAAAATTATGTGCTTGCTCTGGTATTATGAAATCAAGGGATCAAGCTTCACCACCAACTCAGCATGTGAATTATAGCCATGTCATTCAGGAAGCCAAATATTTTCTATTTTGTTTTAATACCTTCAACAGTTAAGGAGGCAGGCCAATCTATATATACATTATGATGAAATTACTATTTTTACTTGATATTTAAACTCATTGCAAGATAAACTTATCTTTAAAACATGACTGCATTCAGGGTTTTCATCTATAGCACATAAGAAACAATAACTAAAAAAAAAATTTAAAACAGGGACCATTTGCATTGTATCCCTATATATTAAATCCTCCATTCCCTTTGGGGTAATGCTGTACAATGTCCAATTCTCACTATAATTCTTCCTCACTTAACAACCAGAAACACATCCCAAGTCCTGAAAAGAAATCCACAAGGTGAATGTTTCCTTTTGTGAAGAGCTGTATATTTCTGTAGAGATCTAGTTTGCTACTTTTCCCAAGCCTAAAAGAAGATTAAAAGATTTTTAGAAACATTAAAAAAAAAAAAATAGAATTAACATTATTTCTGAGAGAACATTTTACCTATTTAAAACTATAAATATCTTGTAGAATGCTATATCATAAAGCTGTTAGATCCCAATTTTTAGTACTTCAACAGATTAAGTGCTGAACAGTTTCTTTTTATACATGCTATAATGACATTTGTGAATATTTAAAACATTTAGCTCACACTGAGTTTTTGAAATCCCACTCTTCCAAAAACAATGATTTGTCACCAGCTATATGCTCCAAATTTTAAACAACACAAAATATGTTTTCACTAACTTTCTAATTTACTCTCACGTAAAAGCTGGAAAACCCCACTGAAGGCTTTTAAAACTCATCAGACACAGGGAAGAAAAAAAAAACAGTTTAATTATAGGATTTCACTGACACAAACATAAGGAAATTCTGAGTTACAGATACCTCACATTAAGCTTTTTCCACTGACATTGTAACTTCTGTCAACATTCAAAGAAAATTCAACCCTGGTCAAAGGTGACAGTTTAACAATTCTGGAAGGTAACATCCTTTGTTTATTTGAACAAGTTTATACTCTCTGCCCAGGGAATTGAAGTTTTTCTAGTCCATGACTTGATCTCCCAAATTCAAATCACTACTCTTTAGGGTTGTGAATCCTGTCTCCAAGACTTAACTTCACAATCCATCCCCAAGGAAAAGTGCTGAGAGAAAATAAGCATTATACATGAAAAGTAATACATTTCTGAGACTAGTTTCTGCTGACCTTTGCATAGTTCTAAACACACAATAATTAGTTAAGCTGTCTTAAAGACTAGCTCAAATAAGCAAAATTTTTAAGTCTCTCTAGCTCAGAAATCATAATTGATAGCTCTCAAAAGCTTTATCAAATTAAGAATAGGACCATAAATGTATTCAAAATGCAGTTGTAAATAAAATGAGCAGAACACTTGAATTCTCAGTACAGATGCACATGTTACATGAACCCACTACCTTGGCACAAATTATCCTTTTGTTTGTAAATGGAGTCTAACAAGACAGCTTATAGCTTTTCTATGATGTTTGTGGTAATACTAATAGAAGAAGAACAAAGGACAACTTACAGTAAAAATTAGGACTTACTCTGTTTTAATATAATTACCATCAGGATTACATACTTTAATTGGAAAAATATTTATCACCACCTTCATAAACACAAAACAATCCCAAATATATTTATATTTTCTATCAAAACAAACAAGAGTCCCTTTTCGAACACAAATAAAGAAATATAAGCCTTAAAGAAGCCACATTACAAAGCTGCAGTTGCCTGCTTTCCTTGCAGTGCAGTGGTTAAGCATGCAGCCTCTGGAATCAGCTCTGTCTGGGTCTGGATCCAGCCCTGCCATGACCAGCACTGTGACCTTGGACAAGTTACTTAACTTGTCCGTGGTCATTTTTTCATCTTTCATCTGGGAAAAATACCCACTCCTCTGATGATCATGAACTAAAATATGACAAGAGCTGAAATCAGTGTCTGCATGGAACACTGTAAGTGAACAGTATTAGGTATTATTTTTATTATCTTTAACTTTAAGGCATTGGAACATTTTCTCAAACTCTGGATTTGGGGCATAATTTGAAGTACTTTTTAATTAACTGATTTTCTGTTCACTTCTTCAAGAATGGCATAGTAATCATTACACTCATAGATAATGTATCTTCCCAGATGAGCCCATGGTAACTAGAGCTATCTCCCAGGGTGGTAAATAGTTATTTTTAATACAAATCATGGATGTAGCTGTTACTGGTAACTTTGGCTTGATTTCCCATATGCAAAGAAATCCCCTACTAGGGGAAAACAAGCAGTATGTATTAGAAAACACTTGGGTTTGTCCTGTAATAATGGCAGGGTAAAGCCAAATTCGCATGTACTAGCCTGATGGGAATTGAAAATATTAGTCATCAAATTAATCCCAACAAATAACAATAATTGATTGGCTCATTGATGTATTTCCCCTTGTCTTCCCCAACCTTTCTATAACTAGTCAGAAAGGAAAGTTTTCATATTTTCTGAGAATCTCATTACTGCTCTCAAACCATGCTCTATATCTTAGTATAATTTTAAAAATGAGTCAGCACAAGCACCTCAAAAAACTAGCAGTGCATAAAATATGGAGTTATTTCTCTTCATAATAGAAATGCTCAAAAAAAAAAAAAGGGTTATTCAAAGTGCCAAATGTAATGGAAAAATAAATGGAGAGTGAGTGATGCAGTGTATATTTTGTAAGCTAGCTTCCAAAAGCAGGTAGAAAAGGATTCGTGTTCTTTATCAATCAATGCATGTATTTTTCATCTTAATGATCT
Organism: Cynocephalus volans; assembly: GCF_027409185.1. Classification (NCBI taxonomy): domain Eukaryota; kingdom Metazoa; phylum Chordata; class Mammalia; order Dermoptera; family Cynocephalidae; genus Cynocephalus; species Cynocephalus volans. The sequence continues at coordinate 2,125,102 of NC_084469.1, read as the reverse complement.
AATACATGGGAAAATGGACATTATTATGAATAAACCTGAAGAAGAAAATATCCTGTATGTGACAAATTACAACTTCTCCTTTCTTAAATATGGGTGGGGGGGGAGCGGTCAAGATACTCCAAGTATTAACTTTGTTTGCAAATTACATTATGCGTAACTGTGCACACTGCTTAATGAAATACTGCTTTTAGCAATGTGATCCAAAAGACATTTGTAAGAGGTAAACTGACCCTAAACTGCAAATACATCTGAATGCCAATTCAATTAGGAGTCTATTTAGGTCATTACACTTTTTAGAATAGTGAGTTAAAGGCAAGGAAAAAATCACTTGCCTTAATCACTGAAACAATATGTATACATACTTCTCCCCAAGGCTTCACATAACTCATTCTCCAACATTTGTATTAAAAGTAACCTACCACCTAAAAGTAATCCAAGAGGGTCAAGGAAGAGTTTTAAGGCTGAGGGTGCTAACCCTAACCCTAACTCTGAAAAAAAAAAACCAAAAAAATCCCAGGCTGAGGGTGATTCCTCCACAGCTCTACTACCACACCCTAAATTTCTCCTTGTTCTTATTTATCTCCTCCATGACACTGTGTATGTCTTTTAGGTGAAGTCAGAAAAACTGCTAATAGCCACTTTTTAATACATGGGGTCCTGTATCATATAAATCTATGGCAACTGCTCTTTAAAGCTCTGATACTCAAGGCTCTACATAACGTGTTTCAACTTTTCCTCCTACATACCTGGGAGGAAACAGTGGCAGCCCTATTTTTCTGTTAATTGTGCCTTTGTTGTTGTTGCTGCTGCTGTTTTAAGACTTCTTTCAAGGCTGCTCAATCTTGAAGAAAATTGGGGAAAGATTCAAGAATGTTTTGCCTTCCCAATTGGGTATTCGGGCTTAGCTCAGTAAAGCTGTCATGAAGCAGCACAATAGGTCAAAGATAAACCACATGGTATCCGATGTTTGTTTTTATATGTTTAAAATAAAAATGTGACACTACAAGAAGGTTAACATGTGGACCTAATTTTGAAAATACAAACAGGAAGCACCCCCACCCCAATATTGCCATTTAAAAAAAAGGAAACTAAACCTCAAAGATACCTTCCAAGGAAGTCATGGGTGTGACCAAAACTAACAAAAGTAATAAAACATCATCTAAAACCCTGAAACTACGAAAAGTGAGGGTCTCATTCAACCAACTAAAAATCTATCACCTGTAAATTACTCCTCTCTTTTGATTAGTAAAAATAGCAGATTCAGATGTGTAAAATCTTCTCTAAACTGGCTTAGGTTTCTCAGCACTAAATAAAACATCCAATGTCAATATTTTACTTCAAATAAGGCCATTATAATTAAGGATGGATACAATTTTTTTAAAAAAGATTTTTTTAACACCATGATGCTTACATTGTAAATGTACAAAAACTGTCTGATCAATGGAAACTAGATTGTTAAATTTGGCTTTCTTATTCCCAGAAACAAGCATAAAACTGTTGTGTTTCCAACATTGAAGGGGAAAAAATACTTCTGATTTTAGAACAGTTCTATTCACAAAGCTCAAATTTAAAAAAAAAATTTTTTTTTTCCTTTAAACACCACACATTTGGGGTGAGTGATATGTTAGAGCTAACTTTTAAACATTATTTTTATTCAGAAGTTCCAGAGTCAAAGCATTTTGAAACTTTATTATACAGTAAAAGGATATTCTTCTGAAGAGCTCAGTAACTTGTTTTTGCCAGATAGCTTTTCAAAAGAATAAGTTTCAAATGCTCAAAAAATAAAATCATAAAAACTGCGGGGTTTTGCTTCCTCTTGTAGGAATAATGTGGTAATCTACACTCTAATAGAAGGGAAAAAATGTGTCACTGATAGAATGTCCAGAAATCTGTAAATAACTTTATGAGATACGTGTCTGTAGGACACTAGAATAGTTAGGCTTCCTTTGAATTCTACCTTCAACTTGCATCTAATCTTAGGCATATTATTTACCTATTTATAACATCTTCCTTTTACAATAAGATTACCTGTATCACCTACCTACATAATAATAAGCCAAATGAACCACAACACGCATATTCATAAATATAAGCCTAATGCAAATAATCTGAATACTAACAATAATATAATTTGAAAAAAATTACATAAATACCAAAAAAAGCAATAAATGATACCTTTAAGTCCTAATGTGGTTTTTGCACATGTAAATAAAACAAAAACAAAATCAATTGAGAGGAAGAAAATGGAGATGAAATGCTGGAGCAAGATAGGAAGTGTTGACCAAAATATTTATGTTGTAACACTCCAAACAATGATAGCACTTTTTTCCCCTACTATCATACATATCATGAAGCACACATTTAACAAACATATCCACCTTAAACTTCTTAACAGGATCCATATTAATGTCTTGTTGGCAAAAATATGAATACTGAAAAGCTGAGGACTAGTGAGAAGGTGGGATAATTTATTTAATTGGGTATACAGCAAAGATTTTTGTGCACGGTTTGGCTTCAAGTTATGCAACTGCTGGAGATAGAAATCAACTTTTTTTCTGATGGTTTTTTTTTTAAAAAAAGATCTCTCCATTCCTTCCCTGTGTCTCAACCTGGTACTTGAAATTTTCACCTTCCAGAGGCTACAGAAAATAGGTAATCTACTGGATAACACTTACCTGACCAAAGGTGTGGTGTTGTTTTAATTAAACACAACAGACATCCTAAAATGCCGCACAGTAAATTTTTCTTAAAATCAGCGGCCCTTTTTCCCACTTAGTACTGTCAATTCTAACAACTGTGATCTTCCATGAGATGAAATTGGTACCAAAACAAACAAAAACAAAAAACCTGAAGCCTTAAAATAAAGTCAAGCAGCAGGATTCTCCCCATCTGAAATGATCAGAACCAACCCA